>NC_091470.1:207414076-207714076 GCF_036971445.1 Narcine bancroftii
TTAGAAATAGAAGTACCTTAACAGAAATTGCTCGAGACAAAAATTGAGAACAAAGAACATTTATTATAACAACAATGCAAAATTGGGTGCTTCCCCTTACCCTGGGAATACACACACACACTGGGGCTCACCCAACTTTTATACAGTGAATTTCAGTATAGTAATACCCTCCCCCTTACATTCTTCTGCCTCCTGGATGGGTTTGGCATTAGGCAATCCTACCTGCCTACATGCTGTTTCTGTGACTTGGAGGACCAGGGGGTATCCTGTCGGTGTCCCTTCATGTTATTATCCTCATTGTCCTTATTTACAACCCTGCCCTTGTCCCCATTCACTAATCCTCTAGGGTTACTAATTTAATATGTATAACTTGGTACATCCGTGTAAGGCTTACTAATTAAATATGTAGAACTTAGCACTTCTGTCTAGGGCTAGGAGACCCTTATCTCACCCAGACTACCTCTACTTCCTACATTCTATTATTCCTTGCTTCTCCTTATCTTATTCATACGGTGGGCTCACTGATCCTGTCGAAAGGACTAGAAGGTTCTTATCTTACATAGGCTGACTCTGCTTCCTGCATCCTAGTTTCCATGCTTAGCCTGTTCATACTGGTTTAATCCATCACTCCATGTGTCTGTACTAGTTTCCCCATCTTTCATATTTTCATGTCAAGTTTACTCATCTCTCACAGAACCACCCTGCTTCACTCCAGGGCTATAAATGTGGAAGGGTGCTGGAGAAACTGTTGGTAAGATGTACACTGTTAAAAGGGCTGGGAGCATTTAATTAGCATCCCTTATAGCATAGAGCCATGCCTGCACTGAGCCAAGGGATGGTGGGGCGCCGTAGTAATTTTTCCCTGATCATTGTATGTGTGTGTGTATGTAGAGGTTTGCCTAACATATCGACCCTGTTGTCCCATTTCAATCCCTGGAATAAATTTGTGCTGTGTACCTGCACTTTGGTCTGGTTCTTAACCTGTGGGACCCACACAAACTCGAACAACAGACCGTTGTCAGGACAGTATAACTAACACAATTAATGTTCAATTCAGAATGGTACAATATAATTTTTACATCAACTATAGCTTAATCCACAGAAATTAAATGGATTAAATTCTAATTTTTCAGATACATTTTTTAAATGTAATAAAGAAATAGGCACTTTTTTAAGACCCTTTTGGACAGAACTGGGTTTGTTTTTGGAAAGATTGACAAGAGTAAAGTTTCCTCAAGATCCAATATTTTTAACTTGGAAATATTTTTGACACAGAATTGAAATTGAAATTAAATAAAATAGCAAAAAGAATTTGTTAAAATAGCCTAGAAAATTTGTGGCAGTAACTTGGAAATCTGAGTCACACTCTCAAGCTCATGCCTGCCCATGGCCTTACACACTACCCCATCCTGACCACCCACAGATTGGAAGAACAACACCTCGTTTTTTTGTCTGGACACTCTTCGACCCTAGGGCATGAACATTGAGTTCACTGCATTCCACTAATCAGCTTGTCTTTTCCCCCCTTCCCCTTAACTCGTTATTCCAGTTCTTACTTCCTTTCTCTCTCCACCTAGCCTAGACTCCTTCCCCCCACCTCCACCTATCTTCTCCCAGCCTCACCACCCCCACTTCCTCCTTTTGTTCGGACATCTCTCATATCTCTCCCACACCTTGATGAAGGGCTCAAGCCCAAAACGTTGGTGATGAATCTTTACTTTTGCTACATAAAGGGACTGTTTGACTTGCTGAGTTTCTCCAGCATTTGTGTATTTTCACTTGGAAATCAAATGAGTATTTGGGAATGAGCAGATGGCCATAATGAAATAGGTTGTTGGATACCACTTGAAAAGTTTATATATAACTTGCATAACAAATTTGAAATTTTGGAAAAAATTTGGTAATCATATTTACAAATTTAACCATATAACAATTACAGCACAGAAACAGTCTAATTCGGCCCCTCCAGTCTGCACCAATCCAAGTATCCTCCCCTAATCCCACTTACCAGCACTCTGCCCATATTCCTTCATCCCTTTCCCATCCATATACTTATCCAACTCTTTCTTAAATGACAAAATTGATCCTCCACCACCTTTCCTGGAAGCCCATTCCACACAGTAACCACTCTCTGAGTTAAGAAGCTTCCCCCTCATTTTACTCCTAAACCTTTGCCCATCAATTCTCAACCCATGACCTCTTGTATCCATCTCTCCTACTCTCAATGGGAAAAGCCTTTCCACATCAACTTTATCTATCCCTCTCATTATCTTAAACACCTCTATCAAATTCCCTCTCAGCCTTCTATGTTCCAAGGAATAAAGGCCTAATTTGCTCAATCGCTCCTTGTATTCCAGGCTGAAACCCAGGCAACATTTTTGTAAATCTTCTCTGCACTCTCTCTCTCTTGTTAATATCCTTCCTATAAATCAGTGACCAGAACTGCACACAGTACTCTAAATTTGGCCTCACCAATGCCTTGTACAGTTTCATCATTACTTCCCAACTCCTATATTCTATGCACTGATTTATGTAAGCAAGCATACTAAAGACCTTCTTCACCACCCTATCCACATGCGCTCTTACCTTCAGGGAACAATGCACCGTTATTCCTAGATCTTTTTGCTCCACTGCATTCTTCAATGCCCTCCCATTTACCACATATGTCTTGCTTTGATTATTCTTTCCAAAATGAAGCATTAAACTCCGTCTGCCATCTTTCTGCCCATTCCTCTAAGCAGTTTAAATCCCTCTGCAATCTTTGAAAACCCTCTTCATCATCCACAATTCCCCCTATTTTAGTATCATCTGCATATTTATTAATCCAATTTACTGCCCCATCCACCAGATCATTAATATAGATGACAAACAGCAACGGTCCCAAAACCGAACCCTGAGGTACACCGCTTGTCACCGGCCTCCATCCTGACAAACAATTATCTACTACTACTCTCTGGCACCTTCCTTCCAGCCACTGTTGAATCCATTTGACTATCTCCAAATTAATACCCAAGGACTTAGCCTTCCTAACTAACCTCCCATGCAGAACCTTATCGAAGGCCTTACTGAAGTCCATATAGACAACATCCACTGCTCTACCTTCTTCAACATTCCTAGTCACCTCTTCAAAAAATTCAACAAGATTGGTCAAATACGACCTTCCACACACAAATCCGTGTTGGGTATCCCTGATCAGACCCTGTCCCTCCATATACTTATATATATTTTCTCTGAGAATGCTTTCCATCAATTTACCTAGCACAGACGTCAAACTTACAGGCCGATAATTGCTAGGCTTGTTCCTCTAACCCGTTTTGAAAAAAAGGAACCACATGCGCAACACGCCAATCCTCCGGCACTATACTGACATGGTCTTTGCCCTCAGACAGCTCCAAGAAAAGTGCAGAGAACAAAACAAAGGACTCTACATCACCTTTGTTGACCTCACCAAAGCCTTCGACACCGTGAGCAGGAAAGGGCTTTGGCAAATACTAGAGCGCATCGGATGTCCCCCAAAGTTCCTCAACATACAGCAATGAGCTTTCTGAACCCTTCTCCATTAACAATGGCGTGAAGCAAGGCTGTGTTCTCGCACCAACCCTCTTTTCAATCTTCTTCAGCATGATGCTGAACCAAGCCATGAAAGACCCCAACAATGAAGACGCTGTTTACATCCGGTACCGCACGGATGGCAGTCTCTTCAATCTGAGGCGCCTGCAAGCTCACACCAAGACACAAGAGAAACTTGTCCGTGAACTACTCTTTGCAGACGATGCCGCTTTAGTTGCCCATTCAGAGCCAGCTCTTCAGCGCTTGACGTCCTGCTTTGCGGAAACTGCCAAAATGTTTGGCCTGGAAGTCAGCCTGAAGAAAACTGAGGTCCTCCATCAGCCAGCTCCCCACCATGACTACCAGCCCCCCCCACATCTCCATCGGGCACACAAAACTCAAAATGGTCAACCAGTTTACCTATCTCGGCTGCACCATTTCATCAGATGCAAGGATCGACAACGAGATAGACAACAGACTCGCCAAGGCAAATAGCGCCTTTGGAAGACTACACAAAAGAGTCTGGAAAAACAACCAACTGAAAAACCTCACAAAGATAGGCGTATACAGAGCCGTTGTCATACCCACACTCCTGTTCGGCTCCGAATCATGGGTCCTCTACCGGCACCACCTATGGCTCCTAGAACGCTTCCACCAGCGTTGTCTCCGCTCCATCCTCAACATCCATTGGAGCGCTTTCATCCCTAACGTCGAAGTACTCGAGATGGCAGAGGTCGACAGCATCGAGTCCACGCTGCTGAAGATCCAGCTGCGCTGGGTGGGTCACGTCTCCAGAATGGAGGACCATCGCCTTCCCAAGATCGTGTTATATGGCGAGCTCTCCACTTGCCACCGTGAGAGAGGTGCACCAAAGAAAAGGTACAAGGACTGATTAAGAAAGAGGTAGTACTGGAGCTTTTGAAACATATAAAGATGAATAAGTCTCCAGTTCCTGACAGGATTTTCCCCAGGACCTTGAGGAAAGTTAGTGAGGAAATAGCGGAGGCTCTGGCAGTGATTTTTCAAATGTCATTAAAGACGGGTATCTTTGGCTTAGCTTCGCGGACGAAGATTTATGGAGGGGGTAAAAAGTCCACGTCAGCTGCAGGCTCGTTTGTGGCTGACAAGTCCGATGCGGGACAGGCAGACACGGTTGCAGCGGCTGCAGGGGAAAATTGGTTGGTTGGGGTTGGGTGTTGGGTTTTTCCTCCTTTGCCTTTTGTCAGTGAGGTGGGCTCTGCGGTCTTCTTCAAAGGAGGTTGCTGCCCGCCAAACTGTGAGGCGCCAAGATGCACGGTTTGAGGCGTTATCAGCCCACTGGCGGTGGTCAATGTGGCAGGCACCAAGAGATTTCTTTAGGCAGTCCTTGTACCTTTTCTTTGGTGCACCTCTGTCACGGTGGCCAGTGGAGAGCTCGCCATATAACACGATCTTGGGAAGGCGATGGTCCTCCATTCTGGAGACATGACCTACCCAGCGCAGCTGGATCTTCAGCAGCGTGGACTCGATGCTGTCGACCTCTGCCATCTCGAGTACTTCGACGTTAGGGATGAAAGCGCTCCAATGAATGTTGAGGATGGAGCGGAGACAACGCTGGTGGAAGCGTTCTAGGAGCCGTAGGTGGTGCCGGTAGAGGACCCATGATTCGGAGCCGAACAGGAGTGTGGGTATGACAACGGCTCTGTATACGCTTATCTTTGTGAGGTTTTTCAGTTGGTTGTTTTTCCAGACTCTTTTGTGTAGTCTTCCAAAGGCGCTATTTGCCTTGGCGAGTCTGTTGTCTATCTCATTGTCGATCCTTGCATCTGATGATCACTATAGTATCCATATATACCCCCTTTCTTTCCTTTACCCTGCACAGTTCAATATCCTTCTCCTCAGTAAAAACTCAGAAAAAGAAATTGTTCAACACCTCCCCCATCTTTTTTGGCTCCACACATATTTGTCCTTTCTGATCTCTAATGGACCAATTTTATTTCTCACTTTCCTTTTGCTATTTACATATTTGTAGAAACCCTTTAGGTTTATTTTCATGCTGCTTGCTATAGCTAAAAGCTTTTTTAGCTTTTCTAATTTCTTTCTTAAGATTCTTTTAACATTCAATATAGTACCCAAACATCTTTTTTCCCTGTTTCTTATATTTAATATTGTACTCCCTCTTTTTTCGAACCAAGTTTCCAATATCCCTTGAGAACCATGACTCTCTCAAACTTTTGACCTTACCTTTCAACCTCACAGGTTTGTAAAGATTTTGTACTCTTAAAATCTCTCCTTTAAAAGACCCTCCATTTCTCTATTACATCCTTCCCAGAAAACAAATTGTAGGAATTAAGA
Source organism: Narcine bancroftii (assembly GCF_036971445.1). Classification (NCBI taxonomy): domain Eukaryota; kingdom Metazoa; phylum Chordata; class Chondrichthyes; order Torpediniformes; family Narcinidae; genus Narcine; species Narcine bancroftii. The sequence continues at coordinate 207,419,960 of NC_091470.1, forward strand.
TGTAATTGCCCAACCTGAACCTTCCACCTTCTAAAAATCAAGAAAATTAAAGATATGTTATATTTTATTTGATAATTTTATTGTTTTTATAAATACTCTCCAGGTTTTCTTTCTTATTTTTTCTTTCTTTTTTATTGGGTTGTTGGGGGGAAGGATGAGAGGGGAATTTTTAAAAAAAATCACTATGTATTACATTTTCATTATTTTCAAATAAGAAATTTATGTATACTTTTTTAATGTATATGTGAAATTAAATAAAACATTTTTTAAAAACTGGAGTGAAAGGTAAATAAAATATTCCATAATTGATGCATGTTATAATAAGACTAGTGATTTTTAATAAACCCAGTGGTCAAAAATGAAAGGTAATATATTCTCTCATCTACGGGCAAGAAATCTCCATATTTACATTAAGTAATGAAATGAGTGTACATTCAGTTGGGTCCTTTTTTCAAAATAAGAGATATACTAGCTTCATTAAAAGAAGATCAAAGTTTCCCTTCTTTAAGTCAATGATCAATCACAGAACTTAGATGTGTAACAAGCCATTTAGAAAATGATTCGTAAAATTCAACAGGATATTGTATAATTTATTGTATAATTGTATAACCCTGTAAGAATAATAAAATGACCTTGTTTGTTTAAAATACTATTTGGAAGTACAAATGTGATATTTTGATTAATTAGACTCCTTTGACTTTAGCATCAGAACAAGAACGAAATATTGTCCATCCCATTGAAACATTAACCTATCCTTGTTAGAATTCCTAATATAAGGTTCTTGAAAAAGAATGATCTGCCTGATGTGCCATTGCCTTTTACATTCCAATAAATTGTATTAATCAGAGAGATCGTCAGATTAATTAATCAATCAGCTGTCCCAGCCGCAATTTCCAATCCAAACTGAAAAGTGAAACAAACAAAACATAAGATGCCAGTAACCTTGCAATCCTAATTAAACCTGTATTAAACCACCCTTCCAGCTTGCCCTGCTCAGAAGTAAAACACCAGAAATACTAACTGTTGATGTTATTGTTCCTTAATATGAAGCTAAAAAAAGATTTTTTTTTTGTTCAGGTTCTTTATTGAAAAATAGTTTTTTAAAATCAAATATTTGTTCCAACCAGTCTACAAGTGTGCATACACATACAGTCCCTTTTAAAACCATCTTCCTGTCTGAGATTGTCAATGAACTCGTACATAATTTCAAATGAAAGTCCCATTCTACCAGCAAGGTTTATAATGTCTCATTGATTTGACGATACCATTAAAACTAAAACAAAAATAAAGAAAACATATTATCTTAAATACAATGTAATATTAATTCAATAACCTCTTCTTCTTTGGCTTGGCTTCGCGGACGAAGATTTATGGAGGGGTAATGTCCACGTCATCTGCAGGCTCGTTTGTGGCTGACAAGTCCGATGCGGGACAGGCAGACACGATTGCAGCAGTTGCAAGGGAAAATTGGTTGGTTGGGGTTGGGTGTTGGGTTTTTCCTCCTTTGTCTTTTGTCAGTGAGATGGGCTCTGTGGTCTTCTTCAAAGGAGGTTGCTGCCCGCCGAACTGTGAGGCACCAAGATGCACGGTTTGAGGTGATATCAGCCCACTGGCGGTGGTCAATGTGGCAGGCATCAAGAGATTTCTTTAGGCAGTCCTTGTACCTCTTCTTTGGTGCACCTCTATCAAGGTGGCCAGTGGAGAGCTCGCCATATAACATGATCTTGGGAAGGCGATGGTCCTCCATTCTGGAGATGTGACCTACCCAGCGCAGTTGGATCTTCAACAGCGTGGATTCGATGCTGTTGGCCTCTGCCATCTCGAGTACTTCGATGTTGGGGATGAAGTCGCTCCAATGAATGTTGAGGATGGAGCGGAGACAATGCTGGTGGAAGCGTTCTAGGAGCCGTAGGTATGCCGGTAGAGGACCCATGATTTGGAGCCGAACAGGAGTGTGGGTATGACAACGGCTCTGTATACGCTAATCTTTGTGAGGTTTCTCAGTTGGTTGTTTTTCCAGACTCTTGTGTAGTCTTCCAAAGGCGATATTTGCCTTGGCGAGTCTGTTGTCTATCTCGTTGTCGATCCTTGCATCCGATGAAATGGTGCAACCGAGATAGGTAAACTGTTTGAACGTTTTGAGTTTTGTGGGCCCGATGGAGATGTGGGGCGGGGGCTGGTAGTCATGGTGGGGAGCTGGCTGATGGAGGACCTCAGTTTTCTTCAGGCTGACTTCCAGGACAAACATTTTGGCAGTTTCCGCAAAACAGGATGTCAAGCGCTGAAGAGCTGGCTCTGAATGGGCAACTAAAGCGGCATTATCTGCAAAGAGTAGTTCATGGACAAGTTGCTCTTGTGTCTTGATTACCTACACAGTATAATAACATCAAGAAAAATATATTTAAAAATCCAACATATATAATTGAAACAAACCTCTATTAAGTGATAAAACCACATATAAAGCCAAAGTGAATGAAAAGAATTCAGTATCTAGAAAACCCTGTAGAAATCTTCAACGTGCACGTGCGAAGAAATCCCTTCCAACAGAAGATGTTAGAGTATGCATGCGCTAATGGGCACATGCAATAACAACCACCATTTTAACACAGCAGCTCAAAAACACATCTATATTATCCAATTATGATTACATTTTCCAATAGCATTCAATTCTAATGTAGTAACCACCAACAAAGCCTATCTGATCGAACAAATTTCAGTATCTAAATAAAAACGGACTTAGAGGTCTTCAACGTGCATGCTCTACACCAGGGGTGGCCAACATTTAATTTAGACATCCAGCATAATAAGAGGCACTTTCATACAATGAATACATACTGGGGGTGTAGGTTAATTGGCTGGCCTGTTACCATGCTGGATGTCTAAATTAAATATTAAAAGGTTGCCCACCCCTGTTCTACAGTATCCACAATATCTCCAACCTTTGGGTCAAGAGTTAAATTCCATTTGCCCAGTTTTGGTCCATCTTTCCAACTGATCTGCATCCTACTGTAAACTGAGATATCCTCTTCTCTTCTGTGACAGCTTTTAACTCTTCAATCTGGTAAATGCCTTTTTATCTTCACCATAATTGGACCTAATGATCTGGCCTCCACTATCCTATGGAGCAGGAAATTCCAGAGGTTTCAAATTTAAAAATACATTAAAATACACTTAAATGCTGAATATACGACAGATTTAAACATTGTCCCCAGTGTGAACCCGCTGGTGGGTCATCAAGTGGGATGACCAAGTGAATCCTTTCCCACACACTGCACAGGTGAAGGGCCTCTCACCAGTGCGAGCACGTCAGTGGGTCAACAAGTCCGATGATCAATAGAACACCCAGTCGCATTCCGTGCAGGTGTAGGACCTCTCACAGTGTGGATTCACTGGTGGGACTTCAAGTTAGAGGAGTGGGTGAACCCCTTGCTCCACTCAGGGCAAGTGAAGGGCTTCTCCCTGGTGTGGATCCGCTGGTGGGTCTTCAGGTGAGAGGATTGATTGAACCTCTTGCCACATTTGGGGCAGGTGAAAGGCTTCTCCCCAGAGTGGATCCGCCGGTGGATCTTCAGGCTGGAGGACTGGGTGAAGCCCTTGCCACATTCAGGACAGGTGAAGGACCTCTCCCTGGTGTGGATCCGGCAGTGGATCTTCAGGCTGGAGGATTGGGTGAAGCCCTTGCCACATTCAGGACAGGTGAAGGGCCTCTCCCTGGTGTGGACCCACTGGTGGGACTTCAGGTTAGAGGACTGAGTAAAGCCTTTGCCACACTCGGGACAGGTGAATGACCACTCGCCATTGTGAACCTGCTGGTGTGTCAGCAAGTCGGACGATTGACTGAACCCCTTGCTGCACTCAGTGCAAGAGAATGGCCTCTCACTGGTGTGGGTCCACTGGTGGTTCTTCAGGTCAGTGGACTGTGTGAAACCCTTACCGCACTCAGGGCAGGTGAAGGGCTTCTTGCTGGTGTGGAGATGCTGGTGGGTTAGAATGTGGGAGGACTTAGCAAAGCTCTTTCCACAATCCAAGCAGGCGAACAGCCTTTCCCTGGTGTGGGCCTGCTGGAGGGCTTCAGTTAGGATTTGCTCTCGATGCCCTAAATCATCGGTGGAAAAACACGGTGTTTGTTTCAGGTTCACCCAACTATTTCCAGGCAAAGTCCTGATAATCCTGAAGCACAAATTTCAGTCTTGGAGGGAAAATTGTTTTTCAAGCTTCAACAGCGATTGATCACTTTTAACAGGCAAATATTTGCTCACTCCTTCAGTGATGTGGAAAATAAATTATTTGGTTTCTCTCCTGTTTAGTTCATCAAAGCCTCTCAGAGGATGTGCTTGTGTTTCCCTCAGTGATTCTCTCTGGGCAACTGGCCAACATTCCTTACAGAGTCAGTGGTCCTTAACACTCTTATTCGGGGGTGTGAATCTCATTGCCTTGCCAGTTGGTCACCTTGTGGCTTGTAATCTCTTCTCAGAAATAAAACACGCAAGCATCACTGACATGATTGGTGTTAATGTTGCCTTTGATTCCCATCCACAATTCCTCTGCTTTTGTCACACTGCAAAAGTGTACCTACATAATTATTCAGAGAAAGGCAGCAAGGTAGAACAGGTCAGCTATTGCCTGTATTCCCACCTCAGTCAGGAATTTGGGACTTTATAGACATTAATTGAGCCAGAAGTTCATTGATTCAGAAAGGTAATGAGAGTTTTGTAAAGTGTCCCAACCTGAAACGTTGGCCTTGGATGTGACCTGACCCACTAACTCCCTGCGGCTTCTCATTTTTCACTGAAAATTCCAGCATCTGCAGTTTTTGTGTTCTTCCAGAGGGGGTTTTATTGACTGGGAATTTAAATTTAATTCATTGTCTGTTTTTAATCTCAGTCCCAACTGAAGTTGTTTCCTCTACAATGTGGATGTCGGGGGAGGATTCACGTGATGGAGTAGTGGCCGGTAGGGGAACTCCAGCCACTCCAGAAAAGTAAAAAAAAAGGTAGGGAAAAAACAAAGTCACTAACACAGAAACCATAACAAATTGAAAGTGAAAGTGTGGAGAAAATGGCAGCAAAGAAAGAAAAACCAAAAACAGCGGGAAGAAAAGAAGAAGGAAGGACGTCGGAGGAGGAAGGTGAAGGAGGAGGCTCGCCATGGAGAGAGAAGCCCGCTTCCTGAGGTCAGTGGAAACCCCGAACACAGGACTACAAAGATGGCTCACGGAGCCAAACAAAAGTGCGCAACCGCGCATGCAAAACTCTCAACAGGAAAACATAGAAAATAACGAGAACAAGAAGGAAGAGAATAAAAATAGGAAATCAAAGAAACAACAGATGACCAACCCAGAGGAAGAAGACCAACACCAAGACACTTTTAATAAAAATAAGAATAAAAATACCCAACAAAATAAAATAAACAACCCAACAAGAGAATCAGAAGAGACAGAGGTAAAAGACATAGATCCTGGAGTGGACTCAGATGAAGAGGAGGGAGAACACAGAGAAATGGAAGATGAAGGGAAGGGCAAGTACATGGATATATATTTTTTTAAAGAATATATGGAAGCAGTAAAAGAATGGCAGGCGCAAGAATTCAGTGAAATAAAAAGAAGAATAAAAAGTACAGAAGAAAAAATGAATAGATTAGAGATGATCATGACAGAAATAGGAAAAAGAGTAGACAAGGTGGAAGAAGGAGAAACAGCCATAGAAATGGAGGTCTCTTTGGCTTGGCTTCGCGGACGAAGATTTATGGAGGGGGTAAAAAGTCCACGTCAGCTGCAGGCTCGTTTGTGGCTGACAAGTCCGATGCGGGACAGGCAGACACGATTGCAGCGGTTGCAAGGGAAAATTGGTTGGTTGGGGTTGGGTGTTGGGTTTTTCCTCCTTTGCCTTTTGTCAGTGAGGTGGGCTCTGCGGTCTTCTTCAAAGGAGGTTGCTGCCCGCCAAACTGTGAGGCGCCAAGATGCACGGTTTGAGGCGTTATCAGCCCACTGGCGGTGGTCAATGTGGCAGGCACCAAGAGATTTCTTTAGGCAGTCCTTGTACCTTTTCTTTGGTGCACCTCTGTCACGGTGGCTAGTGGAGAGCTCGCCATATAACACGATCTTGGGAAGGCGATGGTCCTCCATTCTGGAGACGTGACCCATCCAGCGCAGCTGGATCTTCAGCAGCGTAGACTCGATGCTGTCGACCTCTGCCATCTCGAGTACTTCGACGTTAGGGGTGTAAGCGCTCCAATGGATGTTGAGGATGGAGCGGAGACAACGCTGGTGGAAGCGTTCTAGGAGCCGTAGGTGGTGCCGGTAGAGGACCCATGATTCGGAGCCGAACAGGAGTGTGGGTATGACAACGGCTCTGTAAACGCTTATCTTTGTGAGGTTTTTCAGTTGGTTGTTTTTCCAGACGCTTTTGTGTAGTCTTCCAAAGGCGCTATTTGCCTTGGCGAGTCTGTTGTCTATCTCATTGTCGATCCTTGCATCTGATGAAATGGTGCAGCCGAGATAGGTAAACTGGTTGACCGTTTTGAGTTTTGTGTGCCCGATGGAGATGTGGGGGGGCTGGTAGTCATGGTGGGGAGCTGGCTGATGGAGGACCTCAGTTTTCTTCAGGCTGACTTCCAGGCCAAACATTTTGGCAGTTTCCGCAAAGCAGGACGTCAAGCGCTGAAGAGCTGGCTCTGAATGGGCAACTAAAGCGGCATCATCTGCAAAGAGTAGTTCACGGACAAGTTTCTCTTGTGTCTTGGTGTGAGCTTGCAGGTGCCTCAGATTGAAGAGACTGCCATCCGTGCGGTACCGGATGTAAACAGCGTCTTCATTGTTGGGGTCTTTCATGGCTTGGTTCAGCATCATGCTGAAGCAAGGCTGTGTTCTCGCACCAACCCTCTTTTCAATCTTCTTCATCATGATGCTGAACCAAGCCATGAAAGACCCCAACAATGAAGACGCTGTTTACATCCGGTACCGCACGGATGGCAGTCTCTTCAATCTGAGGCGCCTGCAAGCTCACACCAAGACACAAGAGAAACTTGTCCGTGAACTACTCTTTGCAGATGATGCCGCTTTAGTTGCCCATTCAGAGCCAGCTCTTCAGCGCTTGACGTCCTGCTTTGCGGAAACTGCCAAAATGTTTGGCATGGAAGTCAGCCTGAAGAAAACTGAGGTCCTCCATCAGCCAGCTCCCCACCATGACTACCAGCCCCCCCACATCTCCATCGGGCACACAAAACTCAAAACGGTCAACCAGTTTACCTATCTCGGCTGCACCATTTCATCAGATGCAAGGATCGACAATGAGATAGATAACAGACTCGCCAAGGCAAATAGCGCCTTTGGAAGACTACACAAAAGCGTCTGGAAAAACAACCAAATGAAAAACCTCACAAAGATAAGCGTATACAGAGCCGTTGTCATACCCACACTCCTGTTCGGCTCCGAATCATGGGTCCTCTACCGGCACCACCTACGGCTCCTAGAACGCTTCCACCAGCGTTGTCTCCGCTCCATCCTCAACATCCATTGGAGCGCTTACACCCCTAACGTCGAAGTACTCGAGATGGCAGAGGTCGACAGCATCGAGTCCACGCTGCTGAAGATCCAGCTGCGCTGGATGGGTCACGTCTCCAGAATGGAGGACCATCGCCTTCCCAAGATCGTGTTATATGGCGAGCTCTCCACTGGCCACCGTGACAGAGGTGCACCAAAGAAAAGGTACAAGGACTGCCTAAAGAAATCTCTTGGTGCCTGCCACATTGACCACCACCAGTGGTTCACAAATGGAGGTAGATTACTTAAAAAAGAAATTAGAAGAATCTGATAAAAAAAGTTAAATAAACACAGGAGCTGTTAGCTCAGAAGATAGATATAATGGAAAACTATAATAGAAGAAACAATATAAAGATAGTGGGCCTTAAGGAAGATGAAGAAGGCAAAAATATGAAAGAATTTATAAAAGAATGGACCCCCAGGGTCCTGGGAAGACCAGAATTACAGGAAGAAATGGAAATAGAAAGGCACACAGAACATTAGCCCCTAAGCCACAACCACAACAAAAACCAAGATCCATTCTAGTAAAATTCCTAAGACTATTATCGGATCACTCACCCCTGTTATTGGCAATAGAGCTAGAGGACATCCCACCGAGAATGTATAGATGGAGATTAATTCCCATGCTACTTAAAAGACAGAATTTTAGGGAATTCATTGAACGACAAATTAAAATGTACTTTGAAATAAATACGGAATCAGTGAAAGATAAGTTTATACTATGGGACGCAATGAAAGCGTTCATCAGAGGGCAAATAATAAGTTATGTAACTAAGATGAAGAAGGACTACAATCGGGAAACAGAACAGTTGGAAAGGGAAATAACAAATACAGAAAAAGAATTAGCAATAAAGGAAGATACAACTAAAAGAAGAGAATTGGCAGACAAAAAAATAAAATATGAAACACTACAAACATATAAGGTGGAGAAGAACATAATGAAGACAAAACAGAAATATTGTGAGCTAGGAGAAAAAACGTACAAAATTCTAGCGTGGCAGCTTGACAGAACAAACTAAAAGAATGGTATTGGCATTAAGGAAAAAGGACAAACAAATTACATATAATCCAATGGAGATCAATGAAAACGAAGGGAATTCTACGAACAACTATATCAAACTGAAAATGAAGGGAAAGAAGACAAAATAGATGAATTTCTAACTAAAATTGAACTACCGAAATTACAAACAGAGGAGCAAAATAAATTAATAAAACCATTTGAAATAAAAGAATTACAGGAGATATTAAAAAAAACTACCGAACAATAAAACACCAGGAGAGGATGGATTTCCAATAGAATTCTATAAAACATTTAAAGACTTATTAATTCCTCCCCTCCTGGAAGTAATCAACCAGATTGATAAAACACAAAACATACCAGATTCATGCAAAACAGCAATAATTACAGTAATACCAAAGACGGAAAGATCCACTAGCACCAGCATCATATAGACTAATATCTCTACTTAACACAGATTATAAGATAATAGCTAAACTATTAGCAAACAGATTGGCTGACTATGTACCAAAATAGTAAATCTAGACCAAAATGGATTTATTAAAAAAAGAAGAACAACGGACAATATCTGTAAATTTATTAACTTAATTCATGCAGTAGAAGGAAATAAAACTCCAACAGTAGTGATTGCTTTAGACGCAGAGAAGGCCTTTGACAGGGTAGAATGGAATTATTTATTCAAAGTACTACAAAAATTCAGCCTACCAGAGAAATATATTAATTGGATTAAAGCATTATATAATGAGAAATACCATTGGCGAAAGTGACAGTAAATGGATATATATCAAAACAATTTAACTTAAGTATATCAACAAGGCAGGAATGTCCACTATCTCCCTCACTGTTCGCATTAGCTATAGAACCACTAGCAGAACTGATAAGAACAGAAAATAAAATAAGAGGGATAAAAATAAAAGAGAAGGAATATAAAATCAGTCTATTTGCAGATGACGTTATAATATACTTAACAGAACCAGAAATATCAATAAAAGAATTACATAGGAAATTGAAGGAATATGGAGAAGTATCAGGGTACAAGATCAACGCAAATAAAAGTGAAGCAATGCCAATGAATAATGGGGATTTCACAAAGTGTAAGAAAGAATCACCATTTAGATGGCAAACACAAGGAATGCGATACCTAGGTATACAACTAAATAAAAATCTTGGCCATCTATATAAACTAAATTATCATCCATTAATGAAAAAATTACAAGATGACTTAGAGCATTGGAAAGATTTACCACTAACACTGATAGGAAGGATAAACTGTATTAAAATGAACATTTTCGCAAGGATACAATACCTATTTCAGTCATTACCAATTCACCTAACTGAGAAATTCTTCAAGGAGCTAAAGAAAATAATAAGGAAATTCTTATGGAAAGGGGGGAAACCGAGGATGGCACTAGATAAATTAACAGAATGGTACAAACAAGGAGGCTTACAACTACCAAACTTTAAGAATTATTATAGAGCCGCACAATTAAAATACCTATCACATTTTTATCAAACAAGGGAAAAACCAGATTGGACCAGATTAGAACTAGATAAAATAGGGGAGAAGATACCTGAACATATACTATATAAATGGGATGAAAAATTGGTGCAACGTAGGAATTCACCGGTATTGCATCATCTGCTCAACATTTGAAAGAAGACGTAGAAAGGAATAAAAGAAATTACCAACTACCAAAACTAATATTGACGCAAAATCAACTAATCCCTTTTACATTAGATAACCTTTCCTTCAGAGAATGGGAGAGAAAAGGGATCAAAAGAATAGAAAATTGTTTTTCAGGAAATAAATTATTATCCTTTGAACAAATGAAGGATAAATATAATATAACTCACGATACAATGTTTGCATACCACCAACTGAAAACCTACTTGAAGGACAAATTGGGAAACAGTCCTGAGGTTACCAGAAGGAAGCAATTTTGAATATGTGATTACAGACACAATGATAATTAAAAAATTTGTAACAAACATGTACATCAAACTGCAAGAAAAGGAGAATGAGGAAACAAATGGTAAACCTAAACAAAAATGGGAACAAGATCTAAACATAAGAATGAAACATGGGAAAAACTATGCTCCGGAACTATGAGAAATACAATAAACACGAGGTTACGCATGATACAATATAACTGGATACACAGGCTATACATCACACCTCTAAAGTTAAATAAATGGGACCCAACAGTATCAGACAGATGTTTTTGCTGTAAAAAGGAAACGGGAACAACAATTCATGCAATTTGGACATGAGAGAAAGTGAAAAAATTTTGGGAAGATCTAAACCAGATATTAAATAAAATCACAAAAAGCAATATACCAAAAAACCCAGAGATCTTCCTCCTAAGTAATATAAGAAATAAAGAATTTGGACTCGATTTGTATGGAGCACAAAAAAGATTTGTTTTGATAGCCCGAGGTGTAGCAAAAAAATGTATTATGTCAACCTGGAAATTAGAAGATAACTTGAGAATACAACAATGGTACATTGAAATGAATAAATGTATTCCATTAGAAAAAATAGCATATAATTTAAGAAATAACATCACAATATTCGAACAAATATAGGAGCCATACATGAAATACAATAGAGAAATCCTACCATGGACTTCCACCACCTAAAATGACAGAAGGCGAAGATAACGAAAAGAACTGACTCAGTAAAATTTCTTGTTTATTTTCATTAAGTGACAACATTGTTTAACGGGTTAAATGTATCTTATAGATTGAACTTCAAATAAATGGGAAGGAGGTGAGGGAGGGAGGGAAGGGAGGGGGAAAAAGGGGGAGAAAAATGACACTATATATTCAAGAGAAAAAATGTCTGTATCTTGATCAATATGGTTTATAGTGTGAAAAATAAAAAAAATTTAAAAAAAACAATGTGGATGTCGGCAAAATTTGGAAAGCCAGCCAATCAGCTCCAAATCAATCCGCATGTATTTCTCAATTTGCTCGGCTGACTGATAGGGAGAGTGCTACTGGCGAGTGGAACCAATGGAGTGTAACAAGGAAGTCTTGCAGACACTGAGGTTGAGTGCAATACACAAACCTGCTGGAGAAACCCAGCAGGTCATGCAGCATCCATGGGAAATGAAGGGGAACTTATTCCTTGAAGGGCTCAGGCCCAAATCAACAGTAATAATCTATACCTCCAAGACCGGCTGAGTTCTTCCAGTATTTCTATGTGTTTTCATCACCATTCCCAGCCTGAACCCTTGCTCAGATATAAACAAAAACAGGCAGGCATCAGAATAAACAGGTGGGGGTGAGGGAAGGTACAATAGTGAGGCCACCTGTAAATTGGAGGAACAACACCTTGTATTCTGTCTGGGTCCTCTTCAATCAGTCAGCGTTCCCACTCCTATCAGAGTTACTCTTTCCCTCATCACTTCAGCAGTTTTTCTCTTCTACCCTCCCACCTGTGTCTCCGTGTCCTCCTCTGCCACTTGCGTGACCTCACCACTAGACACAAACTCTATTCCCCTCACCACCTTCCACAAGAACCACTTCCTCTGTAACTCCTTTGTTCACTCCTCCCTCCCCATCAATCATCCCTTGGTACATAGCCCTGTGACTGCAGGAGATGCTCCACTTGCCCCCACTCCCCCATTTGGACCCCCAAACAGTCCTTCCAAGTACAGCAACATTTCACTTGTGAATCTGCAGGGGTCGTCTACTGCATCCAGTGCTCCCAATGTGATCTCCTCTACATCAGATCACTTTGTTGATTCTGTCTGGCACATTGTGGATCTGCCAGTGGCCACCCATTTCAATTCCCAGTCCCATTCCCTTGCTGATATGTCCGTCAATGGTCACACACGGCCAGACTGAGACCACCCGCAAAATGGAAGATCAACACCTCATCTTCCGTCTGGACGCTCTCCAACCAGATGGTATTAACAACAATTTCTCCAGTTTCCATTAACCCCACCACCTTCTTCCCCCTGATGCATTCCCCTAGCTCTGTCTCTCACTCTCCCCTTTTCCCCATCTTCATCCACAGAGCCAAGACCAATGATCCCCTCTCCTCTTATCATATCCAGTTGTAATGGAGGATTTAGACCAGGTTATGCAAGAAGGGATGCAGTTGCATCAGAAGACATAATCTAAATTCCACCATGAGGCCCAGGATGCATATGAATCAGTAGACATTATCTAATTTCCACCATGAGGCCCAGAGATGCAGTTGTCTTTTGTTGGTTGCAGACTGTCAGGAGACCTTGAAGATAATTAAATAATTTATTCAAAGAGATAAGCTATGAGTAAACAATTTTTGGGTAATATATGGTCCCACTGCTGAAGTTTGAGACTCTCTGAGAGGTGGCAACATCTCTCAGCAAGAAGAAGATCATCTCGACTCCAACCAACGTCCCGGTCGGGGGAGGTGGAGAAGCTGCTACCAGCGCACAGACAACCTACTACAACCTACTGCGGTCGTTGCCTTGCTTCGGCAGTTGGTACCAGTCCAGGCATTGATAAGTATAATTGGGAAGGGCATGCATATTGTAGTTTGAAATCAGCTTTAGATTTAGTAATAAAGATTTGTATAAACTGAAGTGCTCTTGGCACGTGTCTCTGTTTTCTTTCAGTAGCTCAAACACTGTGACCAATCACCAATCTAAAACGAACAAAGTGAGAGGTACAAGTTTACCCAGGACAATTTGCGCTGCGAGCAGGATTGGTCTCGGGATGTTTTGCTGAAAGAAAGAGGTGAGGCCTGAGCAGTTTTTGATTCCGGGATGGACATCCAAAGACGATGGGTTTGGCATGTTGGCCAATATCCTGTCTTTGTTGGGATGACCCATTAGTTGGGAGGAGAAGTTAGATCCATCAAGTGCGCCTCTGGGAGAGCAGGTTGCCACTCTCCTTCGACAAAGTAAATTTCCTGTTAAAAAGGGGACGCTGATGGATGGTTTTTGGCTGCTGGCCACAGCCTTACGCCGCACCGTTCAGAGTGAAGCAGAATCAGTTCACTGAAAGCAACTAGAGGAGGAGCTAGAAGCCCTGCGACAACACTGTTGCATGATGAGCAAGATTGTTCACACCAGTCAGGACCGAGCCAAAGAATGGGAGGATAAGCATGTCCAAACAATTTGCCATAATAATAGAGCTCCGGCAGCAGCTCTATGCAGATAAGGAAAAGCAAGGGGTAGAACCCGATCCACATCGTGTTCGTGCCATGATAAGGAATGGCGACGATCCTGATGTAATTGATGATTGGGACGGGAATATCTGGAATGGTGACAATGGTAATAATGCAGGTACTCCTCAGCATGTGCCTAACATAGTACCCTCTCCACCTGCTGTTCACACCCTCCCCATAAGACAGCAGACTTCCAAAGCAGACGGAAGGGGGGATGATGTAAGGGTAGAGATTGAAGGGATAGATACCCCTATCTCCCAAGCTGACCCCAGGGAAAATACCCAAATCCCTGCTTATGCTCAGTGGCCCACCCCCTCTACGGGAAGGCCGAGGCCTCGTCCCGTCCACTGGGCAAAGGACCCTGTGGGTCAAAGTGGGAGCAGGGGTCAAGAGCAGTCAATGATACGTGACTTCTCTATAAAAGAGCTGGCTGCCATTGGAGATCGATTTAGGCAAAAGGCGGGAGAAACTCTGGCAGCCAGGCTCCTGCGTATTTGGGAGCAAGGAGGGGGTAATGTATATTTCACCCCTTAGGAATTGTTGGGATTAGGAACATTGACTACTGATATCCGGGTCACTGCTGAGCTGCGGGGTAGAGGGTGGATTACTTACTTGCCACTCTAGGGGATGCCCTGCTATGAGTATACCCATCACCAGTAGATTGGGATTTATATTTACAGAACAATTGGGGCACCCCAGAGGAGGGTATAGCAGTAATTCGTCAGCAGGCCCTGGCCTCTGCCTTGTATGCAGGGCATTTGAGGCTGTGGGTACATGGGGGGAGCCCTGATGAAGAGATATTCACAGCTGGAACGCATACCAGATTGGTTCGTTCCGCCCAGCCCACTGTATGGGGACTGGTTCTGTCCGTAACTAGCCCGCTAATTGGGCACCCTGTGTCTGAGGCGGTGCATGCCTTATCTGGGCTTAGAGAATTTGAGTTGGGAGGTAAAATCCACTCACGTACAGCCCAGGTTAAATCAGACAAACAGGATGAAAAGAGAGGGGCTGCTGCTAATAACGGACCGACAAGAAAGGACCTTTTTCTAACCTTGTTAAAGTTAGGCGTACCTAAAAGTGATATTGATGGGAAACCTACTGCAGTCCTTTATGCCCTTTATAAGAGGAAGGCAGGGGAACATCTTCCCCAGATGTTGAGTCCTCCTGGCCCAGCTGTGCCTTCTGCTCCCACTGCTGCTCCCACTGAGCCAGCTTCTCTTGCTCCAGTTATCCATGATGAGATACAACAGATGATTAAAAAGGCTCTTATGGATAATAGTGGCATGTGGGCCTGGAAGCCCCTGAACCCTACTAAAGCATGAGGGTGTGGGCAGGGCCCCTGTGTCTACTCCATTGAGATATGGCAGATACACGGGACCCACGGCCCTACATAACATTAACAGTCCATTGGGGTGGGGGTAATGCAGAGCACTCGGTGATTCTGGGTAACCCTGACCTATGGACTGGACCAACATTTCGAATAGAGGGGATGGGAGGAGCGATCACCCTGGCGAAGGAAATAAAAGTCCACGCCACGGTGGGTGATGGCCCTTCCCCTGTATCGTTACATGCCCTGGTGGCTGCCACTGATGAGTGTATCCTGGGTATTAATATGTTGGTCGGTACGCCCCTTAATACTAGCCAAGAGGGATTTGCATTTGGAATTCGGACTATTACTAAAAGATTAGTGGTGGGTCGGGCTAAGTGGGATCCTGTGATGGTGCCTCCCCCCCCCCCAAAAACCACTATGCATTCCACAATATTGCCTCCCTGGGGGGCAGGAAGAGATTACCGCCACCATCAATGCTCTGCAAGAAGAAGGGGTAGTGAGGCCCGCAACGTCGCCCTTTAATAGCCCTGTATGGACGATCCAGAAGCCAGATGGCTCCTGGAGAATGACAGTTGACTATCGTTTTTTGAACAAATATGCCCCACCATGGCTTCGGCAATTCCGGACATTGTGACCCTTATTGAAAACATTGCTACTGGGAACTCAGGAACATGGTATGCTGTTATTGATCTTGCTAATGCCTTCTTCAGTATTCATATAGACGAGGTCTCACAGGATCAGTTTGCATTTACCTGGAGGGGGCGCCAGTATACCTTCACCTGCCTCCCTCAGGGCTATGTACACTCTCCCACTATTTGCCACAGCCTAATTGCCCGTGATTTGGAGATGGTGCCAGTATCGCCTTCCCGCTCAATTCACCATTATATTGATGATGTGATGATCTAAGGGGCCACAGAAGAGATGGTACAGAAAGCAGAACAAGAGGATGCCTGATTTACTGATGGTAGCAGCCAGTGGGTGCAAGGAAAGCAGAAGTGGAAGGCAGTGGCTTACCATCCCAGGTCAGGAACTCACTTATTGGAGGAGGGGGATGGTGGCTCCAGTCAGTATGCTGAGTTGAAGGCGGTCACTTTACCACTAGACCCCCATGATCACCCTCTTCGCTTGTTTACTGATTCCTGGGCTATGGCTAATGGACTGGTGATATGGATGCCTGATTGGCAAAAGAACGACTGGCTGGTACATGACCACCCAGTATGGGGCAAACAGTTGTGGCAGCTGTTATGGGATGTCCCCCTGGCTCGATGGGCACATGAACAGAGTGGCCATTTGGGGGAGAAGGGATCAGCTATGTGGGCCCGTACACTTGCCTTAGTCATCCATCAGGACAATTTCCGCATGGTTGTGCGTATATGCCCAGCATGCCAGCTTGTGAAGTCCCGCACCGTTCCTCCTGGTCCGCATGGCTGAATAAGACGGGGAGCTCGCTCAGCTGCAGTCTGGCAAATTGATTACATAGCCCCCATGCCAGACTGTATGGGTAAACGCTACGTCCTAGTAATGGTTGACACCTTTTCGGGCCTGGTTTTTGCTTTTCCCACCAAGACGGCTGACCAAGCTAGCATTATCCAAGGACTAAACCATTTAATTTCCCGTTATGATGTACCAGTGGAAATTCAGTCTGATAATGGCTCACACTTCTCCGGGAAAGCAATCTGTGATTGGGCAACTGACAACAGTATCTTATGGATCCACCATATTCCTTATTACCCACAGGCTGCCGGGTTAGTTGAACGAATGAATGGCTTACTGAAGGAACAAATTCGTTTGTTAACACCACTGGGGACCCTGAAGGGGTGGCGCCATGTGCTGCAGCAGGCATTTGACAATTTGAATCATCGCCTTTCGAAGGGAGGTACACCTTTCAACCGACTTCTTCACGCTTCTGATCTACAGCCTATTCCAGAGGAAAAATAGTCATTGCCCCCATTCCTGAGCCACAGAATGCCGGACAAAAGGTATGGGTGGCACCATCAGGTAGTGGCCCTCCTGCAAAAGGGGAAATAGTGATACCTGCCCAGGGTAAAACTCAGTGGGTTGCTATTGAGGGACAGAATGATTTAGTTTGTTTAAAAACTGAATGCTTACGGCATCGTGAGTGACATATGTCAGGCTTCTTTGTTCCAGATCCTCCATCTTGTGCTTGTTGATCTGGCTTAACCGCTGCTTTGATGCCAGTAATTGGATTTGTAATGTCGAGGACATTCCGAGGGAGTTGCCCGTGGGGGACATGGCCTGATGTATCCACTAATATATCTGATATTGGTATGCATGTTTCAAAATCTGTTTGTGAGCTTCAGTGTCTGGTATTGTGGCCCACAAGGATAGTTTGAATCCTTTTTCATGGTTAAATGGTACATTTGGGGGATTGGACCACACTATTCTCCGTTGGTTGCTTGCATTATTGCTTATTTTTGTGCTTATTATAGTTTTAATTTCTCTTTTTTCACTCCTTCTGTACTCAAATGCTTGTAAGGTCTCGTAAGTGACAGGCTGCGACCAAGGGGTGGAATGTAATGGTGGATTTAGACTAGCTTATGAAAGAAGAGATGCAGTTGCATCAGAAGACAATCTCAATTCCACTATGAGGCCCAGGATGCATATTTAGTAGACACACCTAACTTCCACCATTGAGGCCAAGAGATGCAGTTGTCTTTTGTTGGTCGCAGACTGTCAGGAGACCTTGAAGATAATTAAATCATTTGTTCAAATAGATAAGATCTGAAGTAAACAACTTTTGGGTAATATAAGCTGAAGTTTGAGACTCTCCAAGAGGTGGCAACATCTCTCAGCAAGAAGAACTTCAAGATTCCATGCCAACGTCCCGGTCCGGGGAGGTGGAGAAGCTGCTACCGGCGCCCAGACAACCTATTACAAGTGTGCAGTCGTTGCCTCGCTTCGGCAGTTGGGACCAGTCCAGGCGTTGATAAGTATAATTGGGAAGGGCTTGCATATTGTAGTGTGAATTCAGCTTTAGATTTAGTAATAAAGCCTTGTATAAACTGAACTGCTCTCGGTGTGTGTGTCTATTTTCTTTCGGTAGCTCAAACACTGTGACCAATCTAAAACGAACAAAATGAGATGTCTCCCCCACCGAAACCAGTACGCATTCCACAATATCGCCTCCTGGAGGGCAGGAAGAGATTACTGCCACCATCGATGTTTTGCAAGAAGAAGGGGTACTGAGGCCTGCAACGTTGCCCTTTAATAGCCTTGTTTGGCCGGTCCAGAAGCCGGATGGCTCCTGGAGAATGACAGTTGATTATCGTGTTTTGAACAAACATGCCCCACCATTTGCTTCAGCAGTTCCGGACATTGTTACCCTTATTGAAAACATTGCTACTGGGAACTCAGGAACATGGCATGCTGTCATTGATCTGCCACTCGTTATTCTGCTTTTTTTTAAACTTTATTTAAAATTTTGTGACATGAATAAAATAAAAATTACATTTAAAGAAATAATAAAAAATAAGATAATAAAAATTAGAATACTACATCATTAAACTACACAAATTAACTCCCCAATAATTATAACACAACATTAATCGTCTAATTTAAAATTAGTCCAACTCTCCCCCCCAAAATAAAGAGTGAAGAATTAATTAACAATGTTGTAAATAAAATAGAAAAACCCCACTTACAAAAAGGATAAACTTAACAACAAAAAAAATTACTAACAACAAAAAAAAATCAATACTAAATACCCTTAAACACATATTTACATCAAACATAATACATGTATTTATCAAATGAAATCCACTTTAAAACTAAGTTCAAATATTAAAATCATATATCAACCACATATCTGTTATACAAAAAAATCATAATAATACATAAATACAGAATTTCCATTAATACCAAGTTTCGTTTATAATTCATAGAGAGAACAAAAAACATCCCTTAGAAAAACAATCAGATAAACTTTTTATTCCCTTCCCCTCCCCTTATATAAAAAAAAGAAAAAAAAGTTCAAACTCTTATAAAATTCTCCATATTCTTCATTTATAACATCTTCAAAATTCTCTATCAAAATTAATTTAATTTTATTAAACTCTTCTCCCTCAATGTATTTGTACTTAATTTTCTTATTTTTCTTCTTATCACCTTTCCCCTCATCTTCCTCTTCATCTAATTCAACATCCTCAATTTTTGACTTATTATCTTCTGTGACATCATCCTCTTAAAAAAGAAAGAAAAAAGAGAAAAAAAAACCCCAAAAAAAGAGAAAAAAGGAGAGAAAAAAAACCTCCTAATTCCCTCTCAATTACAATCAGAAAACAAAGAGTTAAAAAAAAATTATTTATTTTTTAAAAATAATTAAAAGAACCCTTCACTTCTTAACCCAAAAATTAAAAAGAAAAAAAAAAACAGGTCGGAGGTCACAACTACCTCCTCCTGTTTAAACCGCCCAAAGTGGTAATTCCCCCAAAATATTGGGTGTGAGATAACTCACAGGTAGCTGATGACTTCTGGAAACTAGTGCCCACCCAGTTCCCTCTCCCAACTCCCATTTCATTAAACTATCATCATTATTTAAACTATTTAAACTCTTCTCAAAAAAAAATAAAAGATTTATTCCATTTCTTTTAAAAATCTGGATCCCACCTTACATCTCTACTCTCTTTGGGGACCTTGAAGGACTACATCGTTCCTGAAACGGCATGATTGGTAGAGACTGAGCTAAGTCCATAGCCTCTTTAGGATTGTCAAAGAACTTTGGCTAATTTCCATCCTAAAAAATCTTCAGTACCGCAGAATACCTGAATGTTGCCTTATGTCTTTTTTTCCACAACCGTTCTTTCACAGAATTAAATTAGCGTCGTTGAAACATAATTTCTGGACTCAAATCTTGATAGAAGAAAACAGGATTATTCTGAACCATCAAAGGAGATCTATTTTGCTGGGCATTTCTAGTAACTGTCCGTAAAATTGTCTCTCTGTCACAATAGTTTAAACAACGGATCAAAACAGATCTTGGATTCTGTCCTGAAAAAGATTTTCTTCTTAAAACTCTATGAGCACGTTCCAGTATTAAACCTTCAGGGAATTTATCCTGCCCTAACACTCGTGGAATCCATTCAGTAAAAAATTTTCTTGGATCTGGTCCTTCTATGCCTTCTGGCAAACCAACAATTTTCATGTTGTTCCGTCTAGATTGATTCTCCAAATAATCAACCTTTTTTGCTAAATTTTTATTTTGGATCTTCAATGTTTCAATTATTCTATTTTCATCTTGCAGTTGATCCTGTGCATCGACTAAACCTTGATCACACATTTCAAATCTTTCAATGGTTTCAAGCTTAAAAGCTCCATTAATGACTTCCACCATCGCATTAATCTTAGAAATAAACAGGTTCACAAAATTAGCTAAGTGACTCAATACAGAATATATCTTATCTTCAAGATCCTTAACAGACATTTCAACAGAAGTAGATTCAAGCATAATGGGGTCTTGCTGTTCCTTAGAGACCATGGGATCTTCTGTCCCCTTAATTTAGTATCTTTTCTAGCAGTTTGACTTCGTATAAACATCCCTCTCAAAGTCCCCCCAGCAATGCCAGGAGACTGAAGATCAGAGTTATCTTTAAGCCAAATCTCTTTAATCATCTTCACTGAATCGATGTCTGGAAAAACCGTTGTAATTGAAGATACATTTTGCAGCGCCACCACTGTAGCAGTCGAATGACAGCTCTTTAACTCTCCAGCTGATGGCGCCCCAGCTGATTCAACTGTCAAAAACTGAGTAACAGCACTCACAGTGGCCGTTGTGTGAAATACTGGCACCCGTCCAGCTCCTTGGTCCAAAAGCTGTTGAATGCGACCTTCAAAGAGCCTCACCGGCTTAAAACAGAGCTTCAATGCCGAACTCTGCACGTCCTCCTCTGGATCCATTCTGCGCTCAGTCCTGGCTTCTTGTAAACAAGTAGGCTCAGACAATTTCGGAAAATGTAGTTTTTTAACAGTCTGTTGATGTTTTCTTTTACCTCTTTTTTTGCATATAAACCATGAGGCACTAATCCAACACCTCTTATTATTTATAAACTTTTAAAAGAACTTTAACGGGCACTTAAAGACAAAACAATAAATCAGTGTCAGGAGAGGTCTGGAAGGCACATCTGTTCCCTACGCCATCTTGCCACGCCCCCCCCCCCCCCCCGTTATTCTGCTTTTGTTACTGGGTCCTGCTGGAGATGGAAAGAATGACAGGCGATGTAGATGTCCAGTTGCAACCTGCACTTCCAATAATGACCTGGGTCCTGACTAATGACGCTAATCTAAAGATCGGGGGAGCTCTGCAGTCTTCTATTGTTAAATGGAAGTGGTATATTCAGAGTTGTGTGACCAGAGGGCCTGAAGGGATGGGCCGCATAAACAAACATCTCATCATGAGGATGTTGAAACTGCCTTGCCCCCTCCCCTACCCCCTTCACCAGTTCAGTGGGGTAAACCATATGAATTGCTCACTCCAGCAGAACAAGATGATGTCTAGTTTACTGATGGTAGCAGCCGGTGGGTGCAAGGAAAGCAGAAGTGGAAGGCGGTGGGTTACCATCCCAGGTCAGGAACTCACTTATTGGAGGAGGGGGATGGTGGCTCAAGTCAGTATGCTGAGTTGAAGGCAGTCACTTTACCACTAGACCCCCATGATCACCCTCTTCACTTGTTTACTGATTCCTGGGCTGTGGCTAATGGATTAGTGGTATGGATGCCTGATTGGCAAAGGAATGACTGGCTGGTACATGACCACCCAGTATGGGGCAAACAGTTGTTGCAACTGTTATGGGATGCTTCCCATCATCGTGAGATAACCATATATCATGGTGACTCCCATACCAATGCAACATAGTGCAGTAGCAGATCAGCTTGCCATTATCAGCCACGCCGATACCGTCCCCCAGCTCGATGGGCACATGAACAGAGTGGCCACTTGGGGCAGAAGGGATCAGTTATGTGGGCCCGTACACATGCCTTACCCATTCATCAGGATGATGTCCGAATGGTCGTGCGTACATGCCCAGCATGCCAGCTTGTGAAGTCCCGCACCGTTCCTCCTGGTCCACATGGCCGAATAAGACAGGGAGCTTGCTCAGCTGCAATCTGGCAAATTGATTACATAGGCCTTATGCCAGAGTATATGGGTAAACGTTACGTCCTAGTAATGGTTGACACCTTTTCAGGCCTGGTTTTTGCTTTTCCCACCATGATGGCTGACCAAGCTGGCACTATCCAAGGACTAAACCATTTAATTTCTCGTTATGATGTACCAGAGGAAATTCAGTCTGATAATGGCTCGCACTTCTCCGGGAAGGCAATCTGTGATTGGGCAGCTGACAACAGTTAGTTGAACGAATGAATGGCTTACTGAAGGAACAAATTCGTTTGTTAACACCATTGGGAATCCTGAAGGGGTGGTGCCATGTGCTGCAGCAGGCAGTCGACAATTTGAATCATCGCCCTTTAAAGGGAGGTACAACTTTCCACCGAATTTTTCACGCCTATTCCAGAGGAAAAACAATAATTGTCCCCCATTCCCAAACTAGTGAATGCCGGACAAAAGGCATGGGTGGCACCACCAGGTAGTGGCCCTCCTGTAAAAGGGGAAATAGTGACACCTGCCCAGGGTAACACTCGGTGGGTAGCTATTGAGGGACAGGATGATTTAGTTTGTTTAAATACTGAACGCTTACGGCATCATGAGTGACATATGTCAGGCTTCTTTGTTCCAGGCCCTCCGTCTTGTGCTCCTGCTGATCTGGCTTAACAGCTGCTTTGGTGCCAGCAATTGGATTTGTAATGTCGAGGATGTTCCGAGGGAGTTGCCCGTGGGGAACACCTCTTCACTCAAGGACCCTCACCACCCAGGCCAAGCCCTCTTCCCTCTGCTATCATTGGGGAAAAGGTACAGGAGGCTTAAGACGAGCACTCAGCAGCACAAAGACAGCTTCTTCTCCACTGCTGTCAGATTCCTGAATGATCGATGAACCAAAGACACTGCCTCACTTTTCATGCACGATTATTGTTATTATTATTTTTTTATAGTAATGCCGTAAGATGGTTATAATATGTATATTTGCACAATCATATTTCCTGACTTGTTTATGACCATAAATCATGAAAGATCATGTTGCAGAATCTCTAAAACTATGGTTAGAACACACTTGGAAGCTCTGGAGAGGATGCAGAGTAGATTTTCCAGGATGTTGCCTGGATTGGAGAACATGTCTTTAGAGGCAAGGTTGCCAGAGCCAGGGCTTTTGTTTATGAAACAGAGAGGGATGAGAGGGTTCTTAATAGAGGTCCACAAGATTATAAGAGGCAGAGCTGGGGTGGACAGCACACTTTTCATGGGACAAGACTAGCAAACTCCAGAAGACATCTGTACACGATGAGGGGAGGAATATTCAGGAGAGACGTTAGGGGTGTTTTTTTTAAACACAGAGTGGTGGGGGTCTGGAATTCATTGCCAGGGTGGTCTAATAGGGACATTTAAAAGACGTTTAAAACAGACACGTAGAGGAAGTCGAGAAAAACCAGCCCTCCTCAGAGAAATTTTTTAAAAAGATCGAAAAACAAGGCAAGAAAAATACTAAAAAAGTCATAAGATAAAACACAAAAGAAGAATTTAAAGATGGCACCAAAGAAAGAAAAGTTAACAATAACAACTAAAGAAGAGTTAAAATTCAGCAAAAGAAGCCCTTACTGATATCTGGAAGCAGGGGACTCTCCCCAAGAAGATGACCCGATCAACAAAGTCAATAAACGGCGACGTCCCCCAGAGTGCTCTCGATCGGTGGCTGACAAAATCCAAAAAAGAAACCCTAATGCATGCGCAATACACATAATATGCGAGAAGTCGGTAAAGACAATCGCCGACGGCGAGATGCTCCACTGACAGTTGGAGGGATCATACATACATAATAAAAATAATATTGAAATAAACAGTAGAAACGAAAGCCAACAGCGAGACACTGGATCGGCAGTTAGAGAAATTATAAAAGAAATACTGTATCACCAAAAAAAAAAGAGCCACACAAAACCCAGAACTTGTGTGGCTTGTGAAGGAAAATCAAGGTGAAGATTAAAAACTTACAGGAAGAAATACAAAGTAAAAAACAGAAACAGATGATTGGCAAAGAATAATTTGATAATGAAATAAAGATGCCAATGGACATAATAATGACTGAGTTCAGTATTATTAAAAAACTATACAAGAAACAGATTTAAAAATACAAAGAATGGAGAAAGCTATGATAGATATGAGAAAAGGATAGATGAGGTGGAAGATGACAGGTATGGAAATGGAGAAAAGTTGGAAGATAGAGATAAAGAAATTACAAAAACACAAGATTTATTAGCCCAAAAATTTGATATTACAGAAAACTTCAACAGAAGAAATAATGTAAAAATAGTGGGCATAAAAGAAGGAGCAGACATAAAAGGATTTATAAAAAGATGGATCATGGGTGTGGAAGAACTCCAAAAAGAAATAAAAATTGAAAGAGCCCATAGAGTATTGACAACAAAGCCACAGCCAAATCAGAAACCACACTCCATACTAATAAAACTATTATGATATACAACGAAGGAGAAAATATTGGAACTGGCAAGAAAAAAAGTGAAAGAAAATAAAGAACAACTAGAACACAAGGGTAAAATATATTATTTTATCCAGACATTAGTTTTGAACTTTTAAAGAAACAAAAAGAGTTTAATTCAGCAAAAAATATACTATGAAAAAAGGTTATAATTTTTTGTTGTAACATCAAGCAGTATTGAAGGTATTCATCCCTGGTGGACAAAATAGATTGTTTTCAGACCCAGAAGAAGCTCATCACTTTGCAAATCAACTACTGAATAAGCAACAAGAAGAATTAAAAAAATATTAAAGACTATTAAGATAATGCATATTGTTATGAGTCCAGAGGACCCCCAAACCCAGCAGCAACAGATATGCACCATGACAAAGGGTTACTTAAACAAAAGTTGCCTTTAATTATCTTTGAACATGAAAATAGAATCAAACTTTAACTTACCTCTATTGACTCACTTAACCGACTTAACCCCCTTCTAATTCTAAGCTCACGTGTGTGTAAGTTCAGCAAAGTTCTTTCGTTCACAGTCCAATGTCACTGGTTGCAGGCAATTCTTGTACTGTGCACAGAAGTTAACATTAATAAAGTTCACTAGGCTTTCGTGCTTAACAGGTACTACTCGGAAGGGTTCTTGTTGATTTTCAGAGTTTTTCTTGTTTTGGGTCACCACAGAGTTCCTTTCTGTTCCTCCTTTTCCAAGGGAAACACCATGCAGCCAGCCCTCTCCTTTGACCAGGCCATCTTCCAAAGCTTAGCAGCTTGTTCCCCTGGAACTGATGTCTGTGTCTCTCTCCTCTCTCTCTCTCTCTCAAGCCCCTTTCAGGTGGCCACAAAGCCTGACTGTAAAGCCGCACAGAATACTCCTGTGCGGCTGTCGGGTGGCCATCTGAATCCGGAAAAGCCGGCCAGGAGGGTTACTTACCTAACCCTTCTCCAAGAGGTATAACTATCCTGCTCGGAGTATTGATTGTGGCAGCTGAAAGCAGCCTGGGCTGCCAGAGGGTGGGCTGATGATGTCACAGTGATGTCGTCAGCCATCGTCTCCTGAGACAAGGAAGCCAGACTCCTCAAATTTTTTTTGCACCCTCTCCCGCTGCCGGTCTCCATCCCCCCACTCTCGCCCGCCCGACTCCCGCTGCCGGACTCCACCCCCCCCACCCGCTGAGCATGTGAAGTCCTTGAAAGGGAACATGTTTTGCCGAAATTCAGAACTGAGTCACATATGCATGAATAATTTTACTATCAGCCACGATTTTCCAGAATTAAAACCCAGTTAATTGATTGATTTTTAAATTTTCACAATTAAGTAGAAAACAGTAACATTCGAGGATACAGTTACAATATGATCTTAATTACATCTACTTTTACTCAGAAATAAGAAATAGAATTGTTGCTTTCTACATGAACACGGATTGTGGTGAATGTCAGTGGCTTGAGTAACAGAACATTAACATTTCTCAACCAAACAAATTGATTTAGTTGTCAGTAAGTTGCAAATTGAGCAATACATAAGACTGATGTCTAACTGTTTCGTTTTGTACATCCAAATTGTATTTACTGTTGTGTGTATATGACGAGTATGAAGCCATGGTAAAAGTAAAAATTGGGAGTCAGGCGGGCGAGAGTGGTGGGGGGGGGGGAAGGAGACCGGCAGTGGGAGTCAGGCGGGCGAGGGTGGGGGAACCGACAGCGGGAGTCGTCATGCCTGAGTTGTTTGTCAGGCATGCCTTGACGCGCTGCTATGACGTGAGGTCAGCATGGATGGGACTAGCACCTGTCCGGAGTAGCCAGCTTTCGCTGCTTGGCAACTAGCAGTCATCTGGCACGTTTAGGTGCCACAAAGCTGTCCATTTCGTGGCCACCTGAACATGCCAGCTGGACCCTGCTAGCTGCACCTGCAGGCGGGTAATCTTCAGCCAAACATCTGAAAGCGGCTTCACTCCCTCCTCTCTGAGCAGAGCCTGTTTTGTTCTCCTCTCTACTTCCTAAGATCCCCAAGTTCTTTTCCAGACAAGCTGCTACTGCCTGTTGTTACATTTTTTGCCTTCTGCAAAATGACAGACCATCATGAGTCTGAGCAAGCTCCTGCAAAAATTCTGTGGTTTAATGTGTTTGTGTGTGACCTGCTCTAACAAACCTTTCCCAATTTATACTGTCACAGTATTTACATTAGTCCTTTGGATTTCCATTGAAATTTCTTTTAACTCTTGCAGATTGTGACTCATTCCTTTTTGAGATTGCAAAAAAAAATTGAGGACCCATGTGTTGGCTCTTTTCAGAAAAGATTGATCTTTTGATCCTCATGATGCCATATCAACTGGATTATTTGCTGTTTTAACATATATCCATTGATTAGCAAATGAAACATTTTTGATTTTGTTAACTCTGTTAGACACAAAGGTACAAAACCTTGTGATTTTGTTATTATTGTATTTAATATCAGTCCAAAATATAGAGTCTGCTAACTTCATCTATAATTCTCTTCTGAACAGAGTTCCATTTTGATCACCATAGTAGCAGCAGTGAATTCCAATCGAGATCATGGTGACTGGCTTTAATGCAGCCATCTGGCTTTTCCCATTACAAATCCACAATGTACTCACTCTTGGGTATTTGACAGTACTAAATAACTGACAGGACCAAAACCACCTTCGCTTGCATCAGCAAAGTGGGGTAACTGAGCAAATGCGGCATTTCCAAAGTGTGTTGGTTTAAAACATCTGTTGACTTCAAAGTTTTCTAACATTTTAAGATTCTCAATCCAATTTATCCAATCTTGTGCAATGGATTCTGGTATAGTTTCATCCCATCCCAAATTTTCTTCTGTACAATTCTTGCAGAATTTTCTTGGCTATTAATACTACCAGTGCCAATATTACAATCAAAAGAATACCTCTTCTTGTTCAAGGCATTCTTTCAAAACAAGTTTGAATTTGAAAACATCAGATTGAACACACCACTGCAACCCTAGAATACTTTCGACAGGTAGAACGTCACAATCCAAATCAAGATGTTTTATCTTTATGCCTCAGGAATAAATGCTAGCAAATCTCAACTGTTGTTAATCCACTTCATAAAGAAGAAACCTTTTTTAGATCTCTTTTAACTCTTGATAGAGATCTATTGTTTTTTTTCTGATACCTCTGAAATAAGACCATCATCAACAGAAGTTATTTTCGATGATGTTTGTGGCTCAAGAACTAAATTGCTCTTCGTCATCTTCAGCACATTTCCCAAGAGTAAAATTTACATAATTTGGTGAAGTTGCTTCAAATAGATGAACTGTCATTCTGTATCAATCATATCTTTATTGTAATCTACATTAGTCCACCACAACAATCATAAAAAAAATCACAATCTTCTGATGGTACTTTTACTTGATGGA
The DNA here is from genome assembly GCF_036971445.1 of Narcine bancroftii. NCBI lineage: Eukaryota > Metazoa > Chordata > Chondrichthyes > Torpediniformes > Narcinidae > Narcine > Narcine bancroftii. The sequence goes on from NC_091470.1 coordinate 207,448,011, forward strand.
ACATCATCTCAATATCTGTAGCAATTACAATAGGGTCTTTACAAAATCTTATCAGAACACCTATTAAAGTACTGGTACCTTGTTGAAGTTGAGAATTCAATGAAACTCCTTGAAATGATGCTCCACAATCTAATACGACACCACATTTCTTCTTTTGTGGATGTATAATTCCATGATGAGGTCAATACCTTTTTTTAAAAAAAATATCTTTACATGCCAAAGTATCTTCTGATACTTTTTCTGCATAACCCTTGGCTATCATGTCCAACATGACACTTGCATACTCCAAACGAAAGGAAGAATTTCTCTTGAATTTTCTCTTTAAATTCAGCATATGCTGTTCTGCAATTATTTTATTATCTGGCATACAGATTTCTCTTCTTCAAAGGTAATGTTATACAATAATGACCAGAATTTCAAACTAAATCCAGAAACTGCTTGTCCTCCTTTGAAGGTTCTTGAAAATTTCTGAGACATTCAGGAAAATTAATTTTACACTGTTGTTCCCACAGATCATCAAGTTTCACAACTAAAATACTGTTGACATTCACATTAATTTTTCCTCCAAATGATCCATTAATTGTCTATCCAAACAACGTTTTCACAGCATAAGGTCCATCATTTTGACTCCTTTTTACTTCTACCTTTAAAGAGTTTTTGGTACAGCTAATCCAATCTAATCTCAACCTTGGCATTAATTTTAGGTAAGCAAACATCTTTTAGATGAGCCCACTGTTTGATATCATCTGGATATAGAATATTCCCCTCATTCACAGCCATATACACTTTGAAGATTGCAAAATTCATTGCTATTCAATTCAGCAACCTCTAAACCTGAAACTATACTAGTTTCAATGTTCCTTTAATCATTCATTGTCTTCAATAAGAACTGTGATCTTTTTCCATGAAGATTAAGTTTATTCATTAATTCAACAGTACAAAATGATGTGGTACTTTCTGGATCAAAAAATGTGTAGGTCTTCTTTTAAGCTTTAACCTGCACAGGAACCATTGAGTGGGCTTTGTCACTGGCCCCAGTACGACTTTGTCTCGCTGGTCTTGGATTCAGATTGTTTGACATCCCTCTTAACTTTACTTTGTGGAGTATGCAGTAATTTGGGATGCTTTAAATTGCAGATATCACAACTGAGTTGCTTATTACAAGTTTTGCTGATGTGTCCTTTACACAAACAGTCAAAATATATTCTATTCTTCTTTAAAAAGGTTAATTTCTCATCATACAATTTTTTCTCCAATCACAAACATCTTTCTAAAGCATGATTATCTTTGCAATACAAAGACCTTTCATAGACAATCTGATCTTCCTTTTCCTTTGTTTCCTTGTTCTTTCCTGTGCTTGTATCTGACACAGCAGTTTCTGTTGAGACAATGACTTAGACTACTTTAGGAACTATTGAAGTGTTCTTAATATTTCCAAATACTGGCATGGTGTTAACATGCACATGCCATTCCAAAAATTGTACAATGTCCTCAAAAGTGATTTTCCCCCAGGGAAGCATCTTAAGTTCTTCAACTTTGATTCTCCATAAATCCTTCATAATAATAATGATAATCATAATAATAATAATTAATTATAATAATCAACAAATTAGCAAGCAAATTCAGCTCTTGCAAATATACACTACTTCCTATTGCATTACAACATCCTCTCAGAAAGAGTACATATGCTTGCAAAGCCTTTGTGACTTCTGATTTTATTTTTTTTTTATTTTTTTAAAAATTTTTTATTTTTCACACCATAAATCACATTAGCCATGATACACACTTTTTCCTTTTCACACATATACAGTGACATTTTCTCCCCCCCCCCCCCACCACCTCCCTCCTCCCAACCCACCCCCCCACCCCCCCTCCCATCCATTTAAGGTATACAATCTAGGATACTTAAACCAGTCAGACAATGTTGTCACACAACAAAAATACACCAGAAATTCTACTGAGTCCATTCTTTTCTTTCCTTCTCCTTCCATCAACTTAGGTAATGATTGTCCCCGGTAGGTTTTCGCTATTGTATTTAATGTAAGGCTCCCATATTTGTTTGAATATTTCAATATTATTTCTTAAACTATATGTTATTTTTTCTAATGGAATACATTTATTCATTTCTATATACCATTGTTGTATTTCCAAATTATCTTCCAATTTCCAGGTTGACATAATACATTTTTTTGCTATGGCTAGAGCTATCTTAACAAATCTTTTTTGTGCATCCTCCAAATCAATTCCAAATTCTTTTTTTTTTATGTTACTTAGGAGAAAGATCTCTGGATTCTTTGGTATATTGTTTTCTGTTATTTTATTTAATATCTGATTGAGATCTTCCCAAAATTTTTCTACTTTCTCACATGTCCAGATTGCATGAATTGTTGTTCCCATTTCTTTTTTACATCGAAAACATCTATCAGATACTGTTGGGTCCCATTTATTTAACTTTTGAGGTGTAATGTATAGTCTGTGTATCCAGTTATATTGTATCATACGTAACCTCGTATTTATTGTATTTCTCATCGTTCCAGAACATAATTTCTCCCATGTTTCCTTTTTTATCTTTATATTTAAATCTTGTTCCCATTTTTGTTTAGTTTTACCATTTGTTTCCTCATTCTCCTTTTCTTGCAGTTTAATATACACATTTGTTATAAATCTTTTGATTATCATTGTATCTGTAATCACATATTCAAGGTTACTTGCCTCTGGCAAACTCAAACTGCTTCCTAATTTATCCTTCAAGTAGGATCTCAATTGGTAATATGCCAGCGCTGTATCTTGAGTTATTTTGTACTTATCTTTCATTTGTTCAAAGGATAAGAATCTATTTCCTGAAAAACAATTTTCTATTCTTTTAATCCCTTTTTTTTCCCATTCTCTAAAGGAAAGGTTATCTATTGTAAAAGGGAGTAACTTGTTTTGCGTCAATATTAGTTTTGGTAATTGATAATTTGTTTTATTTCTTTCTACATGAATCTTCTTCCAAATATTGAGGAGATGATGTAATACTGGAGAACTTCTATGTTGTACCAATTTTTCATCCCATTTATATAATATGTGTTCAGGTATCTTTTCCCCTATTTTATCTAATTCTAATCTCGTCCAGTCTGGTTTTTCCCTTGTTTGATAAAAATCTGATAGGTATCTTAATTGTGCGGCTCTATAATAATTTTTAAAGTTTGGCAGTTGTAAGCCTCCTTGTTTATACCATTCTGTTAATTTATCTAGTGCTATCCTCGGTTTCCCCCCTCTCCATAAAAATTTCCTTATTATTTTCTTCAACTCCTTGAAGAATTTTTCTGTCAGTTGTATTGGCAATGCCTGGAATAAGTATAATATCCTTGGAAAAATGTTCATTTTAATACAGTTTATCCTTCCTATTAGTGTTAGTGGCAAATCTTTCCAATGCTCTAAATCGTCCTGTAATTTTTTCATTAGTGGATAATAATTGAGTTTATATAGTTGGCCGAGATTTTTTTTTTAGTTGTACACCTAGGTATCTTATTGCCTGCATTTGCATCTAAATGGAGATTCCTTCTTAAATTTTGAGAAATCCGCATTATTCATAGGCATTGCTTCACTTTTATTTACATTTATCTTGTAACCCGACACTTCTCCATATTCCTTCAATTTCTTATATAATTCTTTTATTGATAGTTCTGGTTCTGTTAAGTACACTATAACATCATCCGCAAATAGACTGAATTTATATTCCTTGTCTTTTATTTTTATTCCTTTTATATTATTATCTATTCTTATCAATTCTGCTAGTGGTTCTATAGCTAACGCAAACAATAAAGGTGATAGTGGGCATCCCTGCCGCGTTGACCTGCTTAAGTTAAATTGCTTTGATACATGTCCATTTACTGTCACTTTCGCTAACGGTCCCTTATATAATGCTTTAATCCAATTAATATACTTCTCCGGTAAATTGAATTTTTGCAATACTTTGAACAAATAATTCCATTCTACTCTGTCAAAGGCCTTCTCTGCGTCTAAAGCAACTGCTACTGTAGGTGCTTTATTTCCTTCTACTGCATGAATTAAGTTAATAAATTTACAAATATTGTCTGTTGTGCGTCTTTTTTTGATAAATCCAGTTTGGTCTAAATTTACCATTTTCGGTACATGCTCTGCTAATCTGTTTGCTGATAGTTTAGCTATTATCTTATAATCTGTGTTTAGTAAAGATATTGGTCTATATGACGCTGGTGAGAGTGGATCTTTCCCTTGCTTTAGTATTACTGTAATTATTGCTGTTTTACATGAATCTGGTAAGCTTTGTGTTTCATCAATCTGGTTGATTACATCCAGGAGGGGCGGAATTAATAAGTCTTTAAATGTTTTGTAGAATTCCATTGGGAATCCATCCTCTCCTGGTGTCTTATTATTTGGTAATTTTTTTATTATCTCTTGTATTTCTACTATTCCAAATGGCTCTGTTAATTTATTTTGTTCCTCTATTTGTAGTTTTGGTAGTTCAATTTTAGTCAGAAATTCATCTATTTTCCCTTCTTTCCCTTTGTTTTCAGTTCGGTATAATTGTTCATAGAATTCTCTAAAGTTTTCCTTAATTTCTTTTGGATTATATGTAATTTGTTTGTCTTTTTTCCTTGATGCCAACACCATTTTCTTAGCTTGTTCTGTCTTAAGCTGCCATGCTAGGATTTTGTGCGTTTTTTCATCCAGTTCATAATATTTCTGTTTTGTCTTCATTATATTCTTCTCCACCTTATATGTTTGTAGTGTTTCATATTTTATTTTTTTATCTGCCAATTCTCTTAGTTGTATCTTCCTTCATTGCTATTTTTTTTTCTATATTTACTATTTCCCTTTCCAACTGCTCTGTTTCCTGATTATAGTCCTTCTTCATCTTGGTTACATAACTTATTATTTGCCCTCTAATGAATGCTTTCATTGCATCCCATAGTATAAACTTATCTTCCACTGATTCCGTATTTATTTCAAAATACATTTTTATTTGTTTTTGAATAAATTCTCTAAAATCCTGCCTTTTAAGTAACATGGGGTTTAATTTCCATCTATACATTCTTGGAGGGATGTCCTCTAGCTTTACTGTCAATATTAAGGGTGAATGGTCCGATAGTATTCTAGCTTTATATTCTGTTTTTCTTACTCTATCTTGCATACGAGCTGATAACAAAAATAGGTCTATTCTTGAGTATGTTTTATGTCTAGCCGAGTAATATGAATATTCCTTTTCTTTTGGGTGTTGTTTCCTCCATATATCCAAAAGTTTCATTTCTTCCATTGATTTAATTATAAATTTGGTTACTTTGTTCTTTCTGTTAATTTTTTTCCCAGTTTTATCCATATTTGAATCCAAATTCATATTAATATGTTCCCTTGCGTATTTGCTACCTTCAAAAAGATATCTTGCATAAACTTTTGATCTTCTTCATTAGGTGAATATACATTGAGTAGATTCCAAAACTCCGAATATATCTGACATTTTATCATTACATATCTCCCTGCTGGATCTATTATTTCCTCTTCTATTTTAAATGGCACATTTTTACTAATTAATATAGCCACTCCTCTTGCTTTTGAATTATTTCTTCTTTCTTTGGCTTGGCTTCGCGGACGAAGATTTATGGAGGGGGTAAAAAGTCCACGTCAGCTGCAGGCTCGTTTGTGGCTGACCAGTCCGATGCGGGACAGGCAGACACGATTGCAGCGGTTGCAAGGGAAAATTGGTTGGTTGGGGTTGGGTGTTGGGTTTTTCCTCCTTTGCCTTTTGTCAGTGAGGTGGGCTCTGCGGTCTTCTTCAAAGGAGGCTGCTGCCCGCCAAACTGTGAGGCGCCAAGATGCACGGTTTGAGGCGTTATCAGCCCACTGGCGGTGGTCAATGTGGCAGGCACCAAGAGATTTCTTTAGGCAGTCCTTGTACCTTTTCTTTGGTGCACCTCTGTCACGGTGGCCAGTGGAGAGCTCGCCATATAATACGATCTTGGGAAGGCGATGGTCCTCCATTCTGGAGACGTGACCCATCCAGCGCAGCTGGATCTTCAGCAGCGTGGACTCGATGCTGTCGACCTCTGCCATCTCGAGTACCTCGACGTTAGGGGTGTGAGCGCTCCAATGGATGTTGAGGATGGAGCGGAGACAACGCTGGTGGAAGCGTTCTAGGAGCCGTAGGTGGTGCCGGTAGAGGACCCATGATTCGGAGCCGAACAGGAGTGTGGGTATGACAACGGCTCTGTATACGCTTATCTTTGTGAGGTTTTTCAGTTGGTTGTTTTTCCAGACTCTTTTGTGTAGTCTTCCAAAGGCGCTATTTGCCTTGGCGAGTCTGTTGTCTATCTCATTGTCGATCCTTGCATCTGATGAAATGGTGCAGCCGAGATAGGTAAACTGGTTGACCGTTTTGAGTTTTGTGTGCCCGATAGAGATGTGGGGGGGGCTGGTAGTCATGGTGGGGAGCTGGCTGATGGAGGACCTCAGTTTTCTTCAGGCTGACTTCCAGGCCAAACATTTTGGCAGTTTCCGCAAAGCAGGACGTCAAGCGCTGAAGAGCTGGCTCTGAATGGGCAACTAAAGCGGCATCATCTGCAAAGAGTAGTTCACGGACAAGTTTCTCTTGTGTCTTGGTGTGAGCTTGCAGGCGCCTCAGATTGAAGAGACTGCCATCCGTGCGGTACCGGATGTAAACAGCGTCTTCATTGTTGGGGTCTTTCATGGCTTGGTTCAGCATCATGCTGAAGAAGATTGAAAAGAGGGTTGGTGCGAGAACACAGCCTTGCTTCACGCCATTGTTAATGGAGAAGGGTTCAGAGAGCTCATTGCTGTATCTGACCCGACCTTGTTGGTTTTCGTGCAGTTGGATAATCATGTTGAGGAACTTTGGGGGACATCCGATGCGCTCTAGTATTTGCCAAAGCCCTTTCCTGCTCACGGTGTCGAAGGCTTTGGTGAGGTCAACAAAGGTGATGTAGAGTCCTTTGTTTTGTTCTCTACACTTTTCTTGGAGCTGTCTGAGGGCAAAGACCATGTCAGTGGTTCCTCTGTTAGCGCGAAAGCCGCACTGTGAATCTGGGAGAATATTCTCAGCGACACTAGGTATTATTCTATTTAGTAGAATCCTAGCGAAGATTTTGCCTGCAATGGAGAGCAACGTGATTCCCCTGTAGTTTGAGCAGTCTGATTTCTCGCCTTTGTTTTTGTACAGGGTGATGATGGTGGCATCACGAAGATCCTGAGGCAGTTTACCTTGGTCCCAACAAAGCTTGAAAAACTCATGCAGTTTGGCATGCAGAGTTTTGCCGCCAGCCTTCCAGACTTCTGGGGGGATTCCATCCATACCTGCTGCTTTGCCACTTTTCAGTTGTTCGATTGCCTTATATGTCTCATCCAGGGTGGGAACCTCATCCAGCTCTAGCCTTAGGGGCTGTTGAGGGAGCTGGAGCAGGGCAGAATCTTGGACTGAGCGGTTGGTACTGAAAAGAGATTGGAAGTGTTCTGACCATCGGTTGAGGATGGAGATCTTGTCGCTGAGGAGGACTTTGCCGTCTGAGCTGCGCAGCGGGCTTTGGACGGGGTGAGGGGCCGTACACAGCCTTTAGAGCCTCGTAGAAACCCCTGAAGTCGCCAATGTCCGCGCTGAGCTGTGTTCGTTTGGCGAGGCTAGTCCACCACTCATTTTGGATCTCCCGGAGTTTGCGCTGAAGATGGCTGCATGCGCGACGGAAGGCTTGTTTCTTCTCTGGACAGGACGGCTTTGTAAGGTGAGCCTGGTGGGCAGCTCGCTTCTTTGCCAGCAGCTCCTGGATTTCCTGGCTGTTTTCGTCAAACCAGTCCTTGTTTTTCCTGGAGGAGAAGCCCAGTACCTCTTCAGTGGATTGCAGTATGGTAGTCTTCAACTGATCCCAGAGGGTTTCAGGGGACGGGTCCGTGAGGCGGGTTGCAACGTCGAGCTTTGCTTTGAGGTTTGCCTGGAAGTTTCCTCTCGCTTTTGAATTATACGATGCTGCTGTTACATGTCCTACCCAATCTCTCTTTAATTTCTTGTGCTCCAATTCAGTTAAGTGTGTTTCTTGCACAAATGCTATATCAATTTTTTCTTTTTTCAGTAAATTTAGCAGTTTCTTCCTTTTAATTTGGTTATGTATTCTGTCAGAAATAAAACTTCTCACACATGAGTCTCTTTAAAACTGATGACACGACAAGCTTTATTTACAAGTCTGCAGAGTTGGACTCAACTGACTTCTCACCAGTTAAGCCCCGATACATACAGTGCATTGATTTTTATACCGTTATTGTTTGCCCTTCCCCTTCTTATTAATACTGTTTTAATTGGTTAGTATTGCAAAAGCATTCTGAGTATAACTGCATTTTTAATTATCACGTTCGTTACGTACGCTGCGAACTCTACATACACTAAATTCTGTTTCTCACCCTTCTTATCAATCTTTTGTCTCCTGCATGTCTCTCACTATGACCATGAAAAGATATGTTTTTAAAAAAACATATCCAGCTGAACCTTTTGTCCTTGGCTGCTAGTAAGCTCCCTGTCCGTTCTGGCTTCCCTTTTTATGATTAATCATCACATTTTAACTTAAGTAATTTTAACCTAAATTCTCTATATATAACAATCCACCCCTTTCTCTCTTTAAAATGTGTGTATTATATATATATGAATGGGGATTTTAACTCGGGGAAGAGAAATGTTTCATGATAAATTAATCTCGTGCTGAAGTAAAATTCTAACGGGCTCTCCCAGTCCCCCTGGTTGCATAGCCTGTTGGACCATGGAAATTACCAGGCTGCGTAGACAGGGAATAATACAGGGTAAAATAAGTAGGAGGAATAAAATACCTCCGATGACCCACAATAAGGTACGCCACCAGGTTCCTCCAAACCATTTGTCCATCCAATTTAATTTTGCAAAAGGATGCCAGGTTTGAACAGGTACATGGGACAAAGTACGAATATTATCAGCGATTTTTCGAATGGCTTGGCCATTATCATCAATCTGTAAGCAGCAATTAGTCAAATTAAGCTTTCCACATACACCTCCTTCCGTGGCTAGGAGATAGTCTAGGGCCAGACGGTTCTGATATATAGCAGAGCGCATTTGACCTTGCTGGGATGCAAGTAATTGCAGGGCTAGAGCTGTTTGATTTGTAACAATTTCAAGGACTGCTTGCAAGCGAAAAATACGATTTAACATATAAATAGGAGTACGATAACCCCAGGATCCATGTAGCGGGACCATAATATTGAATTATGCGTTCTGGAGGCCAATCATCTCCCCATTGTCCCAAATGTACCGTGCTAGAGCGGGGCTGACGGTGTAATGTATCAAAAACCTTCACTCCTAATTTATGACCGTGATCGTGGGGTAGGAGGAAAAATTCTGGGCGGATTATTCCTAGGAAACAAGTTCCACTCCACTGTGAGGGAAGACGAGTATAAGCTTTATTACCACATACCCAGAATAATCCATTTGGGGATACTCCATACCCCCTTTCCCAAACTCTTTTAAGAACGGGGTTTGATTGGTATGGTCCTGTGATGGTGGAACTGGTACAATTCCAAAACTGAATACTGCTATTAGACAGGGGTAGGCAATTAGTTTTAAAAACAGTGGATAAGAACCAAGTCAGGGGTTTAGGAAACCAAGTGAAAATACCAGGCGAAATGCGAATCCATACAGCCTTGCAGGGACTTTTTCCTACTGGGTATTTGCCGGTTCGTGAGAGACAATAAAAACCAGAGGGGACGTTAGAGAGAGACCAAGTTTCTCTTGATCTCGTTCGGTTAGTTGTCCAAATTCGGGAAATCATGGTCAATGAATTGAGGGACTCCCCCCACCAAGGCCATTGCTCTGACATCCGTGGACCCCCGCAGACCCAACAATTGGTTACATTAAAAGTTCTTGCAATTTTAGTTGCAAGATCTACAAAAAGGTTATCTCCCCCAACTGTATTACCGAAACTTTCATGGTTATTTGGATGGACTCGAACTAAGTCCGGCTGTCTTAAAGGGGCAGGCACTTTCGAGTGTGGAGTGGAACTTTTCATTGGAACAGTACGCTGGTGTATGCAAAACCAGAGTCCATCAGGGCATGGTGGGCCTGAGTCACCCTTCCAACCGTTAAGAGGGAAAGGAGTGGTATTAGGAATCTGTATATAATGACCCATATTATTTCCTTCTTTTTCCACACAAGGGGTATATGGATGTTAGGTGGTATTTTCTGCCCAGCATTTCTCAGGAACTGAGGTATGGGAAATAAAATTACCCTCCTTTCTTCCCCAAATGTGGTCCTGAAACAGGACCACTGTGTCTCTGCATTTCTTACATTTCATACCTGATAAAGACATAGGCAAACTAAGAAAAATCAAAGAACATAACAATAACATTGTGAATCAAGTCTTTCTGCGAAATCGCAAGGTAAGAGGTTTTTCTCCAGGAACACAAGTCCAATCTGAGTTCGTATCAGGGTCCTGAGGCGCCTCTACAGGTCCCTTAAATCTGGATGCATGCGTCCACCCCTTCTCTCTTGTTCGTGCTGCAGCCTCTGTAGTTAAGAGAACTTGGTATGGACCTTCCCACTGGGGCTGGAGTTTTTCAGTTTTCCAGGTCTTGATGAGAATCCAATCTCCTGGTTCCACTTTGTGTAAAGAAAAGTCTAGAGGCGGTGTTTGTGCCAATAGTCCTCTGTTTCGTAAATCTGCAAGAGAGCGTGACAGTGCCTGTAAATAGTTCCTAACAAATATATCCCCTTCCCCCAAGGTGGGACACCCCTCAACTGTACTCCAGAAGGGAAGTCCAAACATCATTTCATAAGGGGACAACCCTACATCTTTTCGTGGGGCAGTACGAATTCTCAATAAAGCCAGGGGCAGACACTTTATCCAAGGTTATTTAGTTTCCACCATTAATTTTGTCAATTGCATTTTTAGGGTTCCATTCATACGTTCAACCCTCCCTGAGCTTTGTGGATGCCAAGGGGTATGCAATTTCCAAGAGACCTGTAATGCATTACAAATCAATTGCTGGATTTTTGAAGAAAAATGTGGACCCCTGTCTGAGTCTATAGAATCCATTATACCATATCTGGGGATTATCTGCTCTAGGAGGAGGCGAGCTACTGTAGAGGCTGTAGCATTTACTGTTGGGAAGGCTTCCACCCATCGGGTAAAGTGATCTATTATCACCAACAGATATTTCCATCTTTGGACTTGAGGTAACTCTGTGAAGTCGATCTGGATACGTTGAAAAGGGCGTATGGCTAATGGTTGACCTCCCATGGTCCCTGTCCTCATTACCTTCTTATTAATTTTTGTGCATAGGTGACAATTCTGCACCTCCTGTTGGGCCAAGGTGTAGATTCCCTTACACACATATTCTCGAAGCACTGTGTCACATAAGGCTTGGGTGCCCCAGTGGCTCTGATGATGCAGGTGTTTTAAAATATTGCGAGTTATTTCTTTATTTAGAACCATTCTTCCATCTGGTGTCTTCCATGTTCCATCAGGCAGCTGGCTTGCGCCCAGCTGAGCCATGTCCTTTTCTTCCTTAGCAGTGAAAATGGGAGCCTTCTTTATGCCTTGCCTTATTGGGATTAAGGTCAGCAAACGGACTTCTTGTTGCATGGCTGCCCTTTTGGCTTCTTCATCAGCCAGTCTGTTTCCAATTGCTGTCGGGGTATCTCCCCTCTGATGGCTTGGTATGTAGACCACTGCTATTTCCTGGGGTAATGTCAAGGCTTCTAAAGTCAGAGTAATCATCTGTTCGTGTGCCAATTCCTTTCCTCTTGATGTAATTAGACCACGCTCTTTCCAGATCTTACCAAAGGTATGCACTACCCCGTATGCGTATTTGGAATCAGTGTAAATCGTTCCAATTTTCTTTGCCAGTATTCTGAGGGCTCTCTGTAAGGCATATAATTCACAGGATTGTGCTGACCAGCTTCCGGGTAGTCTCGTGGATTCTACTACTTTCCAAGTATTTCCTTCTATTATAGCATATCCACTTCTTCTCATTCCGTCAACACATCTGGCGGAGCCGTCAATGTAGAATTCATATCCTTCTCCCAGCGGAGTATCGCAAAGGTCTTCTCGGGTCTTGGTCTGAAGATCTGTCAACTCGACACAGTCGTGCTCCACCTCTCTCTCTGTTTCACTGCCGTATAAAAACTGAGCTGGGTTGCAGCTATTAATCTTTGCAAACTGTAGATCTTCTCCGACCATTAAAATGGTTTCATACTTTAATATGCGAGAATCAGTCAGCCATCGATGGGCAGTTTGTGTTAATAAAACACTCACAGAATGGGAGGTGTACACAGTCATCTTTCCTCCAAAAGTAAGTTTACGTGCTTCCTCTACCAACAGAGCAGCAGCCGCTACTCCCTGGATACACGTCGGCCATCCGCGAGACACTGGGTCCATCATTTTGGAAAGGAAAGCCACTGGGTGTCGCTGACCGCCTTTTTCCTGTGTTAAAACTCCCACAGCTGTTCCTTGGTTATGAGTGACAAATAGCTGGAAGGGCTGTTTTAAAGAGGGCAGAGTGAGTACTGGGGCTCGTGTCAGGTGATGCTTCAAGTCCTCAAACCATCCCTCCTCCTCCTGGGTCCATTTCAATGGATATTCATTTTCATTTGTCAGCTTTTCATACATAAACTTCACCAAAGCTGAGTAGTCCTCTATCCATAACCTACAGTAACCTAAGAGTCCCAGGAATTGTCTTATTTCCTTCTTATTACGGGGTAACGGCATTCTAGTGATTCCCGCAATCCGTTCAGGGGTAATCCGTTTCTGTCCTTTACTTATCTGGTGTCCCAGATATACCACAGTTCTCTCAACGAACTGTAACTTGTTCCTGGACACCCGTAGACCCTTTTTCCCCAGATAATTCAAGAGTCTAATTGTATCTCCCCTCATTTCTTGTTCCTTGGGTCCTGATAATAGTAAATCGTCCACATACTGCATTAGTTGGGAATCATCAGATTGTGGATAGTCCGCCAGGATTTGTTCTAGCATTTGTCCAAACAGGTTCGGAGATTCAGTGAACCCTTGGGGCAATACAGTCCACCGAAGCTGTCTCCGTCTACCTGTCCATGGATTTTCCCATTCAAACGCGAACATATCTCTACTTTCTTCTTCTAATGGACACGTCCAGAAGGCATCCTTCAAGTCGATAACACTAAACCACTCATGGTCTGGGGGAATCCGACTCATAATAGTATAGGGATTAGGCACCACTGGGTGGCGGGTCTGAACAATAGCATTCAAACTTCTTAGATCCTGAACTAGGCGATAGGATCCATCTGACTTTTTCACTGGGGGTATAGGGGTGTTATAAGGTGACATGCATTCTTCTAATAGTCCGTCTCGTATTAGAGTCTCAATTACCGGCTGTAGCCCTTTTCTCCCTTCCAAAGAAATAGGATACTGACGTTTCCTTACCGGCTGATGACCTGGTATTAATGTGACATGTAAAGGTGGGATGTCCAGACCCCCTCGATTTCCCTCCTTATACCAGACTCTCTCGTCAATCTGCCGTTCATCCTCTTCCTTTAGAGCACAGAGGTGGACTCGCACTTCTCCGTCCACAGGGAGAGCACCCAAACCTAGGAGAGCCTGTAAGTCCCTTCCAAGGAGGTTAAATCCAGCCGACGGTAACAACAAGAGGTCTTGTACCCCTTCTCTTTCTTCCAGTTTCACTGTTACTTGGGGAATTATTGATACCATTCTGGGAGCCCCTTCTATCCCAGAAATTGTCAAATTACTTTTTACAGGCTCAGTTCCGATTGGCACATTTATTACACTACTTCGTTCCGCTCCTGTGTCCACCATAAACACCACCTCTTCTCCCTTGGGACCAATTTTTAGTTTTACCAGGGGTTCCCTCTTATACTTGGTCCCTAACATTTGGAACCCCTGACCCCCCTAATCTTCTTCCATAAGTTCGAGGGCACGCAATTCCCTCTTGTATCGGGGGCATTCCCTCTTAAAGTGTCCTTCCTCATTGCAGTAATAGCACTTAACGAACCTCCGGGGTCTTCCCTCTCTTGGATATCTTGGATTGTTTAGAGGAAGGTTTTGTTTTCTTTCCCCTCTGGATTCGGCATTCATCTGTCGGATAGTCTGTACCATAACCTTTGTCGCCCTCTTTTGATCTTCTTCTTCTCTCTGCACATATACTTTTTGCGCCTTTTTTAACAGGTCACTTAGGGGTTTTTCGCTCCAGTCCTCCTCCTTTTCTAGTTTCTTTCTAATGTCCTGCCATGATTTGGAAACAAATTCAATTCGAATAAGCTGTTCACCCATTGGTGTACTAGGGTCCACGCCAGCATACTGTTGAACATTCTTTCTCACCCTCTCCAAAAAATTAGTAGGGGACTCGTCTTTCCCCTGGTGGTTCCCAAATGCCTTGGTAAAATTGTGACCCTTTGGCACAGCCTCCCGTATCCCTTTAATTGTCCACTCTCTATATTGTCTCATACTTGCCAATCCCTCGGGTGTTCGTTTGTCCCACCTGGGTTCATTTAAGGGATATTTTTGTTCATGGGGTCTGGGGTCCCCAGGTTGTTCATATTCCCACATGAGGAGGGCAGCCCGTCGAATCATCTGCCTCTCCTGGGGTGAGAATAATGTTCCCATTATTGCCTGCATCTCTTCCCACGTATATGTGTTTGGTCCCAGGAATTGGTCGAGCTGTTCAGCCAGTCCTATAGGATCTTCCAATAACTTTTTCATTTCTTTCTTAAATCCCCGCACCTCTGTACTAGTTAGGGGAACATTCACATATCCCGTTCCCCCTCCCGGTCCTCCCATAGGAACTTCCCTCAGGGGATTTAGGCTTATTGAAAACTTTGATGGTCCTGGACCAGTCTGGGATCTTGTCCAGGGTCGGTTTACCGGTGGAAGTTTAGGGTCCGACTCCCTTAATTCATTCTTTTTTTCCCGGCCCCTTTCGGGGCAATCAGATTCATCACCTTTCCCCTCCGGTAATGAGCTTTCCTCGGGCGCAGTAGGCACCGGGGGAATATAAGGAGGGGGAAGGTTGTCCAGAGGTTCCCACTTCTTTTCTCCCGCTACCCTCAATTTAAAACATTTTGTTAAGGATCCTGGCCAGGGAACCCAACAAAATGCATATGCTGACTCTTCTTGATTCACCTTTGGTCTCGAATTTACATATATGTTTAATGCTTGTCGAACCCAATCCTCATCAGATCCAAATTTCGGCCACCAGACCGAGGAACCTTTAATAGGTTGTTTCGAGCAAAGGAGACAATATTGAACCATCTTTTTCTTGTTTTTTGTCTCGATATCTTTTACTATCCCAATTTTCAAACATTCTCCCCAAAGGGTTGTCAAGGGGAACTCCCAGGAATTGTCCTGAATTTTCAGACGAGCCCTTAGATTTTGATCCTCCCATTTTCCCACCTAGATCTGTTTATCGTTGCTGAGGACCCTCTCGTTCTGGACCCTACTCCCTTCTTCTCAGACGCCTCGTCGGAGGTACTGTCCCTCCTTCGGTTACCGCTGAGGTTTCCCTGGGGTTGACCCCTCTCTTCTCGGCACTTCGTCGGAGGTGTTGTCCCTCCTTCGGTTACCGCCGAGGTTTCCCTGGGGTCTATCCTAGAGTCCCACGACAGGGTCCTCACGCCACGACAAAAGCTCTATACCTGATCTATTACGTTAGGTTTTTTTATACAAACAGGTGTATCCCGTTACACCTGTTACCCAATCCCCACACCACAATCATAAGTCGTCACTTACCGGTGTCTTCCCGGGGATTGAACCGTCACCCTTCTCCTCTCCGTCTTGTCGTGTCACCTTGTCCGGATACCACTCGCTCAAGCCGCCCGAAGCGACGAGCAAGGGACTAGGAGCCGCTGAACTCAGCAGGGTGCACCACCTCCGATGTCCCTCTTCTCGCCTCCCCTCACGGCCGGAGTGTAGATCCCGGACGATCCCCCATTTGTCAGAAATAAAACTTCTCACACATGAGTCTCTTTAAAACTGATGACACGACAAGCTTTATTTACAAGTCTGCAGAGTTGGACTCAACTGGCTTCTCACCAGTTAAGCCCCGATACATACAGTGCATTGATTTTTATACCCTTATTGTTTGCCCTTCCCCTTCTTATTAATACTGTTTTAATTGGTTAGTATTGCAAAAGCATTCTGAGTATAACTGCATTTTTAATTATCACGTTCGTTACGTACGCTGCGAACTCTACATACACTAAATTCTGTTTCTCACCCTTCCTATCAATCTTTTGTCTCCTGCATGTCTCTCACTATGACCATGAAAAGATATGTTTTTAAAAAAACATATCCAGCTGAACCTTTTGTCCTTGGCTGCTAGTAAGCTCCCTGTCCGTTCTGGCTTCCCTTTTTATGATTAATCATCACATTTTAACTTAAGTCATTTTAACCTAAATTCTCTATATATCCCTTTTGAATTATACGATGCTGCTGTTACATGTCCTACCCAATCTCTCTTTAATTTCTTGTGCTCCATCCAATTCAGTTAAGTGTGTTTCTTGCACAAATGCTATATCAATTTTTTCTTTTTTCAGTAAATTTAGCAGTTTCTTCCTTTTAATTTGGTTATGTATTCCATTAATATTTAAAGTCATATAGTTCAACGTAGCCATTTTATACTTTGTTTATCTTCCCTTTCCGTTTTTCCATCATTACCTTTCCTCCTTTTCCATTTCTGTTTTCTTATTTTAAGCCCTTTATAAGACAACATTCCTAAAACATCAAACATTTTCCTTATTCTCCTATTTAAAACTTCTTTAGCCCCAATCTCCCCTTCCCCTCCTGAGTTGTCCTTTATCCCTTGTCAGACAACCACATCTCCCCTCTCCATTTGGGTTTGCAAATACACTCGCAAGCGTCAGCTGATTTTGCAGTGACCGCAACTCCTCCCCACCCAGCCCCCCCCAGAAAAGATTTCACTTTTCATATGTAACAAAGGTCACTCTTTTAGTTCCCTCCTTATTCCCTCTATTCCATTTCCTTCCCTTATTAATTCTTGTCTATACTATCTATATTTTCCTCTAAATACCGATTCATTCACGTATGCACATTATACATATACACACTTATACCTCTTTACCCACATACATATAAATCATGGTCATTTTTACTCTCATTACACGTCTTCATCCCTCAGTCTATTTTGTAATTGTTCTGCAAATTTTTGTGCTTCTTCTGGATCCGAGAATAGTCTGTTTTGTTGTCCTGGAATAAATATTTTCAATACCGCTGGATGCTTTAGTATAAATTTATACCCTTTCTTCCATAAAATCGCCTTTGCTGTATTGAACTCCTTTCTCTTCTTTAGGAGTTCAAAACTTATATCTGGATAAATGAAGATTTTTTGCCCTTTGTACTCCAGTGGCTTGTTTTTCCATTGTCTTCTCCAGTACCTTTTCTCTTGTAGTATATCTTAGGAATTTTACTAAAATAGATCTTGGTTTTTGTTGTGGTTGTGGTTTAAAGGCCAATGCTCTATGTGCCCTTTCTATTTCCATTTCTTGCTGTAGTTCTGGACATCCTAGGATCCTGGGGATCCAATCTTTTATAAACTCTCTCATATTCTTGCCTTCTTCATCTTCCTTAAGGCCCACTATCTTTATGTTATTTCTTCTGTTATAATTTTCCATTATATCTATTTTCTGAGCTAACAGTTCTTGTGTCTCTATAACTTTTTTTATTAGATTCCTCTAATTTCTTTTTTAAGTCCTCTACCTCCATTTCTACTGCTACTTCCCGCTCTTCCATCTTGTCCATTTTCTTTCCCATCTCTGTTAAGGTCATATCTATTTTATTCATTTTCTCTTCTGTGTTGTTTATTCTTCTTCTTAAATCATTAAATTCCTGTGTTTGCCATTCTTTAAATGACTTTAATAAGAGAAAGTATATCCTTTATCTTGCCTTTCCCTTCTTCTTCTATTTCACTGTACTCTTCCTCTTCCTCTGGGTTGGCCATCTGTTGTTTCTTTGTTGCCCTTTTCTTCTCTTCTTTCTTGTTTTCATTGTCTTCTGTGTTCTCTTCTTGCTGCAGGTGTTCTGCAGCTGTCGTTGCCGGCTGTGGAGATCGACTCCCCAGCTGGTCACCCCTCCCGTCGGTGTGTTTTTTTTCATGCGCGGTTGCGCACTTTTACTCGGCTCAGCGAGCCATTTTTGTAGTCCAATTTCTACTGACCTGAGGGAGCGGGTTTCTCTCTCCACCGCGGGCCTCTTCGAACAGGTAAGGCCTTCTCCTTCTTCCTCCGTTGTCTTCTCTTCCTCTCTTCTTACCGTTGATTTCGATTTTTCTTTTTTTGTCGCCATCTTCTTTCCACCTTTATATTCACTTTTCTTTAACTTTTATTTCTGTGCCTTTGTGTTTTTCTTAGTTTTTTTTAACTTTTCTGGAGAGGGCTGGAGTTCACCGTCCGGCCACTACTCCATCACGTGACCCCCCCCCCCCCCCCCCCGACCTCTGATTTTATTGATGACCAGGAAAGAACCTTGTCTATGTGAGCTCTTGCGATTTTATGTTTATTTCCATAATAATGATGCAATCATTCTTTTGTCCTTTTAAAACCTTGTTCTAGATTCAGATATTGTCAACTTTTGACCAACTCCTTTGGCTGTCCTTCAGTAAACTGTTCCAGGTAATGAAGAAGATTGTTAGCATTTTTAGTATTACTTTCAATGTAATGTTCAAAAGATTTCATGAACATCAGATATTGTAATAGATGCTGTGTTAAAATAGCAGTGATTTTGTTTTATTTTGCTGTGTGATATTATATTGTCTTATCCACCATGGCTTGCGACTGGTTGTTTTGAGGTGAATGGAGAAAACTAATCTTGAACTGTAGGACTTTGATTTGTAAGTGATTGCATTGGTGGAAATCCTTTACTTGTAGCTGGTTCTCCAGCAACATGAACAGACATCAATGATTGAGTATGATAATCCCGCATGGTTGTATTTTTTTTTTGGAAAACCCTCCTTTCAGGAAGATACATATTTGAGTGTTCTGGAGAGAGTGAATGTCATTAGCTACTTCCATTGTCATTTGAGCACGAACAGCGGCACCCGTGGCTCCTCACGAGTATATTTTTTCCCTGTGGCTGTGGTACCCATGGCTTTGCTGGAAGGTGAGGTGCTGGCCCTTTGGGCATGTCACTTTGGGTGACAAATCTTGCAGATGCCTGAGAAAATGGCCATATTCATATCATGTTGTTCCTCAAACTCATATTTTCTTTTCTCCAACCAATAATCTATTTTGTTCTTCTTGCCGTCACTTGATTAGAACCTCCTTATCCTCTAAAGCAGATCTTTTCTCAATCACTGCTGCTGTGCACAGACAGTAGCCAAGTCTACTTAGGCCTCAGCATGCATAGATGATAAGCTTGAAGCACATGAAGCTGTACTTATTCTCGAAGGCTTTGAAGATCTTCCTGCACTTATAACCTTGGAAATACCATCGTCTAGATTCACATCTGAACTTTAAAATACCGCTGAATGAGTCTCTATCTTCTGCATTTTGCTTGGTACAGCGCCAGTGGGACTTTGCAACTGTTCCAGTTCCACTAACTTTTAAGCCAGTTAATGAGGCCTGTAGTGCCTTGACTGGTTGTTAGTTGAAGTTGCTTCTTCTTTGGCTACCAGCTCCAACCTCCTGCCAAGCATTGTCAGTCCGCCTTGCTGGCTCAACTCACGATCAAACAGTTCTCTGAGAGGATCAATTTGTTTGAGATCTTTAGCCCGACAAGACTTCTTATCAGTCTTGGATTCTTCACACTGCAACCTGGCTTCTCCTGGTTCCTGCTGAAACTGTAAACGAATTTTGTATCTTACATTGTCCCTTTAAGAGAGTTGCTGCTGGCTGAATTATCTCTGTGGTTCTGCACACAAGCTTTTTAAAATCTTAATGTTTATGTTTACAAGAACATTTTCTGGGCTTCCTGCCATTTCTGCTATCAGAGTTGTGGCTGTCTGGCCAGCTTTTGGCTCAATTTCAAACTGTGCAATTCACAGAAAGGTTCACACATTTCTGGAATATTACATTGTTATAGCATGGATGTCGCTTGGCTTTAAATTGTTGTTAATTATTTTAATTATGTTTTTTGATCCTTTATTTGGAACAAATTTTTCTCTAAATCAAAATGTAGACAATACTTTCTTTATCCTAAAATATTCTAATTTCATGTATCATCATCCAAACTGAGGCCTGCAACATCCCAAATTTTAATCTCTTTAATGCAATAAATCAAACTCTGTGGCTATTGCTTTATGTAGTTTTAATTCATTGATAGAACAGAAAAACATTTTGCATAGCTTCACCACAAGACTTTCATAACGGTGAATAACAAAGTATTTACTGCGTAAAGATAATCCTTTAGACTCTAATTACTTCAGTTGTCATAACATGACCAATAGCTAAAGATTGCTATAAAATACAAAGATATATAGAAATACAAAATTCAAATAAAAATTTCTCATGCTTCCTTCACATCTTGTAGCCTGGGTGGATATTATGATATATTACATCATAGTCATTATGGTAACACTACAGATAATAGTTCTCTGAAAGAGAGAGGCACAAAATTAACTAAGATTCAAAAACACAAGGTTTTAACTTTTACAGGCAGCTCTGCCCCACCCTCCCTCCCAACTGAGCTCGTACAGTATTTTTGACCATGAGGTCCTGGCATTGTACTTAGCTGTCTGAGATTTTAGATATTTCCTGATGGGGAGGTGATTCAAGGTCTTCACGGATCTCAAGCCATTGACTTTCTCCTTCAATAAAGCGTCGGACCCATGGTCAGCCAGGCAGCAGAGGCCTAGATATAGAGCACATCATCGGGCAGACCAATGTGTTAGCTGACATACTGTCTCAGCTAATAGTCCAGGCAATACAGAATAGATTACACAGCTCTGGCCCAGGCAGAACATCCCTGCATAGAGGACAGCAGTGACAGGACGCAACCTGGAGGATGTCTGCATTAGGCCCAGTGACTAGACCCTGCTTTGCAACATTTCAAACAGCAAGCCTCGCCTCAACGTCCCAGCTGCATGGAGACAACTGGAATTCGACATGGTGCACCTAGCCATCAGGACCACCATCAAGATGGTAGCCAGCAGGTTTGTTTGGCATGGCTTCCGCAAGCAGGTCAGCCAAAAGGCCAGAATCTGTACACACTGCCAGTTGTCAAATACACATACACAGGTTAAGGCACCCTCCCCCAACAATTCGAACCTGCACATTGGTGATTCAGCCATGTGCACATGGACATTGTGGGACACCCCCTCCCCTATCGGTGTCACAGGGGTACGGTACCTGTTGATGGTCGACTGACTCACAAGGTGGCCAAAGGCAGTCCTGCTGGCAGAAACCTCAACAGAGGCCTGCACCAGAGCCACAGATGGCTTCCTCAGCAGTTCTTATTGAGTACTTAGATACTTCAGTTTTGAATAAATACTTCATTGTTCTTGAATGATTAAGAACCATTTCAGATCCGTTTACTGTCTTTCCAAGTCACTGCAACTCTGAGAATGAACTCTCTTCTCTAAGTACAATAATGTATCTATAAATGTGTTGTGATCTGTATCCAATCCTGTGTGCACCAGACATCAGATAGGGGTGTACAATTCACCTCAGGGCTTTCAGCAGCCTCCTGGGAACCCAACTCTACCACACCACATACCATACGGGTTGGTGGAGAGGTTCCACAGGCATCTCAATGTGGCACTGATGGCCTGACTCAAAGGTCCAAACTGGGTCAATGAATTGCTGTGGGTCCTCCTGGGAACCCACACCACACCCAAGGAGGACTTCAATGGCTCAGCAGTGGAAATGGTGTATGGAGCACCATTTCTGGTGAATTCCTGGCCACCACCAAGGAAATGGATAAACTGCCAGCAACATCTCTTGAGAGACTGACATTGGCTCAGACACAGCCTTCATCACATAGCCAGCCCAAGACATTCATCCCCGGGGACCTGAGAAGCTGCACATGCACCCTCATGTGGCAAGAGGCAAACCGGGAGCTTCTACAGCGGCCATACAAGGGGCTCTGCCGGGTGGTCAAGCATAACAGGGCCACATATATGCTGGGCATTGGTGGTAAGGAGGAAACATTTACCATTGACTAACTCAAGCCAGCACATTTGGACACTAGCCATCATTAACCCATTATCCCCACACGACAGAGGCAAACTGTCCAAAACCAAGGACAGTGCCTAGATCGCAGGTTCATGGGGGGTCATATGGTGGCCTGTGGTATCCTGAAACACAAGGTGGCGTCCGAACGCAGTGATGCTGCATGAGCCATGCCAGCTAAATTAGCTTTCTGTACAGGCTGCCGGGTACTTGGCAGAAAACACGGAGCACCGGCAGGTACGCCGGCCTAACCGTGGTCTCCATCCTGGTGACGTCATTTCTGCCAGAAATGGCGTGACAACCAGGCCCGGTGGGCCTATAGAAGACAAAGCGAACTGTCAATAAAGTTAGTATTGACTATACTCACCTCATGTCAGTGACTTGCTTTCACACACTGTTGTAGCTCACACTGCACTCCCTCTTAATCTCCTAGTTTAGGAGCTTCTTTTTGAACTAGTTTATACCTTAGTGAAATAAACTTATTCAGATTGCCCTTACAAATTTAATTATTTTGTCTAGGTAATATCAAACTAGGATCTAACTTATCAACCAAGAAAGCCTTAACCTGATAACAAAAAAAAGTATTATATGGGACATTAAATTTATTCTTCATTCGTTCAAAGGAGATAAATCTGCCAGCTTCAAAACAATCTTCTATTTTCTTAATCCTCATTCTACTCCAAAACCTCAAACATTGATTATCCATAGAAAAAGGAATGTCTATTTTGATATAAAGGCATTTTTTGAGACTTTTCCACCTGTTCAAGTGGTTTTGTTTAAAAACAGATGGCTTCCTCAGCAGTTTTTATTGAGAACTTAGATACTTCAGTTTTGAATAAAGAAAACACTTCATTGTTCTTGAACGATTAAGAACCATTTCAGATTCATGAGCTGTCTTTCCAAGTCACTGCAATTCTCAGAATGAACTCTCTTCTCTGAGTACAATTGTGTATCTGTAAATGTGTTGTGACCTGTGTGCAATCCTGTACCAGCCCACAACTAACTTACTAAGAATACATATCTAGATAAAATATAGTTTTAACAATAAACTAAGGATTCATATTAACATAGATTTGTTACAAGAGAAAGCAGGTCTTGACATACCTAATTTTTTTTTAAGGTAAATATAGTCTGCTAACAAGAAACACATCTCAGCAAATTGGAACATGCAAAATTAAAAAGAGGATGTTTGGGGCAAGTAATATCGTCTCCATTTGGATCAAAAGCAAGAGGTGAAGGGATTTTAATTAATAAAAAAATTCCAATAATAATAGAGAGAATAACAGATGAAGCTGAAAGATTTGTAATGGCACATTGAAAAATTTATGCAGAATCATGGACGTTTATGAATATTTATGCCCCCAAATATGTCAATGCAGTCTTTATGAAGGATATGTTTTTAAAAACCTCAGGGGCCAAAACAAAATATGTTGATTGGCGATTTCATTTGTTGCTTAGATCCAATATTGGACAAATCAGCAAGAACAATACAACCATATAACAATTACAGTACAGAAACAGGCCAGTTCGGCCCTTCTAATCCACTCTGAACATCTCCCACCTAGTCAGATTGACACACCCAGCCCACAACCTTCCATACCTCTCTCGTCCATACAACTATCCAACTTTTCTTTAAATTTTCTCATCGAGCCTGCATCGACCACTTTGGATGGAAGCATTCCGCATTCCCACCACCCTCCGAGTGAAAATTCCCCTCATT
This sequence comes from Narcine bancroftii, assembly GCF_036971445.1. NCBI lineage: Eukaryota > Metazoa > Chordata > Chondrichthyes > Torpediniformes > Narcinidae > Narcine > Narcine bancroftii. Next base: position 207,471,884 of record NC_091470.1, read on the forward strand.
TTCCCCCTATACTTTTCCCCCTTCAATCTCAATCCATGTCCTCTTGTTTGACTCTCTTCCACTCTCAATAGAAAAAAGCCTGTCTATATTGACTCTATCAAATCACCCCTAAATCTTCTACACTTGAGGGAATAAAGTTTCAGCCAATTCAACCTTTCCCTGTAACTCAAACTCAGCCAACATTCTTTCAGCTTGATCTGTTATATCCTTCCTATAATTCGGCGACCAAAAGTGCAAACATTCCAAATTTGGCCTCACCAATGCCTTATACAACTTCAACAGGACATCCCAACTCCTGTATTCAATACTCTGATTCATGAAAATCAACAAACCAAAAGCTTTCTTCACCACCCTATCTAAATGTAACTCCACTTTCAGGAAATTATTGTTGTAAATGTGCCGAATGTTTCTGCTGTGCATGCCTTGTGTGGAATACAAGCTGCCTCCTCATTAGACTCAGAGAGAAATGACCAACACCAGAGTTTTCCCAAACCCTTTTATTTACAATTAGAGAACTATTTATAGTATTTACAATGCCCTTGGTCCTGAGGGAACTTTCACAAACCATCTCATACACATGACTGGATTGGTTGGTTGATGGCTCAAGTCTCGAGAACCAGTAACATCCACTCCTGGCGATGGTGGGGTCACTCTGCTTAGGGTATCCTAGCAATTATGTACCAGAATTCCAAATCCCTTTGTTCTACTGCACTCCTCAGTTGTCTATCATTTAACATGCATGACCTTTGCTGATTAGACCTACCAAAATGTAGCACCTCAGTATCAGTATTAAACTCCATCTGCCATCTTTCAGCCCTCTCTTCTAATTGGCCTCTCTTCTAAATTCCACTGCAAGTTTTGAAAATCTTCACTATCCACACTACCACCAATCAGGAAGTGCAGTGCGTGCAGATTCAACAGGAAGCTTTATGGGGCAAACTGGATATATTCAATGTTCAGAGGGAAATGCTTTGAAGGCTCATTGTAAAAGAGCACACGATATGGGGTGGGACTGATCTCATTGAAGGACAGAGTCAAGAACCAGGGAGTCTGGTCTCAGGGTGGCCACTTTGGACTGAGATCAAGAGGAGCCTCGTGGCTGAGGATTTTATTTATTTTTTAGACATACAGCACAGTAACAGGCCATTTCAGCACATGAGTCCATGCCACCCAGTTTACACCCAAATGACCTACACCCCTAGTATGTTTTGAACTGTGGGAGGAAACCTGAGCCCCCATGGACAACGCATGCAGACACAGGGAGGATGTAAAAACTCCTTAGACAGTGTGGGTTTCAAATCCTGGTCCCAATTGCTGCCGCAGTAAAGGTGTTGCACTAATTGCTATGCAAACTACACCGATGAATGGAAACCACCACACTAAAGCGCGAAGTTGTTCAACCACCAAGAGCTATTCAAGAGTATAATGGGTGCACTTTTCAATGTGGTGGAAGTAGTGGGCCTTGGAGGATTGGGTATCACAGACTGAGATGGGTCTTAGACTACCCCACATCTCTCTGGAACCTGAGCCCTCCAGTTCCAGAATCTCCTCTGGACCCCTTCAAATTATTGATGTTCTTATAGCTGGGCAACCAGAACTGTGCACAACATCCTAAGCCTCGTCATGTGAGGGGTTCCCAATCTTTGTACTCAAAACACACTGCCCAACAAAAGCCCACATTTCTAAACACTTGCTTCATTGATCCTATCCACCAGAGTGACCACTTTCAAGGAACTATGCCCCTGTCTCCCTGGGGCTCTTTGTTCTACATCACTCTCCAGGGATGTGCCATTCACCGGGTCAGTCAAACCCTGGACTGATTACCAAAAAGCAACACCTCAAATTTTAAACAGGCCCTTTTTAAAATAAAGATGAATAATTTAATTTAAATGAAATCTGATTGCACACGAATGCCTAAATATTTTATTCCAAGATCTGGTTATCTAGATTAAATTTCTTCCTTGTATTTCTCATAATTACCATTAACTAAAGACATAATTTCTCCCAATTAATTTTATAACCTGATATGTCTCAATATTCTTTTATTCTAATTTTAAGTTGTGGCAAACAATTTAAAGAATCTGTTAAATAAATCAAAACATTATCTGCAAATAAATTTATTTTATGTTCTTGCTTCACTTTAATACCCACAATCTTCGAGTTCTGTCTTATTAATTCAGCTAACAGTTCTATTGCTAAAACAAATAAAGCTGGTGACAATGGGCAAACTTGTCTACTTGATCAAGTTAATTCAAAAGATGTTGAAATTTGTCCACTAGTCAATATTTTTGCAATAGGTTTTTTATACATTTTAACCCAATCTACATTTCCCCAGAACTTTATAGAGGAAATCCCATCAAATGCCTTTTCAGCATCCAGTCACTGCAACACTCAGGTCTCCCTTTATTTTGTGCATCAACCTTGAGATGTATGGATTTGGACCCCAAGGTCCCTCTGTTCTCCCACACTGTTAAGAATCCTGCCGTTAACCATATTCTCTGCCTTCAAGTTTGACCTCACACTAATATGGATTGAACTCTTGTCACTTTTCCACACAACTTTGCATCCTGTCTACATGCTGTTGTAAGCTACAACAGATGAGGCCTGTTACTGTGCAGGATATTTCAGCCCATGAGTCCGGGCTGCCCAAATATACCCAATTAACCTACAATCCATGTACATTACTGGAGAGTGGAGGAAACCCAAACTGAACCCATGTCACTAAATTTAACATTTTTAAAATGTAAACACTTAAATGTCTAATATACAATAGATTTAAACATTGTCCCTGGCATGAACCCGCTGGTGGTTCATCAAGTTAGATGACCGAGTGAATCCTTTTCCACACACTGCACAAGTGAAGGGCCTCTCACCAGTGTGAACACGTCGGTGGGTCAGCAAGTTTGATGATCGATTGAACCCCTTGCCGCACTCAGGGCAGGTGAAGGGCCTCTCCCCAGAGTGAATCCGCCGGTGGGTCTTCAGGTGAGTAGAGTGGGTGAACCCTTTGCTGCATTCGGGGCAGCTGAAGGGCCTCTCGCCGGTATGGATCCGCCGATGGGTCTTCAGGTCAGAGGACTGAGCAAAACCCTTGCCGCACTCAGGGCAAGTGAAGGGTCTCTCGCCAGTGTGGATCCGCCGGTGGGATTTCAGACCAGAGGAGTGGGGGAAGCCCTTGCCGCACTCAGGGCAGCTGAAGGGCCACTCACCAGTGTGAACTTGCTGATGGGTCAGTAAGTCCGACGATCTATTGAACCCCTTACCGCACTCTGGGCAGATGAAGGGTCTCTCCCCGGTATGGATCTGACGGTGGGACTTCAGGTGAGTAGACTGGGTGAACCCCTTGCCACACTCATGGCAGGTAAAGGGTCTCTCCCCTGTGTGGATCCGCCGGTGTGACTTCAGGTCAGAGGATTGGGCGAAGCCCTTGCCGCACTCAGGGCAAGTGAAGGGTCTCTCCCCGGTGTGGATCCGCCGGTGGGACTTCAGGTCAGATGATTGGGTGAACCCCTTGCCGCACTCAGAGCAAGTGAAGGGTCTCTCCCCAGTGTGGATTCGCTGGTGGGTCTTCAAGCTAGAGGTTTGAGCGAAGCCCTTATTGCACTCGGGGCAGGTGAAAGGCCTCTGCCCGGTGTGGATCTGCTGGTGGGTCTTCAGGCTTGAGGAGTGGGTGAAACTCTTGCCACACTCAGGGCAGGTGAATGGCCGCTCCCTGGTATGGGTCCGCTGGTGGGCATTCATTTTGGAAGGCAGAGTGGACCCCTTTGTTCACAGCAGCTGAGTGACCGGGCTTTCGTTTGGCTGTGCTTTCGATGCCTCAAATCATCGGTAGAAAGAACACTGTGTTTGCTCCAGATTCACCCAACTACTTCCAGGTAAAGTCCAGTTAATCCTGAAGGACAAATTTCAGTCTGGGGCAAAAAATTGTTTTTCAAGCATCAACAGAGATCGATCACTTTTATCAGATAAATTATTTGGCTTCACTCATGTTTAATTACTCTCAGAGGATATCCTTGTGTTCCCCTCCAAGGCTCTCTCTGTGTAACTGGCCAAAATTCCTTGCAGAGTCAGTGGTCCTTAACACTCTTATTCGGGTGTGTGAATCTCACTGCCTTGCCGGTCACACTGTGGCTTGTAATCGCTTCTCAGAAATTAAACATGCATGTGTCTCCTCTTCGCTGATGTGAATGGTGCTAATGTTGATTCCCATCCACAACTCGTCTACTTTTACCATCCTGCAAAACAAGTGTACCCACGTCATTATTCAGAAAAAGGCGGCAAGGTAGAACAGGTCTCGGTGGTCAGCTATTGGATTTATTCCCACCTGTCAGAAATTTGGGACTTTGTTGGGGTTAATTGAGCCAAGACATTCATTGAATCTTAAAGATGATGAGAGTTTTGTAAAGGGTTTTGAAATGTTGGTCTTGGATGCGACCTGACCCACTAACTCCCTGCAGCTTCCCATTGTTCACTCAAAATTCCAGCATCTGCAGTTTTTGTGTTCTTCTACAGAGGGTTTATTGACTGGGAATTAAATTTTGTTCATTGCTTTTTTAATCTCAGTCTTAACTAAAGCTCTTTCCTTATAAATGTGCATATCGGCAAGGTCTGGAAAGCCATTCAGCTCCAAATCCATCCGCATGCATTTCTCAATTCGCTAGGCTGTTAAATGAGGAAGTCTGCAAATGCTGAGGTTGAGTGCAACACACAAACCAGCTGGAGAAACTCAGCAGGTCATCCAGCATCCATGGGAAATAAAGGGGGACATTCCTTGAAGGGCTCAGATCCGACACGACGGTAATAATCTTTACTTCCTCTGGTTGAGTTCCTTCAGCATTTGTGTGTTTTTATGACCAACATTTCCAGCCTGGGTCCTTGCTCAAGAATAAGCAAAAACAGGCATACATCAGAATAAAAGGGTAGGGGAAGGTGCCAAACTGAGGCCACCTATAAATTGAAGGAACAACACCTTGTATTCTGTCTGGGCCTTCTCCAATCAGACAGCATTCCCACTCCTACCAGAGTTACTCTTTCCCCCATCATCTCAGCGGTTTTTCTCCTACCCTCCCACCCGTGTCCACTTGGTCCTTTTTGTGTCTATTTCCACCACCTACTATGTGATCCTACCACTAGACATATATGGTGTTCCCTCCTGCTCCCCTCACTGCCTTCTGCAAGGACTGCTCCCTCCGAAACTCCCTTGTCCACTCCTCACTCCCCAAAAATTGAACCCTTGGTACCTACTACAGTGACTGCAGGAGATGCTCCACTTGGGCCCACACTTCTTCCCTCACCACCATTCGAGGCCCCTTACAGTCCTTCCAAATGAAGCAACATTTTATTGCATCCAGTATTCCTTCTATGGTCTCCTCTATATTTGAGAGACTGGATGTAGACTGGCAGATTGCTTTGTAGAACACCTCAGTTCTGTCTGCCACAATAGCATGGATCTCCCAATTCCCAGTCCCATTCCCTCGCTGACTTGTCTGTCAATGGTCGCATACACTGCCAGAATGAGACCACCTGCAAATTGGAGGATCAACACCTCACTTTCATCTGGGCAAGTATTAACGTTGCCTTCTCTCCCCCGCCCCCCCCCCCCACCACTCGCCTTCCCCCAGCTCCGTCTCCCTTTCCCCCTTTTCCCTGTCTCCTTCCACAGAGCCAAAACCAATCATCATCTCTCCTTTTATCATATTCAATTAAGACCTTTTGCTGATGGATTCCTCCCCCTGCCATTCTTCATCTTTCTAATTCTTTGCCTATTTCTTCATGGAATAAGATGATGAGGGATTGATCACATGTATAGTCAGAGACTTGTTCCCAGTGTAATGGATAAATATTGGGAGGAATTTGGAAAGATTAGTGGGTTATATACATACACACATTTTAAAAGAGATCTTATTTGAAATATTGAAGAATTCAAACTCTCTCAGCTAGCTGGTGTGTGTGACACTGAAAACAGCTGAACAGTGCAAGCCAGGAGAAGCTGGTTGGAAACAGAAAGCTCCATAGAGGCAGATGGTTGGAAGTGCTAATTGTCTGATGTTTCCCTTGGAATATGTGGAACAGAAAGGAACTCTGTGCTAGCCTGAAAGAAAGAGGTTATCATCTGGAGAACCCTGATGGGGCAAGTTACATCAGCGAGACATTGAGGTGTCTAATGTTGGTACCTCAGTTGTGGACATCCTGGAACAACAAATCTCTTTCTGCAAACCCTACAAGAACCTTCCTGAGCGGTAAACATTTACCTTTCCAGCACCAAAGCCTGGTGAACTTTATACATGTTAAATTCTGGCACAATATAAGAATTGCCTGCAACCAGAGAACTTGGAAGGAGAAGTGAGATTGAACTGTGAACTTTTCTTAAATTTACACACACATCATACACATGCGCTTAGAATTAGAAGGGGGTTAGTTTGGGATAGTTAAATAATTATAGTTAAGTTAAAGTTTGATTCTGTTTTCATGTTTAAAGTTAATTAAAAACAACTTTTGTTTAAATAAGTACTTGTCTTGGTGATTGTCTACTGCTGCTGGGTTTTGGGGTCCTTTGGGCTCGTCATACCAGGGCTGAAATGGTTGCCACAAGAGGACACGGGATTAAGGTGCTGGAGAGTAGGTATAGAGCATTTATCAGGGGTATTTTTTTTTTATACACAGAGAGTGGTGGGTGTATGGAATGAGCTGCCGGTGATGGTAGTGGAGGTGGATACAATAGGGTCTTTAAGGAGACTTTTGGTTAGGTACATGGATCTGAGAAAAATAGAGGGTCATGGGTAAGACTAGTAATTTCTCGGGAGGGAAATGATTGGCATAACCTTTGTGGGCTGAAGGGGTTGTATTGTGTTGTAGGTTTTCTATGTTTCTCAGGGCTCAGGCTGCGAGACCAGCTGAGTTCCTTGAGTACCTGTTACCCTGAGCTCCTCCACCTTCTTCCCCCCCAACCCAAAACTTTTTTTTTTATTCAGGGGTCTGTCTGCTTTTCCTCATACCTTGACAGAGAGCCCAGGCTCAAAACATTGTTCCACCTTTTACTTCCAGCATATTTGTGCAATGCAAAGGGAACTTATGTCCGGCTCTTTACCAATAATGCCCACATTCAAGAAACTGCTCTATAGGCCACAGACAAGGTGCCGAGAGCCTTGCAGGATTGTTCCCCCCCCACTCAAGCAAGCCCTTCCTACCAGTGCCAAGCCATTCACTCGGCTGGGTGTCCCACCTCTTGGCGCAGTGGCCAATTCCCACTGGGAAGTGGATCCCAAACTGGCTGATATTATAGGGTTCTGCTTTGTGACGTCGCTGCCTGCATGTGGCACCTGCGTCCTTTGCCCCTCAGCCCGGATATGGCGCTTTCTTCGTGGAGAGGATTCTAGGAACGTTGAGCTGCCATTGCATTCTGTGGCTGTCAGGGGAAATGGTTGCCATGAACACTTTAAAGGCAGCGCATGAGCTCATCAACATAATCTTCCCCGTTGGACGGGACCAAAGTCAACAGCACTTAGTGCAATAGAGTCATACAGCATAGAACAGGCCCTTCGGCCCAACTCAGACAGACTCAATATCTGCCCAAATGTCTTTTGAACGTTGTTATTGTGCCACCTTTTACAATTTTCTCACACAACTCTCTCCAGATACAGACCCCACTCTGAATGAAAATGTTACCTCCTGGTTTCCTCTTAAATGTCTCACCTTAAACCGATATTCTCTTCTTCTAGAACCATCTATCCTCAGGAAAAAGACTGAGCATTCACTTTATCCTTGTCTCTCCTAATTTTATCAAACTCTATAAGATCATCTCTCAGCCATCTTCATTCTAAAGAATAAAGACCCAGCCAATTGAACCTCTGCCTGTAAAACTCAAGCCTTCCAGTTCAAACAACATCCAGGTGAATCTCTGCACCCCTTCCAAAATATTGATGTTCTTCTGATAACTGGGCAACCAGAACTACACACAGTACCCCAAGTGTGATTGCACCAATGCCTTATCCAACTGAATCAGACATTAGGCCCTGACAGCATACCTGGCAAGTTACTGAAAATCTTTGCCATCCAGCTAGCCAGCGTGTTCACAGACATTTTCAGATTTATTGTCACATCCATCCCTGAGATTCCTCCTTACTGACTACCCACACAGGCACACCTCAAGGATGAGTGCTTAGTCCACTGCTCTACTCACTATACACCCATGACTGTGTGACCAGGCACAATTTTAATGCTATCAACAAATTTGCCAATGACACCACAGCTGTTGGCAAAATCACAAACAGTAATGAGGAAGCATACAGGAGGGAGATAGATCAGCTCGTTCAGTCATGTCACACCAACAACCTTGTGTTCAATGTTAGCAAAACCAAGATTGTGGTCGTCAGGAGAACACAATCCTAAACTCATTGAGAGCTCAGTTGTGGAGAGGGACGAGAACTTCAAATTCCTGGGTGTCAACTTCTCAGAGGTCTGTCCTGGAGCCTTCATGTCAATGTATCATGAAGGATGCTTGCCAGCAGCTGTTATTTTGTGAGATGTTTGAGATTTTGTATACCACTGAAGACTCTCAAAAACTTCTCACGTACGGCGTGGAGAGCATTCTAGCTGGTTGCATCACTGTCTGGTACACTCAGGACAAGAAAAATTCCACAGAGGGTTGTTAACTCAGCTTGCGATATCAAAGCACCAAACTTCTCTCCATCGAGGACATCTAAGTGAAATGGTGTCATATGAAAGCAGCCTCTATCCTCAAGGATCCCCACCATGCCCTCTTCACTCTGCTACCATTGGAAATAAGATGCAGGATGCTAAAGACGAGCACACAACAGCACAAGCACAGCTTCTTCCTTGCTGCCATCAGATTCCTGAATGATCAATGAACCAAAGACACTGCCTTATTTGAACAAGATGGTGGCGCGACTGCAGCTTGCAGTGGCTTCTTCGGACATGGGTGGCTGGGTGACTGACTACTTTGACTTCTTGCGCACTAATTTTATTTATTGTTGTCAGGTGGCTTATATGAATCTTTGCCCTGTGATACTGCTGCAAAACAATGAATTTCATGACTTGTTCACAACAATAATTCTGATTAGGAGGTCTCAATATTTATATTCTGTACCCCACTCAACGAAAGCCCGAATGCCAAATGACCCTCTTCACCATCTCGCCCACTTGAATTGCCACTGTCAAGGAACTATGTAGCTGTCCCGCTCAGTTTCTTTTCTACAGTACTCCACCATTCACCATCCCCTGGTTTGAGTGACGAAAGTGCAGCTTTACACAAGCCCAGAGGACCCCAAAACCCAGCAGCAATAGATATTCACCAAGACCAATGGTTACTTCAACAAAAGTTGCTTTTAATTTAATTATTAGTTTACTGGTTGCAGGCAATTCTTATACTGTGCACAGAATTTAACATTTATTAAGTTCACCAGGCTTTGGTGCTTAAAAGGCAAATGGGTACAGCTCAGGAAGGTTCTTGTTGGTTTTCAGAGAGAGATTTGTTGTTCGCTGGACACCCACAACTGATTCCTTTTATTCAGCCAGTTCAGTGTCTTGCCGAAGAAACTTGGCCCCTCAGGGTTCTCCAGATGATAACCTCTTTCTTTCAGGTCACCACAGAGTTCCTTTTTGTTTCTCTTATTTCAAGTGAAACATTAGGTAGCCAGTCCTTTCCTCTTGCATGAACCACATGAGCTTTGACTAGGCTGAACTAAGCATTCAAAACCCAAATGGGGTTTTTCCACAAGCTTTCCAGCTTTTCCTGTTCCAGTCCCAGCTGCTGCTGCTACTGACTGTAGCACAGTAGAACTGAATTCCATCTCTCTCTCTGTGAGAGAAAGCCTTTTTTACTCTCTCTGCTTGCAAAACCACATGACCCTCTTAGAACAGCAAGTTCCACTCCGACGAGTTATTTCATCTGTTGCCTTTTTGTAAACAACAATCCATTAGTGAAGACTCTTGGGCAGTCTCCAAAGCTTTTGCAAAGGCTCTTGGTGCTGGCCTGTCAAGCATGAGCAGAGCTCCAGTATTTTAAATAAGATCTGTTTTAAAGTGTTTGTATGTGACCTACTCTAAAAAACCTGCCCCAATTTATCTCCCGAAATCATATCTATATACAATACAAACACAATATAATCTGTCACACTTGGAAGAGTTGAATTGCAAATAGAAAAAAAAGGCGATGCTGCAAGAACATCTGCTGGTGTTGGTGTGGACCTTGAGAAAATGGGGAGCGGAGACCCAGTGCTGTTCTGCAGGGTCCTACTGCCCAACCAATAGCAGCACTGTATGTTAGATAGTCAGGATAATAAGAGTATGTGTGAATAGTTTCCTGAGGTGATGGAAGACATTAGTAAGTAAAGCTTCTTCTGTTATTTGAATATTGCATCTCTAAGTTATTTAAGAAACCTCCCAAGTAAATCCAGAGACATATCATGGTTGTATAAGAGAACAAGAATAAAGCTATACAATTGATTGTAAGTCACTGAAATATGAAGGGGAAGAGGAGAAAAAAAATTACTGAGAAAAATAGCTGGAGCAACAGTACACCAGTGATGGACTTGGATGCTGAAGACATTGTTGAATCGTTTAAAAAGTTTCAGCAGAAGTGCAATTTAGCATTCAAAAGCAACAGCAGAGGAGAAGATCATTTATATACTTCTCTGGACAGGGGAGTGAGGCGTTGACTAATTTAATAGCTGGGAGCTTACAGAGGTGGAAAAAAATAATCCAAAGCAGATATTTGCAAAATTTGCTTCTCACCTTGAACTCAGGTCTAATCATAGAATTAAATGCTATGAATTTCAAGGCTTAATGCAAGAGACTGATGAAACTGTTGATAACTTCCTCACTAGACTAAAAATTGTTGCTGCAAAATGATTTAAGGATATAGAGAAAAAATTAGTTGATCAACTAATCTAGGGGAGTGCCCTTCCCGAAGTGCAAAAGTCACTTATTGGGAAGTATAGCTTGAAGCTGGCCGAAGCTATGGACACAGCCAGAGCCTTCGAAGCCACGAGGACGCAAATGAAATCTCTATCCATACAGACCCACCCACAGCAAAGAGAAGGAAAGGTTGAAACTATAAAGAACACAATCAGAAAAGTGCAAACCCCCCCAAGGCCTGCAGGTGCAGCAGACAACACCTCTTCAACGACTGAAACAAATGTCTTGCATACAGTTGTGAATGTCGAGCCTGTGGTAAAGCAAACCACTGGGTGAAGATTTGCAAGCCTGGTATGAAGAAAACAGTAATGCCAATGAAGAAAAAAGACAAGAGGATTCATCACACATAAAAGGAAACAACAATGAGGACTCTGAGACCCAGATACTGGACATAGAATCCATACACTTTCACGAGATGTTGGGTGAGATGAAAGGCAGCGAGTTGCACACGAGGATCCAAATACAGAGGACAATCCAGAACATGCCTATGATATTTAACCTGGATACTGGATCTCAAGGTACAGGAGCCTAAAGATGAGAACTCAGTGGCAAAAGAATAGCTTCTTCCCTAGTGCCATCAGATTCCTGAATGATCAATGAACCAAAGACATTGCCTTACTTTGTCCTTATGTTATTTTTATTTATTGTTGTCGGGTGGTTTACATGAATGTTTGCCCTGCCTTGCTGCACAAAACAACGAATTTTGTATGAGAATAAATTCTGATTAGGAGGTCCCAATATTTATATTCTGTACCCTGCTCAATGAAAGCCAGAATGCCAAATGACCCTCTTCACCATCTTGTCCACTTGAATTGCCACAGTCAAGGAACTATGTAGCTGTCCCCTCAGTCTCTGGTCTACAGTACTCTACCAGTCACCATGTAGGGCCTGCCATGAATTGACTGACCAAAGTGCAGCTCCTCACACTTGGAAGAATTGAAATGCAAATTTTAAAAAATGGTGAAACTGCCAGAATGTCTGCTGCTGTTGGAGCAGACCCAGGGAAAATGGGGAGCAGAGACCCAGCGCTGCTCTGCAGAGTCCTACTGCCTCAGTCTTACTGACAGCACTGTACGGGCTTGAAACAGCCTGTTAAAGGACTCAGCAATTTATTTTAAAATGTTGTGACCATGGGTCCTGGGCCCAAGATGGTGATGCCTGTGCTGGCAGAGGCTTTGAGGGGTTGCAAACTCTGAAAAGCAGTGGACAGGCACAGGGCACCAGAAAATGAGCAGATCCTCCTCCTTTTGAGAGGATCCATGTGATGGTGAGCACGGCAGCTGACCAGCCAAGGGCTCTGACATAGACGGTTATTCGAGGCAAGGAACCCCACACATGCTGTGGGCTGCTAGAGACTGGCTGAAGGGGTACAAGGTATCAGAACCAGGATGTGAGAGAGTGACGAGGGTGGGAGGGCTCCTGAGGGACTTCTGGTACTAAAGGGTTATTAATTGGGTAAGACGTTTGGATCTAGGGCTCAGGTTGCTGGTGGTTTACACTGAAGCCTGTGCAGCTGCAGAGGCTAAGGGAGCGCTGGAGGCAAATCCATGGGCTTCTCTTTCTGACTAAAGGGGCAACCGGAAAATTTCTGCCGATTCCAAATCTCTGTCTGCCTTACAGCAGACTAAATGTAATTTTGTGTAATATTACATCTCTTTTAAATTTAGACATACATCATTTCGGCCCAGGAGTCCGTGCCACCCAATTAACCTACACCCCACCCCAGTACTTTTCGAATTGTGGGAGGACACTAGAGCCCCCACGCAGGAAAACCCACACAGACATGGGGAGAATGTACAAACTCCTTACAGACAGTGCAGGATTCAATCCCCAGTCCTGATTGCTGGCACTGTAACAGCATTGTTCTAACCGCTACACCAACCATGCCGCCCTCTGTGAAAGAAAAAGAAAAACAATTTTATTATATGACAATAAAAGAATCAAATCAATTGCTGCTCCTGGCCCACCTTCCTGACTGATCTACAATCAAGTTCACTACATTGTCTTCTATATTAACGATCTGAATGGCAAACAGCAGTGGACCCAGTACTGGCCTCTGCAGTACACCACTGGACATCAAGAAAAACATCCTTCCACCACGACCCTCTGCCCACTACCATTCAGTCAGTTTTGAATCCAATTGGCCAGTTCACCTTGGATCCCACATGATTTCACCTCCCACACTAACCAGCCTTGTTAAAGGCCTTGCTAAACTCCAAACTCATCGTTCTGCCCTCATCAGTCCTCTTTGAAATACTCTTATTAGATTTGTAAGACATGAGCTGCCACACATGCTAATGACCTTCAATTGGTTCCTGACTATCCATCTGTTGGTACATCCTGTCCCTCAGACTACGTGTCTAGTGGTGAGGGTCTTTGATGATAGAGGGTGCTTTTTTAAGACACTGCCTCAAGTAGATGTCCTTGATGGAGTGAAATCTGGTGCCCGTGATGTCACAGGCTAAGTTAACAACCCTCTGGAGTTTATTCCTGTTCTGAGAGTTAGCACTTCCATACCAGGCAATAATCCAACCAGTCAGAATGCTACACCTGTAGAAGTTTATGAGAGTCTGCGGTGACATACCAAATCTCCTCAGACACCTCAAAGTATAGCTATTGGCAAACTTTCTTTGTGATTGCATCAACATGGAGCCTTCAGGACAGATCATCGTAAATGTTGATGCCCAGAAATTTCAAGTTCTAGACTCTTTCCAGTACTAAGCCCTCGATGAGGACTGGGTCATGTTCCCCTAACTTCCCCTGACAAGGCAAGATAGCTGTAGGAGTTGGTGGGTTTATACAAGATGTCAATTGAGAGTTTGTCTCCAAGATGGAGACAGATAGATCGAGGTTGGGGTGTAAGTTTCCAGAAAAGTGGATGAAATTGACATGGGTACATGTGGTAGCACCACATTATTCATAGATGGAGCAGAGTAAGAGTTGAGGGAACTTGCCTGTGTCAGCTTGTAGCATGGATTGTTCCACGTAGCCAACAAAAAGGGCAGGAATAGCTGGGGCCTATGGCTATCCCTTTAAACAGGAGAAAATGCAATGAGTCATAGGAGAAATTATTGAGGGTGATGCACATAAACACACAGAGCCTTTCTATTCAGAAATCCTCTTCCACTAGCTCTCTTTCTTCATTAGACACCTTTCCAAATCTCACTGCTTGTGACACCTCTCCTTCCCTATTCCTCTCCTTCCCTGGATCATCATTCCCCATCTTTCTGACATAACCTTCTCTTATCTACCACCCCCTCCCTCCCTCCCACCCTCTCCCTCCCTCCCACCCTCTCCCACCCTCTCCCACCCTCCCGCCCTCTCACACAAACACAATCTCCCCCTCTCTCACACAAACACAATCTCCCCCCTCTCACACAAACACAATCTCCCCCCTCTCTCACACAAACACAATCTCCCCTCTCTCACACAAACACAATCTCCCCTCTCTCACACAAACACAATCTCCCCCTCTCTCACACAAACACAATCTCCCCCCTCTCTCACACAAACACAATCTCCCCCCTCTCACACAAACACAATCTCCCTCCTCTCTCACACAAACACAATCTCCCCTCCCTCACAAACACAATCTCCCCCCTCTCTCCCACAAACACAATCTCCCCTCCCTCTCACAAAACACAATCTCCCCTCCCTCACAAACACAATCTCCCCCCTCTCTCCCACAAACACAATCTCCCCTCCCTCTCACAAAACACAATCTCCCCTCCCTCTCTCTCACAAACACACTCCCCTCCCTCCCTCAAACACAATCTCCCCTCCCTCTCACAAACACACTCTCCCTCCCTCTCATACAAACATATTCTCCCTCTCACAAACTCCCCCTCTCCCAAAAAAAACCCTCTCTCCCTGTCACACTCAAAGTCGTCGTCAGAAGTGATCTAATTGGGGGTCAGTAAGGTCACTCGGGATGGGGACGGGAGAGAGAGTAACCGCGGGGGTGGGGATGGGGGAAAAAGAGAGTTGTCGGTGTCATCCCTGCTCTGGATCCCTCCGCCGTCTGCTCCCCCCCCCCCCCCCCGCGCGCCCTCACTTGCCCTGTATGGGAGCCTGTCCGCCTATCCCAGCTATCTCCCTCTCATATCCCCACTCCCACTTCCCCCTCCCTCCCTATCCCCATCCGTCCGTCCGGCCTGGGGAATAGGGGCTGCAGCCAGACACATTCGCTGCCCACGGCGTTGTCAGGGACCCTTCTCCTGACCCCCCGGGTGACAGAAGGTGCGGTCTCTGCCTTCACCCCCCTTCGCCGCCCCTTCCCTTGCCTCGCCGGCCCGACTGTGAGGAGAAGAGGTCGTTCACCCTTCTCCACAAGGCCGGATTCACCTCCCAGCAACAAGGGCCGGGCCGGGCCCGCGCCCTGGGCACTAAGCACTCGTGAGCACATGCAACGCTCTCCTTCGTGAACTGGTCTGTCGGTGAAGGAACGGCGCTCAGGGACGCTGCCGGGCCCTGTGACGTCAACGACCGTCACTTGACGCGGCTCTCCGCGCAGGGGAGGAGGGGCGGAAGGAGATGTCAATCAGAGTAGCGGTTGCGACCGGACAGTCACTTCGCAAGCGCAAGGCCTTCCCGCGACGGAAGCAGATGAAATCTGTCCCCGGGAACAGAAAAAAATATCATTTACTCAAGGCTTCCACTGCAGATCGGAGTCTCAAGCGCAACTTGGGGCACGGCGTGGTGCACACCCTTGGGGCCAAGATTGGGTCCGTCGTTTGGGATCTGTTGTGGGAAGAGGGAGGTGGGTTCTGTCGGACTCTGGCTTTACCTTACTCTTAATTTAGTCTATGTGTAGTCTGAGTCCAGCGTGTTCTTTGAATGAAGTGATAGGAGAAGGTATTCGGTTCAACAGTCAATTTATTACACAGCACAAGAATAAAACTTAACAGAGCTCTGGGTCAGTCGTTAGTTCATAGGTCACCTGCACAGTGAGCTACTCCCCAAGACTGACCCCTATTGTCCAGTTGGCTCAGTTTATATAGGTCAACCTTATCATACAGAACAAAAGTTGGCTTCCTTTGCTAGATTTCATTATCATACAGAACAAAAGTTGTCTTCCTTTGCTAGATCTTTTTGCATAAGGGTTATCACAAGTCATCTCCTGTTTTGCAGATATCTGGGGTGTAGCACTCCCATCTTAATCCTCCAGGCCAGACTATCCTGTTGTGTTGATCAGAAATTAATTCATCCCCAGATATTTCTAATCACCATTCTGTTCTTGTCTGGCCAATTTCTGCTGTTCTCTTTAACACCTCCTCCTGCCTTAATCTTCCTCCTAGACTGGTTTTCCATTCCCTTTGTTTCTTGCAGGCCATTCTTTGTTCTGATCTGGCCTGTGTCTCCTGTGCTACTCACCACCTCCTTTAGTTTGAGCATTCCTCCTAAATCGTTTTATGCATTTCCTCTCCCTGTATTTTGGAGCAGACCATTTTGCTCAGCCAACTTTGCTCCATGCTGTGATTGCCACTTAATCACATTCCTTTTTCCCTGAACCATGCAGT
The DNA here is from genome assembly GCF_036971445.1 of Narcine bancroftii. NCBI lineage: Eukaryota > Metazoa > Chordata > Chondrichthyes > Torpediniformes > Narcinidae > Narcine > Narcine bancroftii. The sequence continues at coordinate 207,488,338 of NC_091470.1, forward strand.
AAATATACACTTATTAATTAATCATTTATTTCATACTGTTTTAACCCCTAGATTCCAACAGTTCATCACCGGGCCTGGTTTGTGGGTGGGGACATGGTGGTGGGATCATCACTGAGCCGGGTGGATGTGTGGGGCCAGGGAGGAGGGTTCATCACCAGGCTGGGTCGGTATGTGAGGGAAAGAGGGGTGGATTCCTCACCGTGTTGGGTTGGAGGGTGGGGACTGGTAGGTGGATACTTTACAATGCCGGGTTTGTGGGTGGAGACAGGGAGGTGGGTTCATCTGCTGGCTGGGTCAATGGGAGGAGACAGGGAGGTGTGTTTATCACCGGTCTGGGTCAGTGTGTCAGGGACAGGGAGTTGGGTTCATCACTAGGCCGGGTCGGAGAGTGGAGACAGGGAGGTGGGTAATTCAAAGGGCTAGGTTAGAGGGTGGGAACAGGGAGGTGGGTACATCACCGGGCAGGGTCAGAGGGTGGGGACACGGAGGTGGGTTCATCACTGGGCCCGGATTGTGGGTGGGGACATGGAATTGGGTTCATCACTGAGTCGTGTGGGTGTCTGAGGGACAGGGAGGTGGGTACATCACAGGACCAGGTCGGTGTGAGGGACATTGAGATGGGTTAATCACCGGGCTGTGTCGGTGTGTGAGGGACACGGAGGAGGGTACGTCACAGGACCGGATCGGTGTGTGAGGGACAGGGAGGTGGGTTCATCACCGGGCTGTGTCAGTATGTGAGGGACAGGGAAGTGGGTTCATCACTGGGCCGGGTCGGTGGGTGGAGACAGGGAAGTGGTTTAATCACTGGACTGGCTCGGTGTATCAGGTACGGGGAGGTGAGTACATCACCAGGCCAGGTCAAAGAGTGGGGTCAGGGAGGTAAGTTCATCACTGGGCTGGATCGGTGGATGAGGACAGGGAAGTGGGTACATCACAAGACTGAGTTAGTGGATGGGGAAAGGGAGTTGGGTCATCACAGAGTCGGGTCGGTGTGTGGGGACAGGGACGTTGTTTCACCACCAGGCCGGGTCAGAGGGTAGGAACAGGGAGGTGGGCCCATCAAAGGGCCAGGTCAGTGTGTTGGGACAGGGAGGTGGGTTCATTACAGGGCCAGGTCAGTGGGTGGGGACAGGGAAATGGTTTCATCACTGGTCCGAGTCGATATGTCAGGGACAGGGAGGTTGGTTCATTACAGGGCCGAGTCGGAGGGTGTGCACAGGGAAGTAGGTTCATCACCGGGCTGTGTCGATAAGTGAAGGACTGGGAGGTGGGTTCATCACCCGGCCGGGTTGGTTTGTGGGTACAGGGAGGTGGGTAATTCACAAGGCCAGGTCAGTGTCTGGGAATAGAGGTGGGTACATCACAGGGCTGGGTTGGTGTATGGGGTCAGTGAGGTGGGTACATCACAGGGCCGGTTTATTGGGTGGGGACAGGGATTTGGGTCATCACAGGGACAGTTTATTGGGTGGGGACAGGGATTTGGGTCATCACAGGGCTGGGTCGGTGGGAGGGGATAGGGAAATGGCTTCATCTCCGGGCCGGATCGGTGGATGAGGACAGGGAAGTGGGTACATCACAGAGCCGGTTTATTGGGTGGGGACAGGGAGTTGGGTAATTCACAGGGCCAGGTCAGTTTGTTGGGACAGGGAGGTGGGTTCATTACAGGGCTGGGTTGGTGGGTGTGGACAGGAAAGTGGGTTCATCACCGGTCCGGGTCGATGTGTCAAGGACAGGGAGGTGGGCACATCACAAGACTGGGTTAGTGGATGGGGACAGGGAGGTGGGTCATCACAGAGTCAGGTCGGTGGGTGGGGTCAGGGAAGTGGTTTCTCACTGGGCCGGGTCAGATGGTGGGAACAGGGAGGTGGGTTCACATCACAGGGCAGGATCACTGTGTGGGGAAAGAGAAGTGCGTTCATCACCGAGGTGGGTCAGGTTGTGAGGGAAAGGGAGGAGGGTTCATCACGGTACTGGGTTAGTGTGTGAGGGACAAGGAGGAGGGTACATCTCAGGGTTGGGTGGGTGGGGACAGGGAAGTGGGTTCATCACTGGGCTGGATCAGAGGGTGGGAACTGGGATGTGGGTACATCTCAGGGCTGGGATAGGGAGGTGGGTACATCACATAGCTGAATCTGTGTCTGGGTACAGGGAGGTGGGTAATTCACAAGGCCAGGTCAGTGTCTGGGAACAGGGAGGTGGGTACATCACAGGGCCGGGTCGGTGTATGGGGTCAGTGAGGTGGGTTCATCACTGGGCTGGGTCGGGGTGTGAGGGACAGGGAGGTGGGTTCATCACTGTGCTGGGTCGGAGGGTGGGTACATCATAGTGCCAGGCTGGTGGGTGGGGACAGGAAGGTAGGTTAATCTCTGGACTGGGTTGGTGGGTGGGGAAAGGGAGGTGGGTTCATCACCAGAGTAGGTTGATCAACAGGCTGGGTCGGTGTGTGTAGACAGGGTGGTGGGTTCAACAGCGGGCCACATTGGTGCATGGGTACAGGGAGGTGGGTACATCACAGGGCTGTGTTCGTGGGTGGGGACAGGGAAGTGGTTCATCACTGAGTCAGATTGGTGTATGAGGGTCAGGGAGGAGGGTTCATCAGCAGGCCGGGTCAGTGGGTAGAGACAGGGATGTTGGAACAACACAGGGCTGATTCGATGGGTAGTGTCAGGGAGGTGGGTATATTAAAGGGTACAAGGAGGTGGGTTCATCACCAAGTCTGGTCGGTGTGTGAGGGAGAAGGATCAGTGGATGGGGATGGAGGTCGGTACATCAAAGGGCCAGTTTATTGGGTGGGGACAGGGAGTTGGGTGATCACTGGGTCGGGTCGGTGGGTGGGTACAGGGAAGTGGTTTCTCACTGGGCGGGGTCAGAGGGTGGGAATAGGGAGGTGGGTTCATCACAGAGTAGGATTTGAGTCAGGGGACAGTGAGGTGGGTAATTTACAGGGCCAGGTCAGTGTCTGGAAACAGGGAGGTGGGTACATCACAGGGGCGGGTCAGTGTGTGGGGACACAGAGGTGGGTTCATCACCGAGCTGGGTCGGGGGACAGGGAGGTGGGTTCAACATTGGACCGGTTAGGAAGGTGGCTACAGGTAGGTGGGTAAATCACAGGGCCAGGTCAGTGTGTGGGGTCAGGGAGGTGGGTACATCCAGGGAGATGTGTAGTTCACAGGGCGAGGTCAGTGCCTGGGAACAGGGAGGTGGGTACATCACAGGGCCAGGTTAGTGGGTGGCGACAGGAAGGTGGGTCATCACGGAGTTGGATGAGTGGGTGGGTATAGAGAAGTGGGTTCATCAGCGGGCTGGATCGGTGAATGGGGACAGGGAGGTGGGACATTACAGGGCCGGGTTAGTGGGTGGGTACAGGGAGGTGGGTGATAACAGGATCTGGTCAGTGGGTGGGGACAGGGAAGTGGGTTGATCACCGGGCCAGGTCAGAGGTTGAGAACAGGGAGGTGGGTAGATCACAGTGACAGCTCAGCGTGTTGGGACAGCATGGTGGTTTCATCACAGCCAGGTCGGAGGGTTGGGACAGGGAGGTGGGTACATCACAGAGCCGTGTCAGTGTGTGGGGACAGTGAGATGGGATCATCACCGGGCTGTGTCGGTGTGTGATGGACATGGAGGTGGGTTCATCACTTGGCTGGGTTGGTGTATGGGGACAGGGAGGTGGGTTCATCACAGAGCCGGATCTGTGTCTGGGAACAGGGAGGTGAGTATTTCACAGGGCTGGGTCAGTGTGTGGGGACAGTGAGATGGCATCATCAACGGGCTGGGTCGGGGTGTGAGTGACGGGGAGGTTGTTTCATAACCAGGCCAGTTTCGTGGGTGGGGACATGCAGGAGGTTTCATCACTGAGCCGGGTGGGTGTGTGAGGGACAGGGAGGTACGTAAATCACCGGGCTGAGTCGGTGTGTGGGGGTCAGGGAGGTGGTTTCACCACAGGGCTGGGTTGGTGTGTGGTGACAGGTGTGTAATTTACAGGGCCAGGTCTGTGTCTGGGAACAGGGAGGTTGGTACATCACAGGGTTGGGTCAGTGTGTTGTTACAGGGAAGTGGGTTCATCACTGGTCAGGGTCGATGTGTCAGGGACGGGGAGGTGGGTTCATCACAGGGCCGGGTCGGAGGGTGGGTGCAGGGAAGTAGGTTCATCACCAGGCTGGGTCGGTGTGTGGGGAAATGGAGGTGAGTTCATCACTGGACCGGGTCGTAGGGTGGGGACAGGGAGGTTGGTTCATCACTGGGCTGTGTCGGTGTGTGAGGGACAGGGAGGTGGTTTCATCAATGGGCCTGATTGGTGTGTTGGAACAGGGAGGTGGCTACATCACAGTGTCGGGATGGTGGGTGGAGACATTGAAGTAGGTTCGTCACCCGGCTGTGTCGGTGTGTCAGGGACGGGGAGGTGGGTTCATCACAGGGCTGGGTCAGAGGGTGGGAACAGGGAGGTGAATACATCACAGTTTTGGGTCAGTGTGTTGACTCAAGGAGGTGGTTTCATTACAGGTCTGGGTTGGTGTGTGTGGACAGGGAAGTGGTTTCATCACCGGTCCGGGTCAGTGTGTCAGGAACAGGGAGGTGGGTTCATCAAAGGGCTAGATCGGAGCGTTGGGACAGGGAGGTGGGTACATCCCAGAGCCGGGTAGGTGTGTGGTGACAGGGAGGTGGGTACATCACAGGGTCGGGACGGTGGGTGGAGACATTGAAGTGAGTTCATCAACCAGCCGGGTCAGAGGGTGTGAACAGTGAGGTGTGTCACGGTCGGGGAGGTGGGTTCATCACAGGCTGGGTCGGAGAGTGGGTACAGGGAAGTAGGTTCATCTCTGGGCTGTGTCGGTGTGTGAAGGACAGGAAGGTGGGTTAATCACAGGGCCGGGTCATAGGGTGGGTATAGGGAAATAGGTTCATCACTGGGCTGTGTTGGTATGTCAGGGACAGGTAGGTGGGTTCATCACAGGGTCAGGTCTGTGGGTGGGTACATGGAGTCGGTTAATCACCAGGCTGTGTCGGTGTGTGAGGGACAGGGAGGTGGGTAAATGACAGGGCTGGGTAAGTGGGTGGGTCAGGGAGGTGGGTCATCACAACATCTGGTTGATCGGTGTGGAAAGGGAGGTGGGTCGTCACCCGGCTGGGTCAGTGTGTTGGGACAGGGAGGTGGGTTCATCACAGGGCTGGTTTGGAGGGTGGGGACAGGGAAGTAGGTTCATCACTGGGCTGTGTCGGTGTGTGAGAGACAGGGAGGTAGGTTCATCAACAGACTGACTTGGTGTGTCGGGATACTGAGGTGGTTTCATCACCGAGCTGGGTCAGGGTGTGAGGGACAGGGAGGTGGGTTCAACAATGGACCGGTTAGGAAGGTGGCCACAGGTAGGTGGGTAAATCACAGGGCCAGGTCAGTGTGTGGGGTCAGGGAGGTGGGTACATCAGGGAGATGTGTAGTTCACGGCGAGGTCAGTGCCTGGGAACAAGGAGGTGGGTACATCACAGGGCCAGGTTAGTGGGTGGGGACAGGAAGGTGGGTTATCACGGAGTTGGATGAGTGGGTGGGTATAGAGAAGTGGGTTCATCAGCTGGCTGGATCGGTGGATGAGGACAGGGAGGTGGGACATTGCAGGGCCGGGTTAGTGGGTGGGTACAGGGAGGTGGGTGATAACAGGATCTGGTCAGTGGGTGGGGACAGGGAAGTGGGTTGATCACCGGGCCAGGTCAGAGGTTGAGAACAGGGAGGTGGGTAGATCACAGTGACGGCTCAGCGTGTTGGGACAGCGTGGTGGTTTCATCACAGCCAGGTCGGAGGGTTGGGACAGGGAAGTAGGTTCATGACCGGGCCGGGCTGTTGGGTGGGGACAGTGAGGTGTGTAATTCACAGGGCCAGGTCTGTGTTTGGGAACAGGGAGGTGGGTACATCACAGAGCCGTGTCGGTGTGGGGGGACAGTGAGATGGGATCATCACCGGGCTGTGTCGGTGTGTGATCGACATGGAGGTGGGTTCATCACTTGGCTGGGTTGGTGTATGGGGACAGGGAGGTGGGTTCATCACAGAGCCGGATCTGTGTCTGGGAACAGGGAGGTGAGTATTTCACAGGGCTGGGTCAGTGTGTGGGGACAGTGAGATGGGATCATCAACGGGCTGGGTCGGGGTGTGAGCGACAGGGAGGTTGTTTCATAACCAGGCCAGTTTCGTGGGTGGGGACATGCAGGGGGTATCATCACTGAGCTGGATGGGTGTGTGAGGGACAGGGAGGTACATAAATCACCAGGCTGAGTCGGTGTGTGGGGGTCAGGGAGGTGGTTTCACCACAGGGCCGGGTTGGTGTGTGGGGACAGGTGTGTAATTCACAGGGCCAGGTCTGTGTCTGGGAACAGGGAGGTGGGTACATCACAGGGCTGGTTCATTTTGTTGTGACAGGGAAGTGGGTTCATCACTGGTCAGGGTCTATGTGTCACGGACGGGGAGGTGGGTTCATCACAGGGCCGGGTCGGAGGGTGGGTGCAGGGAATTAGGTTCATCACCGGGCTGTTTCGGTGTGAGGGATAGGGAAGTGGGTTCATCAATGGTCAGGGTCGGTGTGTCAGGGACGGGGAGGTGGGTTCATCACAGGGCTTGGTCATTGTGTTGTGACAGGGAAGTGGGTTCATCACTGGTCAGGGTCGATGTGTCAGGGACGGGGAGGTGGGTTCATCACAGGGCCGGGTCGGAGGGTGGGTGCAGGGAATTAGGTTCATCACCGGGCTGTGACGTTGTGTGAGGGATAGGGAAGTGGGTTCATCAATGGTCAGGGTTGGTGTGTCAGGGTCGGGGTGGTGGGTTCATCAAAGGGCTGGGTAGGAGGGTGGGTGCAGGGAAGTAGGTTCATCACTGGGCTGTGTCGGTGTGTGAGAGATAGGGAAGTGGGTTCATCACAGGGCAGAGTTGGAGGGTGGGTGCAGGGAAGTAGGTTCATCACCGGGCTGTGTCGGTGTGTGAGGGATAGGGAAGTGGGTTCATCAATGGTCAGGGTCAGTGTGTCGGGGACGGGGAGGTGGGTTCATCACAGGGCTGGATAGGAGGGTGGGTGCAGGGAAGTAGGTTCGTCACTGGGCTGTGTCGGTGTGTGAGAGATAGGGAAGTGGGTTCATCACAGGGCAGGGTCGGAGGATTGTTACAGCGAAGTAGATTCATCACCGGGCTGTGTCAGTGTGTGATGGACAGGGAGGTGGGTTCATCACCTGGCTGTGTTGGCATATGGGGACAGGGAGGTGGGTCTTCACAGGGTCTAGTCGGTGGGTGGGGACAGGAAAGTGGGTTCATCTACAGCCCGGGACAGAGTGTGGGTACAGGTAGGTGGGTACATCACAGGGTCAGGTCGGTGTGAGGGGACAGGGAGGTGGGTTCATTACAGAGCCAGATCTGTGTCTGGGAACAGGGAGGTGGGTACATCACAGAGCCATTTCGGTGTGTGGGGACAGTGAGATGGGATCATCACCGGGCTTGGAGGGGTGTGAGGGATGGGGTGGTTGTTTCATCTCCAGGCCAGTTTCGTGGGTCGGGACATGCAGGGGGTTTCATCACTGAGCCGAGTGGGTGTGTAAGGGACAGGGAGGTACGTAAATCACCGGGCTGATTTGGTGTGTGGGGGACAGGGAGTTGGTTTCGTCACAGCGTTGTATTGGTGTGTGGGGACAATGAGTTGTGAAATTCACAGGGCCAGGTCTGTGTCTGGGAACAGGGAGGTGGGTACATCACAGCTGTGTCGATGGGTGGAGACACGGAGGTGGCTTCATCACCAGGCTGGGTCGGTGTGTGGGGAAATGGAGGTGGGTTCATCACCGGGCCGGGTCGTAGGGTGGGGACAAGGAGGTTGGTTCATCACTGGGCTGTGTCGGTGTGTGAGGGACAGGGAGGTGGTTTCATCAACGGGCCGAATTGGTGTGTTGGAACAGGGAGGTGGCTACATCACAGTGTCGGGATGGTGGGTGGAGACATTGAAGTGGGTTTGTCACCCGGCTGTGTCGGCGTGTCAGGGACGGGGAGGTGGGTTCATCACAGGGCTGGGTCAGAGGGTGGGTACAGGGAAGTAGGTTCATCACTGGGCTCTGTCGGTGTGTGAGGGACAGGGATGTGGGTACATGACAGGGCCGGGTAAGGGGGTTGGGACAGGGAGGTGGGTCATCACAACGTCGGGTTGGTAGGTGGGGACAGTGAGGTGGGTAAATCACAGGGTTGGATTGGTGGGTGGAAACAGGGACGTTGGTTCATCAGCCGGCCAGGTCAGAGGGTGGGAACAGTGAGATGGGTACATCACAGGGCCAGGTCAGTGTGTTGGGACAGGGAGGTGGTTTCATCACTGGGTCAAATTGCTGGATGGGGATAGGGAGATGGGTATATGACAGGGCTAAGTTAGTGGGTAGGGAGAGGGAGGTTGGTAGGTGGGTACAGGGAATTGCATTAATCACCGGTCCGGGTCAAAGGGTGGGAACAGGGAGGTGGATACATCACAGTTTTGGGTCAGTGTGTTGACTCAGGGAGGTGGTTTCATTACAGGGCCGGGTCAGTGTGTGTGGACAGGGAAGTGGTTTCATCATCGGTCCGGGTCAGTGTGTCAGGAACAGGGAGGTGGGTTCATCAAAGGGCTAGATCGGAGCGTTGGGACAGGGAGGTGGGTATATCCCAGAGCCGGGTAGGTGTGTGGTGACAGGGAGGTGGGTACATCACAGGGTCGGGACGGTGGGTGGAGACATTGAAGTGAGTTCATCAACCGGCCGGGTCAGAGGTTGTGAACAGTGAGGTGGGTTCATCACCAGTCCGGGTCGGTGTGTCACGGGCGGGGAGGTGGGTTCATCACAGGTTGGGTCGGAGGGTGGGTACAGGGAAGTAGGTTCATCTCTGGGCTGTGTCGGTGTGTGAGGGACAGGAAGGTGGGTTAATCACAGGGCCGGGTCGTAGGGTGGGTATATGGAAATAGGTTCATCACTGGGCTGTGTTGGTGTGTCAGGGGCAGGTAGGTGGGTTCATCACAGGGTCAGGTCTGTGGGTGGGTACATGGAAGTCGGTTCATCACCGGGTTGTGTCAGTGTGTGAGGGACAGGGAGGTGGGTTAATCATAGGGCCGGGTCGTAGGGTGGGTTTAGGGAAATAGGTTAATTACTGGGCTGTGTTGGTGTGTCAGGGGCAGGTAGGTGGGTTCATCACAGGGTCAGGTCTGTGGATGGGTACATGGAAGTCGGTTCATCACCGGGTTGTGTCAGTGTGTGAGGGACAGGGAGGTGGGTTAATCATAGGGCCGGGTCGTAGGGTGGGTTTAGGGAAATAGGTTAATTACTGGGCTGTGTCGGTGTGTCAGGGACAGGTAGATGGGTTCATCACAGGGTCAGGTCTGTGGGTGGGTATATGGAAGTCGGTTAATCACCAGGCTGTGTCGGTATGTGAGGGACAGGGAGGTGGGTAAATGACAGGGCTGGGTAAGTGGGTGGGTCAGGGAGGTGGGTCATCACAACGTCTGGTTGGTAGGTGTGGAAAGGGAGGTGGGTCATCACCCGGCCGTGTCAGTGTGTTGGGACAGGGAGGTGGGTTCATCACAGGGCTGGTTTGGAGGGTGGGGACAGGGAAGTAGGTTCATCACTGGGCTGTGTCGGTGTGTGAGAGACAGGGAGGTAGGTTCATCAACAGACTGACTTGGTGTGTGGCGATAGGGAGGTGGGTAAATCACAGGGTCGGGTAAGTGGGTGGAGACAGGGACGTTGGTTCATCAGCTGGCTAAGTCAGAGGGTGGGAACAGGGAGGTGGGTACATGACAGGGCTGGGTTATTGGGTGGGAAGAGAGAGGTTGGTTATGACAAGGTCGGGTCGGTAGGTGAGTACAGGGAAGTGCGTTCATCACCGTCCGTGTCAGAGGGTGTGAATGGAGGTGGATACATCACAGTGTTCTGTCAGTGTGTTGGGTCAGGGAGGTCATTTCCTTACAGGGCCGGATCGGTGGGTGTGGACAGGGAAGTTGTTTCTCACTGGGCCAGGTCAGAGGGTGGGAACAGGGAGGTGGGTACATCACAGGTCAGGGTCGGTGTGTGGAGACGGAGGTGGATACATCACAGACTAGGATCTGTGTCTGGGAATAGGGTGGTGGGTAATTCACAGGGCCGTGTCGGTGTGTGGGGACAGTGAGGTGGGTTCATCACCGAGCTTGGTCGGGGTGTGAGGGACAGAGAGGTGGATTCATCACTGGGCTGAGTCAGTGTGAGAGAAATGGAGGTGGTTTCCTCACTGTGTTGGGTTGGAGGGTTGGGACTGGTAGGTGGGTACATTTCAATGCCGGGTTTGTGGGTGAAGATAGGTAGGTGGGTTCATCTGCTGGCTGGGTCAGTGGGTGGGGACAGGGAGATGGGTTCATCACTGGGCTGTTTATGTGGGTGGAGACACGGACATTGGTACAACACAGGGCCGATTCGGTGGATGTGTTCAGGAAGGAGTGGACATTTAAGGGCATGAGTCGGTCGCTAGGTGTCACAGGCAGGTGTGTTCTTCACCGGGCTGGGGCAGTGCGTGGGAACTGGGAGGTGGGTTCATCACAGGTCTGGGCCGATGTGTCAGGGACAGGGAGGTGAGTTAATCACCAGGCTGGGTTGGTGTGTGAAGGAAAGGGATGTGGGTACATCACAGAGCCGTGTCGGAGTGTGGGTACAGTGAGATGGGATCATTACTGGACTGGGTCGGGGTGTGAGGGACAGGGTGGTTTTTTCATCACTCGGCCCGTTTCGTGGGTGTGGACATGCTGGGGGTTTCATCACTGAGCTGGGTGGGTGTGTAAGGGTGCATTAATCACCGAGCTGTGTTGGTGTGTGGGAGACAGTGAGGTGGTTTCATCACAGGGCCGTGTTGGTGTGTGGGGACAGTGAGGTGTGTAATTCACAGGGCCAGGTCTGTGTCTGGGAACATGGAGGTAGGTACATCACAGAGCCATGTCGGTGTGTGGGTACAGTGAGATGGGATCATCACTGGGCTGGGTCAGGGTGTGAGGGACAGGGTGGTTTTTTCATCACCAGGCCAGTTTCGTGGGTGTGGACATGCAGGGGGTTTCATCGCTGAGCCGGGTGGGTGTGTAAGGGACAGGGAAGTGCTTTAATCACTGTGTTAGTACAGACCTATCACCAATGTATATATTTACAGTATCTAGAGTATGTAATGATTGTGCTTACAGCGATTGGCTGAGAGCTTAGCCATGCCTACTGTCTGGTCCTTAAAGGTTTGTGTCCCTAGCTAGGTTGGATCATTTCGGACTGGTCGGCCACCTGTGAAGAGCTCCTGTCTTTTGTTAATAAAAGCCTTGGTTTGGATCAACAAGTCTTTGGTTCTTTTGACGAGCTCTACAATTTTATTAGCAAAAAGAATTTTTTTTTAAAAGGGATAGAGCATCTGACTCGGCCAGAAAAACTTGACATCGACCCACAGTCAGCTAGAGCCTTCAAAGTTCTGGCTGTTGAACTTTGAAAACTTCCTAAGGCTCATTGAGGTGGAGGAGGAAAACCAGCGTCTAACAGCATTGCTGTCTATGGTGTCCTTGAGAGTCTACGAGAACATCCAGGATGAGACCACTTACACCTCAGCCATAAAGGTACTGAAAAAACTGTACGATCAACTAATGAACAGAGTTCATGCCCGGCTCGTGCTTGCGTCGAGGAAGCAACAGCCCAGAGAGTCCAGCAGGGCATATTTAGAAGTAATAAAGGCGTTGGGCAAGGACTGTAACTGTGTGGACAAAACTGCCGAGATCACAAACGATCTCGTCTGGGATGCCTATGTGGCCGGGCTCCGATCGAACGAAGTGAGGCTGCGCTTGCTCGAACAAGGGGTAGAAAAACTAGAGGACGTGGCCCAGATTGCAATCACAATGGAGGATAAAGTCAAACGAGTTCTCTCGGGACTGGACCCCACGTTCTGATGTGAGTAGAGTGCCCTTCTACCCTACCACCCCCGATATACTGACGGCCTGTCGGCTGCTGCTACACTGCCCCCTGCGAACCCAAAATTTTATTTCTGCAGCAGGACAAGCACAGCAGGTCCCAGTGCCCAGCAAGAAAAGCCAGGTGCCAGAAGTGCCTTAAAAACGGCCACTTTGCTGCAATCTGTAGGTCTAAAATGGCCACCGGCAAACACAATGCCTCGTGTGAAGCCCAACCGCCACTATTCCCATTCAAACTCTTCTTCCCCAGAGCTCTCGTCCAATGAGAGTGAGGGCTCCCCTGCACAGCAATGCCTGACATCACGGAGACACCGAACCCGGAAGGGGCAGCCCACCCTTGCAACCATGATGTTGGGCCGCCTCTTGCCCCCGTGTGGAACACTCAACCTGGCCTCGGTCCCGACTGTAGCGCCCGCTATTGCCACGGCCATGACCACCCCCGGGGCCGACACTACCGCTGCTGCTGCCGCAGCCACCGCCACCCCCGGAGACAATGCTACCGCTACTGCTGCCTGCTCCCCTGCTGCCACTGCCCACGCTGCTGCCAGTGCAGCCACCGCGACCGACTGGGGACCCACCATGGCCAACCAGGTACTTGCCCTAGCGTCCATCGCTGACGACCGCTGGGGCCCGACCGCTGTGATCAACGACCTACTCGCCGCCCCTTCGAGTGTCTTAGCATAGACTTTAAGGGGCCCCTACTGTCGACCAACCGTAGTAACTACATCCTTACGGCCATCGACGAGTACTCCCGCTTCCCGTTCGCTGTGCCCTGCCCAGACACCACTGTCACCTCAGTGATACAGCCCCTTCACAATATCTTCGCCATTTTCGGGTACCCCAATTCCATCCACAGTGATAGGGGGTCCTTCATGAGCGCAGAGCTGCAACAGTACCTTCTGGAGTGTGGTATCGCTTAAAGCAGGACCACCAGCTATAACCCACTTGGTAACGGCCAGGTCGAGAGGGAGAATGCCACCATCTGGAGAGCGGTTACACTAGCTCTCCGGTCTAAAGGTCTCCCCACCTCTCACTGGCAGGATGTTCTCACTAGTGCCTTACACTCCATCCGCTCCCTCCTATGTACCGCAACAAATGCCACCCCCCACGAAAGGATGTTCCTTTTCCCGAGGAAATCCGAATCAGGAACCACTGTACCTTTTACGATGCCACGTCCGGCACTCAAAGAACGACCCCTTGGTCGACCGAGTGACTCTATTCCACGCGAACCCGCATTACGCCTACGTTGAGTTCCCAGACAGGCGGGAAGACACTGTTTCAGTGCGGGACCTAGCTCAGGACGCGGTAGGCCCAGCAACCCCCCCCAACTCAACCTTCCCCAACTCTTTATTCCCCAGGCCCCGTGCCGGAACAGAAGGACCAACAGCACCCCAACGACCCGGGCCATCCTGCTGACAACACGGCTAGGGAATTGAGCGAAGGAGCGGTCGCACCCAACGAGCCCGCTGGCGACACCACTCCAGCGACCCCAATCCCGGCACCACGGCGGTCACGCCGGATGTTCAGACCCCCTGAATGCTACAGTCCTTAACCTACCCCTTCCTTTCATTCTCTCCCTCATTTTTTTTTCCTTCCCTTCTCCCTCTTCAGCCCTTCCACCCAAGTGTCAGTTCTCCAAGAAGGGGTAAATGTGATACTACAGACCTTTCACCAATGTATATAGTTACAGTATCTAGAGTATGTAATGACTGTGCTTACAGCGATTGGTTGAGAGCTTAGCCATGCCTACTGTCTGGGCCTTAAAGGGTTGTGTTGCTAGCCAGGTTGGATCATTCCGGACTGGTCGGCCACCTGTGAAGAGCTCCTGTTTTTTGCTAATAAAAGCCCTGGTTTAGATCAACAAGTCTTTGGTTCTTTCGACGAGCTCTACAATCACCAAGCTGTGTCAGTGTGTGGGGGACAGGGAGGTGGTTTCATCACAGGGCCGTGTTGGAGTGTGGGGACATTGAGGTGTGTAATTCACAGGGCCAGGTCTGTGTCTGGGAACATGGAGGTGAGTACATCACAGAGCCATGTGGATGGGTGGAGACAGGGAGGTGGTCTGATCACCAAGCTAGGTCGGTGTGTGGGGAAATGGAGGTGGGTTCATCACCGGGCCGGGTTGGAGGGTGGGGACAGGGAAGTTGGTTTATCACTGGGCTGTGTCAGTGTGTGAGGAACAGGGAGGAGGATTCATCAATGGGCCGGATTGATGTGTTGGGACGGTGGGTGGAAACATTGAAGTGGGTTCATCACCCGGCTGGATCACAGGGTGGGAACAGGGAGGTGGGTATATCACAAGGCTGGATCAGTGGGAGGGGACAGGGAGGTGGATGCATCACAGAGCCAGATGTGTGTCTGGGGACAGGGAGGTGGGTACATCACAGGGCCAGGTCTGTGTCTCGGAACAGGGATGTGGGTATATCACAGTTCCGGGTCGATGGGTGGAGATAGGGAGGTGATCTCATCACCAGGCTGGGTTGGTTTCTGGGGAAAGCCAGGTGGGTTCATAATCGGGACAGGTCGAGGGTGGGTAAAGGGAAGTAGGTTCATCTCAGGGCTGTGTTGGTGTGTGAGGGACAGGGGGGTGAGTTCATCACAGGGCCATGTCGGAGGGTGGTTCCAGGGAAGTAGGTTCATCACCGGACTGTGTCAGTGTGTCAAGGACGGGGAGGTGGGTTCATCACAGGGTCGGGTCCGTGGTTTGGGACAGGGAGGAAGGTTCATCACAGGGCCTGTTCGAAGGGTGGGGACAGGGAGGAATGTTCATCAACAGACTGGTTTGGTTTGTGGGGACAGGGAGGTGGGTAAATCACAGGGTCATGTCGTTGGGTGGAGACAGGGATGTTGGTTCATCTGCAGGCCGGGTCAGAGGGTGAGAACAGTGAGTTGGGTACATCACAGGGCCCGGTCAGTGGGTGTGGACAGGGAAGTGGTTACATCACCGGTCCGGGTCAGTGTGTCAGGAACAAGGAGGTGGGTTCATCAAAGGGCCAGATCGGAGTGTTGGGACAGGGAGGTGTGTACATCACAGAGCCGGGTAGGTGTGTGATGACAGGGAGGTGTGTAATTCACAGGGCGAGGTCAGTGTCTGGGAACAGGGAGGTGGGTACATCACAGGGCTGGGGCAGTGTGAGGGGACAGGGAGGTGGGTGCATCACAGAGCCGGATGTGTGTCTGGGGACAGGGAGGTGGGTACATCACAGGGTTGGGTCGGTGTTTGGGGACAGGGAGGTGTGTAATTCACAGGGCCAGGTCTGTGTCTGGGAACAGAGATGTGGGTACATCACAGGGCAGGGCCGATGGGAAGGAAATCAGGTATTACTTTTAATCAAAAGGAGATTAATGAGGAATTTTGTAATTTTTATAAACAATTGTATACTTCAGAATGTAAAGATGTAACTGGAGATGCAATAGATTCTTTCTTGAAAAATATTAACTTGCCACAAGATAGACAAGAGTTAGATAAACCTTTTACAGATGATGAAATAGAAATGGCAATAAGAGATATGCCGAATGGAAAGGCACCTGGTGAAGATAGGTTTTCTATAGGGTTTTATAAAGTTTTTTATGCTGATGCATCTTCTATTTATAAGGATGTATTACAACAAACTTATAATACTTTCAATTACCTGAGTCTTGTTCTAACGCAATAATTACGGTTATACCAAAAAAAATATAAAGACCCTTTACAGGTTTCTTCTTATAGACCAATATCGTTGTTAAATATAGATTATAAAATTGTAGCTAAAATTATGGCTAATAGATTAGCTCAATATCTGCCTAAAATTATACATGGTGATCAAACGGGATTTATAAAAAATAGGTATGTGTCAGATAATATTTTACGGTTAATAACCTTGATAAATAAATCTAAATTTCAGTTGAATTATCCAATAGTGGTTTCATTGGATGCAGAAAAGGCTTTTGATAGAGTGGAATGGAAGTTTCTGTTCAAAGTACTTGAGAAATTTAGTTTTGGTTCTTCATTTATTGGATTGATAAAGGCTTTATATAATAGCCTGAAGGCTAGAATTGCTGTTAATGGCCAAATTTCAGAATCTTTTAGTTTGACAAGATCTACTAGACAAGGATGTCCGTTGTCACCTGCTTTATTTGCTATAGTTATTGAACCTTTAGCACAATTAATACGTCAAAATGAAAATGTTAAAGGTATGAGAGTTCTGAATGAAGAATACAAGATTAATTTATTTGCTGATGATGTTCTATTATATTTGGTGGATCTGGACACTTCTTTACCTGCAATTCAAGAATATTTCGAAATTTATGGCCAATTATCTGGTTATAAAGTAAATTGGGCTAAAAGTGAAATTTTGCCAATTTGTAAAGATGATTATTCAGTGTATAAAAATATTACAAATTTGAAGTGGACTTCACAAATTAAATATTTAGGAATTAATGTTAATACGAAATTTCAAGAATTATACTCAATTAATTATCTTCCTTTAATAAAAAGGATTAAATTAGATTTGATTAGGTGGAGGGATCTACCTTTGGGTTTACTAGGGAGGATTAATTCCATAAAAATGAATATTTTTCCTAGAATACAATATCTGTTTCAATCAATTCCTTATTTTTAAAAAAAAGTTTTTTTAAGGACTTATATAAAGCGATTAGAGAATTCTTATGGAAGGGAAAATTTCCGAGAGTAGCAATGAGAAAATTGATGTGGGATTTTCAATTTGGAGGTTTAAGATTACCGAATATTCAACATTATTATGAAGCAGCTCAATTTAAATTTCTTAGTGCATTAATGAATATGGACGATCCACCTAGTTGGGTAAAGATAGAAATGGCGGTTATTTTAGAAAAATTTCCTCATGAGTTTTTGTTTCGATGGAATAAAAATTTACTACGAACTTACGATGTGCCATTTATTGAATTTATGGACAAGTAAACTTTAAAAATTGGGACTTAAAAATATATATTCTTAAAGATTGCCATTATATAATAATCAACTTATTCCTTTTACAGTCTCCAATGCCACTTTGAAACAATGGGAAAAGAAGGGAATAAAAAATTTATCTGATTGTTTTTCTGAGGGTTGTTTTTGTTCCTTTGACGAATTACAAAGGAAATATGGTATTAGTGGAAATTCTATATTTGTATATTATCAATTAAGATCTTTTGTAAAACAGTTATGTGGTCGACATATGATTTTATTACCTGAATCTAGTTTTGAAGAATATGTACTTTCAATACCAAAAAAAGGGATATATATCTGATTTGTATTGTATTTTACAAGAAATTGATAGTAAAAAAGACTGGGATAAAAATTAGGACATAAAATAGCTGAAGAAGCTTGGATGGAAATTTGTCAGAATAGTATTCGGAAATTAATTAACGCTAGACTAGCAATGATTCATTATAATTTTATTCATCAGTTATATTTAACGCCGGAGAAATTAAAAAAATTTGGTCTTAGTAAGTTGGATTCTTGTTTTCGATGTGATCAGACGGCCAATACTTTTTTGCATACTGTTTGGCTTTGTGATCGATTGCAACAGTTTTGGAAAGGTATTCAATTATTTTTAACAGTTTATATAATATCCATCTTGTATTAGATCCCGATATATTTTTATTAGGGAACATGCAATCATTAATTGATTTAGGTTTAGAGGATTATCAGATTTCCTTTATCTCTTTAGCTTTAGTCGTAGCTAAGAAATGTATAGCACTTACTTGGAAAGATAATAATATATTAACTTTAGATAAGTGGTATTTGGAGATGAAATTTTGTTTAACTATGGAAAGGATAACTTTTTCAATTCAGGATAGGATGTCTTTTTATAAGTTAAAGTGGACTCCGTTTGCTAATTATATGCATTTAAGTTTGATTTAAATATATGTTTAAGCGTGATATTTTAGTATTGATAAAAAATTTTTTTGTTGTTAGAATTTTTTTTTAGGTTAAGTTTTATCTCTTTTTTTGTAAGTGGGTATTTTTTTTTCCATATATAATATTGTTAATTTTATTAACTCTTCACTCTTTATTTTGGGGAGGGGAGGGCTGGACTAATTTTAAGTTAGATTACTAATATTGTGTTACAATTAACGGGGGGGGGGTATTTTGTGTAGTTTTCTGATGTAATATTGTAATCATACCATTTTAATTATTTTAAATTTTTCTTTAAATGTAATTCTCTATTGTATTCATGTTATAAAATTTTAAATAAAGTCTTCAAAAAAAAGGGCAGGGCTGATGGGTGGAGAAAGGGAGGTTGCCTCATGTGTTGGTGTGTGGGGACAGTGAGGTGTGTAATTCACAGGGCCAGGTCTGTGTCTGGGAACACAGAAGTGGGTACATCACAGTGCCGTGTCGATGGGTGGAGACCGGGAGGTGGCCTCATCACCAAGTGGGGTCAGAGTGTGGGGAAATGGAGGTGGGTTCATATCTGGACTGTGTTGGTGTGTGAGGGACAGGGAGGTGGTTTCATCAACGGGCCGGATTGGTGTGTTGGGACAGGGAAGTGGGTAATCACAGGGTCAGAACGGTGTGTGGCGAAAGGGAGGTAGGTTCATAACCGGGCCGTGTCGAGGATGGGTAAAGGGAAGTAGGTTCATTTCAGGGCTGTGTCGGTATGTGAGGGACAAGGAGGTGGTTTCATCAATGGGCCGGATTGGTGTGTTGGGACAGGGAGGTGGGTACATCACAGGGTCAGGACGGTGTGTCGAGGGAGGGTAAAGGGAAGTAGGTTCATCTCAGGGCTATGTTGGTGTGCCAGGTACGGGGAGATGGGTTCATTACAGGGTCAGGTCCGTGGGTTGAGACAGGGAGGTGGGTTCATCACCCGGCTGGGTCAGTGTGTAGGGACAGGGAGGTGGGTTCATCACAGGGCCGGTTTGGAGGGTGGGGAAAGGGAAGCAGGTTCATCACCATGCTGTGTTGGTGTGTGAGTGACAGGGAGGAGGGAAAATCACAGGGTCGGGTCGATGGGTGGAGACAGGGACGTTGCTTCAACTGCCGGCCGGGTCAGAGGGTGGGAACAGTGAGGTGGGTACATCACAGGGCCAGGTCAGTGTGTGGGGACAGGGAGGTGTGTAATTCACAGGACGAGGTCAGTGCCTGGGAACAGGGAGGTGGGTACATTGCAGGGCCAGGTTAGTGGGTGGGGACAGGTAGGTGGGTCATAACAGGGTCGGATGAGTGGGTGGGGACATGGAAGTGGGTTCATCACCGAGACGGTTCGGTGGATGGGACAGGGAGCTGTGTACATCACAGTGTCGGATGAGTGGGTGGGGACAGGGAAGTGGGTTCATCACCGGGACGGTTCGGTGGATGAGACAGGGAGCTGTGTACATCACAGAGTCGGGTCCGTGGGTGGAGACAGGGTGGTGGGTTCATCACCTGGCCGGGACAGAGGGTGGGAACAGTGAGGTGGGTACTTCACAGGGCCGAGTCAGTGTGTTGGGACAGCGAGGAGGTTTCATCACAAGGTCAAGTTGGAGGGTTGGGACAGGGAAGTAGGTTCATCACCGGGCCGGCTTGTTGTGTGGGGACAGGGATGAGGGTTCATCACCTGGCCGCGTTGGTGTATGGGGACAGGGAGGTGGGTCATCACAGGGCCGGATCGATGAGTGGAGACAGGGAGGTGGCCTCATATCCAGGCTCAGTTGGTGTGTGGGGAAAGTGTGGTGGGTTCATCACCGCGCCTGGTCGGAGGGTGCTGACAGGGAGGTGGGTACATCACAGGGCCGGTTAAGTTTGTGGGAACAGGGAGGTGAGTTATTACAGGGTCTGGATGGTGGGTACGATCAGGGAAGTGGGTTCATCACCGGACCAGGTTGATGTGTGGGTACAGTGAGGTGGGTACATCACAGGGCCGGGTAAGTGTGTTGGGACAGGTAGATGGGTTCATGACAGGGTCGGGTCCGTGGGTTGAGACAGGGAGGTGGGTTCATAACCCGGCCGTGTCAGTGTGTTGGGATGGAGGTGGGTTCATCACAGGGCCAGTTCTGAGGGTGGGGACAGGGAAGTAGGTTCATCATTGGGCTGTGTTGGTATGTGATGAACAGGGAGGTGGGTAAATCTCAGGGTCGGGCCGATGGGTGGAGACAGGGACATTGGTTCATCTGCCAGCTGGGTCAGATGGTGGGAACAGTGAGGTGGGTACATCACAGGGCCAGCTCAGTGTGATGGGACAGGGAGGTGGGTACATCACTGGGTCGTATCGATGGATAAGGATAGGGAGATGAGTACATGACAGGGCTGTGTCGGTGTGTCAGGGGCAGGGAGGTGGATTAATCACCGGGTCGGATAGCTGGATGGGGATAGGGAGGTGGGTACATGACAGGGCCAGGTTAGAGGGTGGGGAGAGGGAGGTGGATATATCACAGTGTCGGGTCCATGTGTTTGGTCAGGGAGGTGGTTTCATTACATTGTTGGAGCGGTGGGTGTGGACAGGGAAGTGGTTTCATCACTGGTCCGTGTCAGTGTGTCAGGAACAGGGAGGTGTGTTCATCAAAGGCCGGATTGGAGCGTTGGGACAGGGAGGTGGGTACATCACAGAGCCGGGTCGGTGTGTGACGACAGGGATTTGGGTAATTCAGAGGGCCAGGTCAATGTCTGGGAACAGGGAGGAGGGTGCATGTCAGGTCCGGGTCGATTGGTGGAGACAGGGAGGTGGTGGCCTCACCAGGCTGGGTCGGTGTGTGAGGGACAGTGAGGTTGGTTCATCACCGGGCGTGCTTAGTGTGTGGGGACAGGGAAGTTGGTTCATCACCGGGCTGGATCAGTGGATGGGGACAGGGAGTTGTGTTCATCACCGGGCCGGGTTGGTGTGTGGGGACAGGGAGGTGGGTGCATCACAGAGCCGGATGTGTATCTGGGGACAGGAAGGTGGGTACATTAGAGGGCCGGGTCGGTGTTTGGGCACAGGGAGGTGCATAATTCACAGGGCCAGGTTTGAGTCTGGGAACAGGGATGTGGGTACATCACAGGGCAGGGTTGATGGCTGGAGATAGGGAGGTGTCCTCATCACCAGTTTGGATCGGTGTGTGTGGAAAGGGAAGTGGGTTCATCACCGGGACGTTTCGGTGGATGGGGACAAGGAGGTGTGTACATCACTGGGTCGGGTCCGTGGGTGGCGATAGGGAGGTCGGATCATTACCTGGCCGGGTCAGAGGGTGGGAAAAGTGAGGTGGGTACTTCACAGGGCCGGGTCAGTGTGTTGGGACAGGGAGGTGGGTTCATCACAGGGCTGTTTCGGAGGGTGGGGACAGGGAAGTAGGTTAATCACTGGGCTGTGTTGGTGTGTAAGGGACAGGGAGGTGGGCAAATAACAGGGTCGGGTCTATGGGTGCATACAGGCATGTTGGCTCATCTGCTGTCCGGGTCAGAGGGTGGGAACAGTGAAGGGGGTACATCACAGGGCTAGGTCAGTGTGTTGGGACAGGTTAGTGGGGATTCATTACTGGGTCGGATTGGTGCATAAGGATAGGGAGGTGAGTACATGACAGGGCTGTGTCAGTGTGTCAGGGGCGGGAAGGTGAGTTCATCAGCAGGTCGGATAGCTGGATGGGGATGGGGAGGTGGGTACATGACAGGGCCGGGTTAGTGGGTGGGGAGAGGGAGGTGGGTAAATCACAGTGTCGGGTCGATGTGTTTGTTCAGGGAGGTGGTTTCATTACATTGCTGGAGCGGTGGGTGTGGACAGGGAAGTGGTTTCATCACCAGTCCGTGTCAGTGTGTCAGGAACAGGGAGGTGTGTTCATCAAAGGCCGGATCGGAGCGTTGGGACAGTGAGGTGGGTACATCAAAGGGCCAGTATAGTGGGTGAGGACAGGGAGGTGGGTCATAACAGGGTCGGATGAGTGGGTGTGTACAGGGAAGTGGGTTCATCAGCAGACCGGATCGCTGTATGGGGACAGGAGGGTCTGTACATCACAGGGACTGGTCTGTGGATGGGGACAGGGAAGTGGGTTGATCACCGGGCCGGGTTAGAGGGAGGGGCAGGGAGGGGGTCAGTGTGTTTGGACAGCGAGGAGGTTTCATCATAGGGTCAAGTCGGAGGGTTGGGATAGGCAAGTATGTTCATCACCGGGCCGAGTTGTTGAGTAGGGACAAGGATGAGGGTTCATCGCCGGGCTGTGTCAGTGTGTGACGGACAGGGAGGTGGGTTCATCACCTGGCCGCATTGGTGTATTGAGTCAGGGAGGTGGGTTATCACGGGGTCTGAGGTTCTGGTCGGTGTCTGGGAACAGGGAGCTCTGTACATCACAGGGTCGGGTCCGTGGGTGGGGACAGGGAAGTGGGTTGATCACCGGGCCGGGTCAGGGGGTGGGAGCAGGGAGGGGGATACATCACAGTGAAGGGTCGGTGTGTGAGGGACAGTGAGGTTGGTTCATCACCGGGCGTGCTTAGTGTGTGGGGACAGGGAAGTTGGTCATCACCGGGCTGGATCAGTGGATGGGGACAGGGAGTTGTGTTCATCACCGGGCCGAGTTGGTGTGTGGGGACAGGGAGGTGGGTGCATCACAGAGCCGGATGTGTGTCTGGGGACAGGAAGGTGGGTACATTAGAGGGCCGGGTCGGTGTTTGGGCACAGGGAGGTGCATAATTCACAGGGCCAGGTTTGAGTCTGGGAACAGGGATGTGGGTACATCACAGGGCAGGGTTGATGGCTGGAGATTGGGAGGTGTCCTTATCACCAGTTTGGATCGGTGTGTGTGGAAAGGGAGGTGGGTTCATAACCAGGCCGGGTCGATGGTAGAGACAGGGATGTTGGTTCATCGGTGTCGGTGTGTGGGGACAGGGAAGTGGGTTCATCACCGCGACGCTTTGGTGGATGGGGACAGGGAGGTGTGTACATCACAGGGTCGGGTCCGTGAGTGGAGACAGGGTGGTCGGATCATCACCTGGCCGGGTCAGAGGGAGGGAACAGTGAGGTGGGTACTTCACAGGGCTGGGTCAGTGTGTTGGGACAGGTAGATGGTTTGATTACAGGGTCGGGTCCGTGGGTTGAGACAGGGAGGTGGGTTCATAACCTGGCCGGGTCATTGTGTTGGGACAGGGAGGTAGGTCCATCACAGGGCTTGTTCGGAGGGTGGGGACAGGGAAGTAGGTTCATCACTGGGCTGTGTTGGTGTGTGAGGGACAGGGAGGTGGGCAAATCACAGGGTCGGGTCGGTGGGTGGAGACAGGGACGATGGTTCATCTGCCGGCCGGGTGAGAGAGTGGGAAGATTGAAGTGGGCACATCACAGGGCTAGGTCAGTGTGTTGGGACAGGTGGATGGGTTCATTACTGTGTCAGATCGGTGGAAAAGAATAGGGAGGTGAGTACATGACAGAGCTGTGTCAGTGTGTCAGGGGTAGGGAGGTTGGTTCATCACTGGGTCGGATAGCTGGATGGGGATGGGGAGGTGGGTACAGGACAGGGCCAGGTTAGTGGGTGGGGTGAGGGAGGTGGGTGCATCACAGTGTCGGGTTGATGTGTTTGGTCAGGGAGGTGGTTTCATTACAGGGCTGGAGCGGTGGGTGTGGACAGGGAAGTGGTTTCATCACTGGTCCGTGTCAATGTGTCAGGAACAGGGAGGTGTTTTTATCAAAGGCCAGATCGGAGCATTGGGACAGTGAGGTGGGTACATCACATCGCCAGGTAGGTGGGTGTTTACAGGGAGGTGTGTAGTTCACAGAGAGAGGTCAGTACATGAGAACAGGGAGGTGGGTACATCAAAGGGCCAGGATAGTGGGTGAGGACAGGTAGGTGTGTCATAACAGGGTTGGATGAGTGGGTGGGTACAGGGAAGTGGGTTCATCAGCAGGCCAGATTGGTGGATGGGGACAGGGAGGTCTGTACATCACAGGGTCGGGTCCGTGGGTGGGGACAGGGAAGTGGGTTGATCACCGGGCCGGGTCAGAGGGGGGAAACAGGGAGGGGTGTACATCAAAGTGACGGGTCAATGTGTTGGGACAGCGAGGAGGTTTCATCACAGGGTCAAGTCGTAGGGTTAGGACAGTGAAGTATGATCATCACCTGTCCGCGATGGTGTATGGGGACAGGGAGGTGGGTCATACAGTGTCTGGTCGTTGTCTGGGAACAGGGAGGTGGGTACATCACAGGGCCGGATCGATGGGTGGAGACTGGGAAGTGGCCTCATATCCAGGCTCGGTGTGTGTGTGGGGAAAGTGTGGTGGGTTCATTATTGCACCTGGTCGGCGGGTGCTGACAGGGAGGTGGGTACATCATAGGGCCGGTTTAGTTTGTGGGAACAGGGAGGTGGGTTATTACAGGGTCTGGATGGTGGGTACGGTCAGGGAAGTGGGTTCATCACCAGACCAGGTTGATGTGTGGGGACAGGGAGGTGAGTACATCACGGAGCCGGGTCGGTGTGTGGCGACAGGGAGGTGGGTACATTAGAGGGCCGGGTCCGGGAACAGGAAGGTGGGTGCATGTCAGGTCCTAGTCGATGGGTGGAGACAGGGAGGTTGCCTCTTGACCAGGCTGGGTCGGTGTGTGATGGACAGTGAGGTTGGTTCATCATCGGGCAGGCTTAGAGTGTGGGGACAGGCAAGTGGGTTCATCACCGGGCTGTATCGGTGGATGAGGACAGGGAGGTTCATCACCGGGCCGGGTTGGTGCGTGGGGACAAGGAGGTGGGTGCATCACAGAGCCAGATGTGTGTCTGGGGACAGGAAGGTGGGTAAATCAGAGGGCTGGGTCGGTGTTTGGGGACAGGGAGGTGCATAATTTACAGGGCCAGGTCTGAGTCTGGGAACAGGGATGTGGGTACATCACAGGGCAGGGTCGATGGCTGGAGATAGGGAGGTGTCCTCATCACGAGGCTGGATCGGTGTGTGTGTGTGGAAAGGGAGTTGCGTTCATAACCAGACCAGGTCGAGGGTGGGGACAGGCATGTAGGTTCATCACCGGGCTGTGTCAGTGTGTGGGGACAGGGAAGTGGGTTCATCACCTGGCCGCGTTGGAGTATGGGGACAGGGAGGTGGGTCATCACAGGGTCTGATCGGTGTCTGCGAACTGGGAGTTGGGTACATCACAGGGCCGTATCGATGGGAGGAGACAGGTAGGTGGCCTCATAATCAGGCTCGGTTGGTGTGTTTGGAAAGTGTGGTGGGTTCATCACCAGGCTGGCTCGGAGGGTAGTGACAGGGAGGTGGGTACAACACAGAGACGGTTTAGTATGTGAGAACAGGGAGGTAGGTTATTACATGGTCTGGATGGTGGGTACGGTCAAGGAAGTGGGTTCATCACCGGAACAGGTTGATGTGTGGGGGCAGGGAGGTGGGTTCATCACAGAGCCGGATATGCATCTGGGCACAGTGAGATGGGTACATCACAGAGCTGGGTCGCTGTGTGGCGACAGGGAAGTGGGTAATTCATAGGGCCAGGGCTGTCTCTGGGAACAGGGAGGTGGGTGCATGTCAGGTCCGGGTCAATGGTTGGAGACATGGAGGTGGCCGCATCATCAGGCTAGGTCGGTGTGTGAGGGACAGTGAGGTTGGTTCATCACTGATCTGGCTTAGTGTTTGTGGACAGGGAGGTGGGTGCATCGCAGGCCCGGATGTGTGTCTGGGGACAGGAAGGTTGGTACATCAGAGGGCTGGGTCGGTGTTTGGGGACAGCGAGGTGCGTAATTCACAGGGCCAGGTCTGAGTCTGGGAACAGGGATGTGGGTACATCACAGGGCAGGGTCGATGGCTGGAGATAGGGAAGTGTACTCATCACCAGGTTGGATCAGTGTGTGTGGAAAGGGAAGTGGGTTCATAACCAGGCCGGGTCGAGGGTGGGGAGAGGTATGTAGGTTCATCAGCGGGCTGTGTCGGGGTGTGGGGACAGGGAAGTTGGTTCATCACTGGGACAGTTCGGTGGATGGGGACAGGGAGGTGTGTACATCACAGGGTCTGGTCCGTGTGTGGAAACAGGGAGGTGGCCTCATATCCATGCTCAGTCGGTGTGTGGGGAAAGTGTGGTGGGTTCAAACCATGCTTGGTCAGAGGATGCTGACAGGGAGGTGGGTAAATTACAGGGCCGGTTTATTTTGTGAGAACAGGGAGGTGGGTTATTACAGGGTACGGTCAGGGAAGTGAGTTAATCACCAGACCAGGTTGACGTGTGGGTACAGGGAGTTGGGTTCATCACAGAGCCGGATCTGTATCTGGGCACAGTGAGGTGGGTACATCACAGAGCCGGGTCGGTGTGTGGCGACAGGGAGGTGGGTAATTCATAGGGCCAGGTCAGTCTCTGGGGAAGAGGGAGGTGGGTGCATGTAAGGTCCGGGTCGATGGGTGGAGACAGGGAGGCGCTCGCATCACTAGGCTGGGACGGTGTTTGAGGGACAGTGAGGTTGGTTCATCACTTGGCTGGCTTAGTGTGTGGGGACAGGGAAGTGGGTTCATCACCGGGCTGGATAAGTGGATGGCGACAGGGATGTGGCCGCATCACCAGGTTGGGTGCCTAGAAGGCAGGAGTCAGGGAATTGGTTGACTGTGAGGAAAGGAGGGAGAGTGCCAGTGCAGAGTACCCCTGTGTAAGTGCCACTCAGCAATATGTATTCTGCATTGGATACTGCTGGTGGTA
Source organism: Narcine bancroftii (assembly GCF_036971445.1). NCBI lineage: Eukaryota > Metazoa > Chordata > Chondrichthyes > Torpediniformes > Narcinidae > Narcine > Narcine bancroftii. The sequence goes on from NC_091470.1 coordinate 207,514,830, forward strand.
ACAGCCTATCAGGGATGAGTCGTAGGGGTCAGGTCTCTGGCACGGGGGCTGCCCCTGAGGTTCAGAAGGGAAGGAGGGATAAGAACAGGATACTTGTGGTTGGGGACTCATTAGTCAGAGGGCCAGATAGAAGGTTTGTGGGACTTGATCGGGGTCCAGGTTGGTATGTTGCCTCCCTGGTGCCAGTATCTGGGATATCTCTGATCGAATACATAGCATTCTGCAAGGGGAAGGAGAACAGCCAGAAGTCGTGGTCCATGTGGGGACCAATGACTTAGCTAGAAGTGGGGATGAGGTCCTGAAACAGGATTATGTGGAATTAGGTAGGAAGTTAAAAAACAGGACCTCCAAGGTAGTAAGCTCTGGATTGCTGCCGGTGCCACGCGCTAGTGAGGGTAGAAATAGGAGGATGTGGAGGATGAATGCGTGGCTAAAGAGATGGTGCAGGGGGCAAGGGATAAGATTTCTGGACCATTGGGATCTCTTCTGGGGAAGGTCGGACCTGTACAAAAGGGACAGACTCCACTTGAACTGGAGGGGGAGCAATGTGCTGGCAAGCAGATTTGCTAGAGCTGTGGGGGGAGGTTTAAACTAGTTTGGCAGGGGGGTGGGGAACAGAGTGTGAGAGCGGTGTCAAGGGAGCATGGACACCTAGATAAGAATAAAAACGATAACAAAGGTAGGATGGAGATTAGGGTAGAAGGTAGAAAAGAGAATGTATGTGAGGGTCATTCTCTGAAATGCATATATTTTAATGCAAGAAGCATCGTAAATAAGGTAGATGAGCTTAGAGCATGGACAGATACTTGGGGTCATGATATTGTGGCAATTAGTGAGACCTGGCTACAAGAAGGGCAGGACTGGTAACTTAACATTCCAGGATACATTTGTTTTAGATGTGTTAGATCAGGGGGTAAAAAAGGGGGAGGAGTTGCTCTGCTTTTAAGGAGGACATTACTGCCGTGAAGTGGCAAGATGGTCTGGAGGGATCTTCCAGTGAGGCTGTTTGGGTGGAATTGAGGGGTGAAGGAGACATGAGGGTGCTAATAGGGGTTTATTACAGACCACCAAATGGGTCAAGAAAACTAGAGGAACAAATGTGTAGAGCGATAACGTATATGTGTGAGAATCATAAGGTAGTGATCATGGGAAATTTTAACTTCCCTCACATTGATTGGGATACCCATACAGTTAGAGGGCTGGTTGGGATAGAGTTCGTTAAATGTGTTCAAGATTGTTTTCTGAATCAATTATTAGAAGGACAGTGTAATACTGGATCTCCTGTTAGGGAATGAGCTAGGTCAGGTATCAGACATTAATGTTGGAGATCCAATTGGGTCTAGTGATCATAATTCTGCAAGTTTTAAGGTAGTTTTAGGGAAGAGCAAGGAGGGGCCTAAAGTTGAGGTTCTGGATTGGAGAAGAGCAAATTTCGAAGGAATAAGAAAGGATTTGGGGAGTATTGAGTGGGACAGGATATTTTCAGGTGAGGGTGTAAATGAAAAATGGAGGATATTCAAAAAAGAGATTTTGAGGGTACAGAGTAGTTATGTCCCAGTGAGGATCAAAGGAAAGGCTGGAACTCATAGGGAGGCTTGGTTTTCGAGGAATATTGGAAATTTGTTTAGGAGAAAAAGGGAGGTGTACAAGAGGTATAAAGAACAAGGAGCTGACAATTTGAAGGAGGACTACAAGGAGTGTAGAAGGAATCTTAAGAAAGAAATTAGAAAGGCCAAAAAAAAGGCAGACAGAGTAAAAATAAATCCAAAGGGTTTCTATAAGTACATTAAAAGTAAAAGATTAGTGAGGGATAAAATTGGACCCCTTGTAGATAGTGAGGGTAGGCTGAGTGAGAAGTCAGAGGAAATGGGGGAAATTTTGAATGATTTCTTTGCCTCGGTATTCACTAGGGAAAAAATCATTGAACCAGTTGAGGTAAAAAAACTAGTGGGAAGCATATGAGGATAACCGAGGAGGTAGTAATGGTTGTGTTGAAAAAGATAAAGGTGGATAAATCTCCGGGACCGGACAAAATATTCCCAAGGACACTCAGGGAGGCTAGTAGACAGATTGTGGGGCCATTAACAGAGATATTTAGGATTTCACTGGCTACGGGGGTAGTGCCAAAGGATTGGAGGGTGGCGCATGTGGTTCCGTTGTTTAAGAAAGGGTCCAAATATAAACCTGGGAATTATAGGCCCGTGAGTCTGACGTCTGTGGTGGGCAAGTTGATGGAAAGTGTTCTGAGGGATGGTATTTACAAATATTTGCAGGTACAGGGATTGCGAGGGAGTAATTAGCATGGTTTTGTCAGGGGTAGATCATGCTTGACAAACCTGATTGAGTTTTTCGAGGGGGTTACAAAAAAGGTTGATGAAGGGAAAGCTGTGGATGTTGTCTATTTAGACTTTAGTAAAGCTTTTGACAAAGTTCCCCACAGGAGGTTAGGAAAAAAGGTGGAGGCATTAGGTATAAATGAGGAGGTAGTGAAATGGATTCAGAAATGGTTGGATGGGAGGTGTCAGAGAGTAGTGGTAGAAAATTGTTTGCCCAATTGGAGGTTGGTGACTAGTGGAGTTCCTCAGGGATCAGTCCTGGGTCCACTATTGTTTGCTATATATATTAACGATCTGGAAGTAGGGGTGGAGAATTGGATAAGCAAGTTTGCGGATGATACAAAGATTGGTGGTGTTGTGAACAGTGAGGAAGATTACTGTAGATTAAAAGGTGATTTAAGAAGGCTGGATGTGTGGGCTGAGAAATGGCTGATGGAATTTAATACAGATAAGTGTGAGGTGTTACATTTTGGAAGGGCAAATCTAAATAGGGCATATGCATTAAATGGTAGGCTATTGAGATGTGCAGAGCAACAAAGGGATTTAGGAGTTGTGGTAAATAGTACCCTAAAGGCTAATACTCAGGTAGATGGTGTGGTGAAGAAAGCATTTGGAATGTTGGCCTTCATAAATCGGAGTATTGAATTCAAGAGTAGGGAGGTTATGATGAAATTGTACAAGGCATTGATGAGGCCAAATTTGGAGTACTGTGTGCAGTTTTGGTCACCAAATTATAGGAAAGATATAAACAAAATAGAGAGAGTGCAGAGAAGTTTCACGAGAATGTTGACAGGATTTCAAGGTTTGAGTTACAGGGATGTAACAGGTTGTAACAGGAGTTACAGGTTGTGCAGACTGGGGCTTTTTTCTCTGGAGTGTAGAAGATTGAGATGGGACTTGATAGAGGTGTTTAAGGTTTTAAAAGGGACAAACAGAGTAAACGTGGATAGGCTTTTTCAATTAAGAGTGGGGGAGATTCAAACTAGAGGGCATGGTTTAAGATTGAAGGGGGAAAATTATAAGGGGAACATGAGGGGAAATTTCTTTCCGCAAAGGGTGGTAGGGATGTGGAATGAGCTTCCGACAGACGGAAGCGGGATCATTGGTTACATTAAAGGAAAGACTGGATAGTTACATGGATAGGAGAAGACTGGAGTGGTATGGACCGGCTGCTGGTCAGTGGGACTAGGAGGGTGGGGATTTGTTACGGCATGGACTAGTAGGGCCGAACTGGCCTGTTCTATGCTGTAAGTGGTTATATGGTTATATGGGTCGGTGTGTGAAGGACAGTGATGTTGCTTCATCACCGGGCTTGATTAGTGTGTGGGGAGAGGGAAGTTGGTTCATCACCGGGCTGGATTGGTGTATAGGGACGGTGAGGTGGGTGCATCACAGAGCCGGATGTGTGTCTGGGGACAGGAAGGTGGGTACATCACAGGGCTGGGTCGGTGTTTGGGGACAGGGTGGTGCGAAATTCACAGGGCCAGATCTGAGTCTGGGTACAGGGATGTGGGTACATCACAGGGCAGGGTCAATGGCCTGAGATAGGGAGGTGTCCTCATCTCTAGGCTGGATCGGTGTGTGTGTGGAAAGGTTGGTGGGATCATAACCAGGCCGGGTCGAGTGTGGTGACAGGTATGTAGGTTCATCACCGTTGGTTAGATGGTGGGAACAGTGAGGTGGGTACATCACAGGGCCATGTCAGTGTGTTGGGACAGGGAGGTGGGTTCATCACTGGGTCGGATCGGTGGATAAGGATAGGGAGGTGAGTATATGAAAGGGCTGTGTCGTTGTGTCAGGTGCAGGGAGGTGGGTTCATCACCGGGTCGGATAGCTGGATGGGGATATGGAGGTGGGTACATGACAGGGCCGGGTTAGTGGGTGGGCAGAGTGAGGTGGGTACATCACAGTGTCGGGTCGATGTGTTTGGTCGGAGAAGTGGTTTCATTACAGGGCTGGTGCGGTGGGTGTGGACAGGGAAGTGGTTTCATCAAAGGCCGGATCGGAGCGTTGGGAAAGCGATGTGGGTACATCAAAGGGCCAGGTTAGTGGGTGGGGACAGGGAGGTGGGTCATAACAGGGTCAGATAAGTGGGTGGGTACAGGGAAGTGTGTTCATCAGCAGGCCGGTTCAGTGGATGGGGACAGGGAGGTCTGTACATCACAGGGTCGGGTCCGTGGGTGGGGACAGGGAAGTGGGTTGATCACCGGGCCAAGTCAGAGGGGGAGAACAGGGAGGGGGGTACATCACAGTGACGAGTCAGTGTGTTGGGACAGATAGGAGGTTTCATCACAGGGTCGTCGGAGGGTTGGGACAAGGAAGTATGTTCATCATCAGGCTGGGTTGTTGTGTGGGGACAAGGATGAGGGTTCATCACTGGGCTGTGTCGGTGTGTGACGGACAGGGAAGTGGGTTCATCAACTGGCTGCATTGGTGTATGGGGACAGGGAGGTGGGTCATCACAGGGTCTGGTCGTTGTCTGGGAACAGGGAGGTGGGTACATCACAGGGCCGGATTGATGGGTGGAGATAGGGAAGTGGCCTCATATCCAGGCTCGGTGGGTGTGTGGGGAAAGTGTGGTGGCTTCAACACTGTGCCTTGTCAGAGGGTGCTGACAGCGAGGTGGGTACATTACAGCTCTGGTTTAGTTTGTGGGAACAGGGAGGTGGTTTATTACAGGGTCTGGATGGTGGGTACGGTCAGGGAAGTGGGTTCATCACCGGACCATCTTGATGTGTGGGGACAGGGAGGTGGGTACATCACAGAGCCGGGTCGGTGTGTGGCGACAGGGAGGTGGGAAATTCACAAGGCCAGGTCAGTTTCTTGGAACAGGAAGGTGGATGCATGTGAGTTCCGGGTCGATGGGTGGAGACAGGGTGGTTGCCTCATCACCAGGCTGGGTCGGTGTGTGAGGGACAGTGAGGTTGGTTCATCAGCGGCCAGGCTTAGTGTGTGGGGACAGGCAAGTGGTTTCATCAACGGGCTGGATCGGTGGATGGGGACAGGGAGGTGGGTTCATCACCGGGTCGGGTTGGTGCGTGGGGACGGAGGTGGGTGCATCACAGAGCCGGATGTGTGTCTGGGGACAGGAAGGTGGGTACATCACAGGACTGGGTCGGTGTTTGGGGACAGGGAGGAGTGTAATTCACACGGCCAGGTCTGAGTCTGGGAACAGGCATGTGGGTTCATCACAGGACAGGGTCGATGGCTGGAGATATGGAGGTGTCCTCATCACTAGGCTGGATTGGTGTGTGTGTGGAAAGGGAGGTGGGTTCATAACCCGGCCGGGTCGAGGGTGGGGACAGGTATGTAAGTTCATCACGGGGATGTGTCGGTGTGTGGGGACAGGGAAGTGGGTTCATCACCTGGCCACGTTGGTGTATGGGGACAGGGAGGTGGGTCATCACAGGGTCTGTCGATGTCTGGGAACAGGGAGGTGGGTGCATCACAGGGCCGGATCGATGGGAGGAGACTGGGAGGTGGCCTCATAACCAGGCTCGGTTGGTGTGTTTGGAAATTGTGGTGGGTCAGTCACCAGGCCAGGTAGGAGGGTGGTGACAGGGAGGTGGGTACATCACAGAGCCGGATCGGTGTGTGGAGACAGGGAGGTGGGTACTTCATAGGGCCAGGTCAGTCTCTGGGAACAGGGAGGTGGGTGCATGTCAGGTCCGAGTTGATGGGAGGAGACAGGGAGGTGGCCGCATCATCAGGTTTTCTCGGTGTGTGAGGGACAGTGAGGTTGGTTCATCACTGGGCTGGCTTAGTGTGTGGGGACAGGGAGGTGGGTGCATCACAGACCTGGATGTGTGTCTGGGGACAGGTATGTGGGTACATCAGAGGCTGGGTCGGTGTTTGGGGACAGGGAGGTGCGTAATTCACAGGGCCAGGTCTGAGTCTGGGAACAGGGATGTGGGTACATCACAGGGCAGGGTCGATGGCTGGAGATATGGAGGTGTCCTCATCACTAGGCTGGATCGGTGTGTGTTGAAAAGGAGGTGGGTTCATAACCAGGATGGGTCGAGGGTGTGGAGAGTTATGTAGCTTCATCACCGGGCAGTGTCGGTGTGTGGGGACAGGGAGGTGGGTCATAATAGGGTCGGATGAGTGAGTTGGTGCAGGGAAATGGGTTCATCAGCGGGCCGGATCGGTGGATGAGGACAGGGAGGTCTGTACATCACAGGGTCCGGTCCGTGGATGGGGACAGTGAAGTGGGTTGATCAACGGGACGAGTCAGAGGATGGGAACGGGAAGGGGTGTACATTCCAGTGACGGGTCAGCGTGTTGGTACAGCGAGGAGGTTTCATCACAGGGCCAAGTCGGAGGATTGGGCCAGGGAAGTAGGTTCATCACCGGGCCGGGTTGTTGTGTGGGGACATGGATGAGGGTTCATCAACAGGCTGTTTCTGTGTGTGACAGACAGGGAGGTGGATTCATCACCGGGTCTGGTCAGTGTCTGGGAACAGTGAGGTGGTTACATTAGAAGGCCGGATCGATGGGTGGAGTCTGGGACGTGGCCTCATTACAAAGTTCGGTCGGTGTGTGGGTAAAGTGTGATGGGTTCATCACTGGACCGGTCGGAGTGTGGTGACATTTTGGTAGGTACATCACAGGGCCTGTTTAGTTTGTGGGAATAGGGAGGTGGGTTATTACAGGGTCTGGATCGTTAGTGCGGGCAGGGAAATGGGTTCATCACCGGACCAGGTTGATGTGTGGGGACAGGCAGGTGGATTCATCACAGAGCCGGATCTGCGTCAGGCCACAGCGAGGTGGGTACATCACAGAGCCAGGTCGGTGTGTGGCGACAGGGAAGTGGGTTCATCAACTGGCTGCATTGGTGTATGGGGACAGGGAGGTGATTTACAGGGCCAGGTCAATCTCTGGGAACATGTCAGGTCCGGGTCGATGGGTGGAGACAGGGTGGTTGCCTCATCACCAGGCTGGGTTGGTGTGTGAGTGACAGTGAGGTTGGTTCATCACCGGGCAGGCTTAGTGTGTGGGGACAGGGACGTTGGTTCATCACCGAGCTGGGTCGGTGGCTGGGGACAGGGATGTGGGTTCATCACCGGGCCGGCTTGGTGCGTGGGGACAGGGAGGTATGTGCATCACCCAGCCGGATGTGTGTCTTGTGACAGGAAGGTGGGTACATCACAGGGCTGGGTCGGTGTTTGGGGACAGGGAGGTGCGTTATTCACAGGGCCAGGTCTGAGTCTGGGAACAGGAATGTGCGTATATCACAGGGCAGGGTCGATGGCTTGAGATAGGGATGTGTTCTCACCATTACGCTGGATCGGTGTGTGTGTGGAAAAGGCGGTGGGTTCATCACCAGGCCAGGTCGAGGGTGGGGACAGGTATGCAGGTTCATCACCGGGCAGTGTCGGTCTGTGGGGACAGGGAGGTGGATCATAACAGGGTCGGATGAGTGTGTGGGTTCAGGGAAGTGGGTTCATCAGCGGGCCGGATCAATGGATGGGGACAGGGAGATCTGTACATCACAGGGTCAGGTCCGTGGGTGGGGACAGGGAAGTGGGTTAATCACCGGGCCAGGTCAGAGGGTGGGAGCAGGGAGGGGGGTACATCATAGTGACGGGTCAGCGTGTTGGGACAGCGAGGAGGTTTCATCACAGGGCGGTCGGAGGGTTGGGACAGGGAAGTAGGTTCATCACCGCGCCGCGTTATTGTGTGGGGTCAGGGATGATGGACAGGGGTGTGTGACAGACAGGGAGGTGGGTTCATCACCGTGTCTGGTCACTGTCTGGGAACAGTGAAGGTGGGTACATCACAGGGCCGGATCGATGGGTGGAGTCAGGGAAGTGGCCTCATAACCAGGCTAGGTCGGTGTGTGTGTAAAGTGTGGTGTGTAATTCACAGGGCCGGGTCTGAGTCTGGGAACAGGGATGTGAGTACATCACAGGGCAGGGTCGATGGCTGGAGATAGGGAGGTGGCCTCATCACCAGGCTGGATCGGTGTGTGTGGAAAGGGAGGTGGGTTCATAAACAGGCCGGGTCTAGGGTGGGGACAGGTATGCAGGTTCATCACCGGGCTGTGTCGGAATTTGGGGACAGGGAAGTGGGTTGATCACCGGGACGGTTCGGTGGATAGGGATAGGGAGGTGTGTGCATCACAGGGTCGGGTACGTGGGTGGAAACAGGGAGGTGGGTTTATCACCTGGCCGGGTCAGAGGGTGGGAACAGTGAGGTGGGTACTTCTCAGGGACGCGTCAGTGTGTTGGGACAGCGAGGATGTTTCATCACAGGGCCAAGTCAGAGGGTTGGGACAGGGACGTAGGTTCATCACCTGGCCTGGTTGTTGTGTGGGGACAGGGATGAGGGTTCATCACCGAGCTGTGTCAGTGTGTGATAGATTGGGAGGTGGGTTCATCACCTGGCCGGGTTGGTGTATGCGGACATGGAGGTGGGTCATCACAGGGTCTGGTTGGTGTCTGGGGACAGGGCGGTGGGTACATCACAGAGCCGGATCGATGGATGGAGACAGGGAAGTGGCCTCATATCCAGGCTCGGCCGGTGTGTGGGAAAGTGTGGTGGGTTCATCACTGCGCTTGGTCGGAGGGTGCTGACAGGGAGGTGGGTACATCACAGGGCCGGTTTAGTTTGTGGGAACAGGGAGGTGGGTTATTACAGGGTCTGGATGGTGGATATGGTCAGGGAAGTGGGTTCATCACTGGACCAGGTTGATGTGTGGGGACAGGGATGTGGGTTCATCACTGAGCCGGACCTGCGTCTGGGCACAGTGAGGTGGGTACATCACAGAGTCGGATCGGTGTGTGGTGAAAGGGAGGTGGGTAATTCACAGGGCCAGGTCAGTTTCTGGGAACAGGGCAGTGGGTGCATGTCAGGTCCGGGTCGATGAGTGGAGGCAGTGAGGTGGTCTCATCACCAGGCTGGGTCGGTGTCTGAAGGCAGTGAGGTTGGTTCATAAACATAACAATTACAGCACGGAAACAGGCCATTAGGCCCTTCTAGTCCGCACCGAACCAAACACCCCTTTCTAGTCCCACCTCCCTGCACAATGCCCATAACCCTCCATCTTCTTCTCATCCATATACCTGTCCAACCTTTTCTTAAATAATACAATTGACTCCGCCGCCACTATTTCTCCCGGAAGCTCATTCCACACGGCTACCACTCTCTGAGTAAAGAAGTTCCCCCTCATGTTACCTCTAAACCTCTGCCCCTTAATTCTTAACTCATGTCCTCTTGTTTTAATCTTTCCTCCTCTTAACGAAAATAGTCCATCCACATCCACTCTGTCTATCCCTTTCATAATCTTAAATACTTCTATCAAATCCCCTCTCCACCTTCTACGCTCTAAAGAATAAAGACCTAATCTGTCCAATCTCTCCCTATACTCTAGATGCTTAAACCCAGGTAACATTCTGGTAAACCTTCTCTGCACTCTCTCCACTCTGTTTATATCCTTCCTATAATTAGGCGACCAGAACTACACACAGAACTCCAAATTAGGCCGCACCAACGTCTTATACAATCTCAACATCACCTCCCAACTCCTATATTCCATGCAATGATTGATAAAGGCCAGCATACTAAAAGCCTTCTTCACCACCCTATTCATGTGAGTTTCTACCTTCAGGGAACGATGTACTGTTACTCCTAAATCTTTCTGCTCTTCTGTATTCCTCAATGTTCTCCCATTTACCACGTATGTCCTATTCTGATTCTTCTTACCAAAATGAAGCACCTCACACTTATCAGCATTAAATTCCATCTGCCATTTTTCAGCCCACTTTTCTAAGCAGCCCAAATCCCTCTGCAATCCTTGAAAACCTTCTTCATTATCCACTATTCCACCTATCTTAGTATCGTCTGAATATTTACTAATCCAATTCACCACCCCATCATCTAGATCATTAATGTATATAACGAACAACAATGGGCCCAATACAGATCCTTGAGGCACACCACTGGTCACCGGCCTCCAACCTGACAGACAATTATCCACTACCACTCTCTGGTCTCTCTCTTTCAGCCAATGTTCAATCCATTTGACTATCTTAAAATTTATACCTAATGACTGCACCTTCCTAACTAACCTTCCATGTGGTACCTTATCGAAGGCCTTACTGAAGTCCATATAGACAACATCCACAGCGCCACCCTCATCCACATTCCTAGTCACCTCTTCAAAAAATTCAATCAGATTGGTCAAACATGACCTTCCTCCCACAAATCCATGTTGAGTGCTCCTGATCAGACCCTGTCTATCCAGATGTTTATAAGTACTATCTCTAAGAATTTTCTCCATTAATTTACCTACCACAGACGTCAAACTTACAGGCCGATAGTTGCCAGGCTTCCTCCTTGAACCCTTTTTAAATAATGAAACCACATGCGCAATGCGCCAATCCTCCGGCACTATCCCCATATCTAATGACATTTGGAAAATTACCGCCAGAGCCTCTGCTATTTCCTCCTTCACTTCTCTCAATGTCCTGGGGAAGATCCCGTCTGGTCCCGGAGACTTATCCACCTTTATATTCTTCAAAAGCCTTAAAACTACACCTTTTGTAATCTCTATATTCCCCATATTTACCCAATTTGCATTTTTTATCTCACATCTCCCAATATCCTTCTCCTTAGTGAATACCGAAGAAAAGAAACTGTTCAATATCTCCCCCATTTCTCGAGGCGGTGGCTTAGTGTGTGGGGACAGGCAAGTGGGTTCATCACCGGGCTGGATCGGTGGATGGGGTCACGGAGGTGGGTTCATCACCGGGCCGGGTTGGTGCATGGGGACAGATAGGTGGGTCTATTGCAGATCTGGATGTGTGTCTGGGTACAGGAAGGTAGGTACATCACAGGGCTGGGTCGGTGTTTGGTGACAGGGAGGTGCATAATTCACAGGGCCAGGTCTGAGTCTGGGAACAGGGATGTTGGTACATCACAGGCCAGGGTCAATGGCTGGAGATAGGGAAGTGTCCTCATCACTATGCTGGATCGGTGTGTGTGGAAAGGGAGATTGGTTCATAACCAGGCCGGTTCGAGGGTAGGGACAGGTATGTAGGTTCATCACTGGTCTGTGTCAGTGTGTGGGGACAGGGAAGCGCATTCATCACCGGGACGCACGGTCGATTGGGACAGGGAAGTGTGTACATCACAGGGTCTGATTCGTAGGTGGAGACAGGGAGGTGGGTTCATCACCTGGCCGGGTCAGAGGGTGGGAACAGTGAGGTGGATACTTCGCAGGGCCGGTTCAGTGTGTTGGAACAGGTAGGTGGGTTCATTACTGGGTCGGGTCCATGGGTTGAGACATGGAGGTGGGTTCATCACCCGGCCGGGTCAGTGAGTTGGGACAGGGAGGTGGGTTCATCACTGGGCTGTGTTGGTTCGTGAGGGACAGGGAGGAGGGTAAATCATAGGGTTGGGTCAGTGGGTGGAGAGAGGGACGTTGGTTCATTTGCAGGCCATGTCAGAGGGTTGGAACAGTGAGGTGGGTACATCACAGAGCCAGGTCAGTGTGTTGGGACAGGGAGGTGGGTTCATCACTGGGTCTGATCGGTGAATAAGGATAGGGAGGTGAGTACATGACACGGCTATGTCGGTGTGTCAGGTGCAGGTAGTTGGGTTCATCACCAGGTCAGATAGCTGGATGGGGTGAGGGAGGTGTGTACATCACAGGGCCATGTTAGTGGGTGGGGAGAGGGAGGTGGGTACATCACAGTGTCTGGTCGATGTGTTTGGTCATGGAGGTGGTTTCTCTACAGGGCCAGAGCGGTGTGTGTGGAGGGGGAAGTGGTTTCATCACCGGTCCGTGTCAGTGTGTCAGGAACAGGGAGGTGTGTTCATCAAAGGCTGGATCAGCGCATTGGAACAGGGAGGTGGGTACATCACAGAGCCGAGTTGGTGTGTGGTGACAGGGAGGTGTGTAATTCAGAGGGCGAGATCAGTGCCTGGGAACAGGGAGGTGGGTACATTGCAGGGCCAGGTTAGTGGGTGGGGACAGGGAGGTGGGTCATAACAGGGTGGGATGAGTGGGTGGGTACAGGGAAGTGAGTTCATCACCGGGCCGGATCGGTGGATGGGGACAGGGAGGTGTGTACATCACAGGGTCAGGTCGTGGGTTGAGACAGGGAGGTGGGTTCATCACCTGGCCGAGTCAGAGGGTAGGAATAGAGAGTTGGGTACATCACAGGGCCAGGTCTGTGTGTTGGGACAGGGGAGGATGTTCATCACCAGACCTGGTCAGGATGTGAGGGACGGGGAGGTTGTTTCATTACTAGGCCAGTTTCGTGGGTGGGGACATGCAGGGGGTTTCATCACTGAGCCGAGTGGTTGTTTGAGGGACAGGGAGGTGGGTTAATCACTGGGCTGAGTCGGTGTGTGAGGGACAGGGAGATGATTTCATCAACGGGCTGGGTTGATGTGTTGGGACAGGGAGGTGGGTACATCACAGGGTCGGGACGGTGGGTGAAGACATTGAAGTGGGTTCATCACCCGGCTGGGTCAGAGGGAGTCAAAAATGAGGTGGGTACATCGCAGGGCCGGGTCAATGTGTTGTGACAGCGAAGTGGGTTCATCACTGGTCCGGGTCGGTGTGTGGCGACAGGGAGGTGGATAATACATAGGGCCAGGTCAGTCTTTGGGAACAGGGAGGTGGGTGCATGTCAGGTCCGGGTCGATGGGTGGAGAGAGGGAGGTGGCCTCATCACCAGGCTGGGTCGGTGTGTTAGGGACAGTGAGGTTGGTTCATCACTGGGCTGGCTTAGTATGTGAGGACAGGGAAGTGGGTTCATCACCGGGATGGATCGGTGGATGGCGACAGGGAGTTGTGTTCATCAAGGGGACAGGTTGGTGTGTCATCACAGAGCCGGATGTGTGTCTGGGGAGAGGAAGGTGGGTACATCACAGGGCTGGGTCGGTGTTTTGGGACAGAGGTGTGTAATTCACAGGGCCAGTTCTGTGTCTGGGAACAGGTATGTGGGTACATCACAGGGCAGGGTTGATGCCTGGAGATAGGGAGGTGTCCTCAACACCAGGTTGGATCGGTGTGTGTGGAAAGGGAGGTGGGTTCATAACCAGGCCGAGTCGAGGGTGGGGACAGGTATGTAGGTTCATCAGCGGGCTGTGTTGGTGTGTGGAGACAGGGAGGTGGGTTCATCACCTGGCCGGGTCAGAGGGTGGGAACAGTGAGGTGGATACGTCACAGGGCCGGGTCAGTGTGTTGGGACAGGTAGGTGGATTCATTACTGGATCAGGTCCGTCGGTTGAGACAGCGAGGTGGGTTCATCACCTGGCTGGGTCAGTTTGTTGTGACAGGGAGGTGGGTTCAGCACAGGGCCAGTTCGGTGAGGACAGGGAAGTCGGTTCATCACTGGGCTGTTTTGGTGTGTGAGGGACTGGAAGGAGGGTAAATCACAGGGTCAGTTCAGTGGGTGGAGAGAGGGAAGTTGGTTCGTCTGCCGGCCGAGTCAGAGGGTTGGAACAGTGTGGTAGGTACATCACAGAGCCAGGTCACTGTGTAGGGACAGGGAGGTGGGTTCATCACTTGGTCGGATCGGTGGATAAGTATAGGGAGGTGAGTACATGACAGGGCTGTGACAGTGTGTCAGGTGCAGGGTGGTGGGTTCATCACCGGGTCGGATTGCTCGTTGGGGATAGGGAGGTGGGTACATGTCAGGGCTGTGTCGGTGTGTCAGGTGCAGGGAGGTGGGTTCATCATCAGGTCGGATTGCTGGATGGGGATACGGGGGTGGGTACATGACAGTGTCGGATCGATGTGTTTGGTCAGGGATGTGGTTTCATTACAGTGCCGGAGCGGTGGGTGTGGACAGGGAAGTGGTTTCATCACCGGTCTGTGTCAGTGTGTCAGGAACAGGGAAGTGTTTTCATCAAAGGCCAGAACGGAGCATTGGGATAGCGAGGTGGGTACATCAAAGGGCCAGGTTAGTGGGTGGGGACAGGGAGTTCTAGACATCACATTGTTCGGTCCGTGGGTGGGGACAGGGAAGTGCGTTGATCACCGGTCCAGGTCAGAGTGGGGGAACAGGGAGGGGGTACATCACAGTGATGGGTCAGCGTGTTGGGACAGCGAGGAAGTTTCATCACAGGGTCAAGTCAGAGGGTTGGGACAGGGAAGTATATTCATCATCGGGCCGGGTTGTTGTGTGGGGACAGTGATGAGGGTTCATCACCGGGCTGTATCAGTGTGTGATGGATTGGGAGGTGGGTTCATCACCTGGACGCATTGGTGTATGGGGACAGGGAGGTGGGTCATCACAGGGTCTGGTCGGTGTCTGGGAACAGGGAGGTGGGTACATCACAGGGCCGGATCGATGGCTGGAGACAGGGAAGTGGCCTCATATCCAGGCTAGGTCAGTGTGTGGGGAAAGTGTGGTGGGTTCATCACCGGGCCGGGTCGGAGGGTGGTCACAGGGAGGTGGGTACATCACAGGGCTGGTTTAGTTTGTGGGAACAGGGAGGTGGGTTATTACAAGGTCTGGATGGTGGGTAAGGTCAGGGAAGTGGGTTCATCACCGGACCAGGTTGATGTGTGGGGACAGGGACGTGGGTTCATCAGAGAGCCGGATCTGCGTCTGGGCACAGTGATGTGGGTACCTCACAGAGCCGGGTCGGTGTGTGGCGACAGGGAGGTGGGTAATTCACATGGCCAGGTCAGTTTCTGGGAACAGGGCGGTAGGTGCATGTCAGGTCTGGGTCGATGGGTGGAGACAGGGAAGTGGCCTCATCACCAGGCTGGGACGGTGTGTGAGGGACATTGAGGTTGGTTCAACACCGGGGTGGCTTAGTGTGTGTGGACTGGCAAGTGGGTTCATCACCGGGCTGGATCAGTGGATGGGGACAGTGAGGTGGGTTCATCATCGGGCCGGGTTGTTGTGTGGGGACAAGGATGAGGGTTCATCACCGGGCTGGATCGGTGGATGGGGACAGGGAGGTGTGTTCACCACCGGGCCGGGTTGGTGTGTGGGGACAGTGAGGTGGGTGCATCACAGAGCCGGATGTGTGTCTGGGGACAGGAAGGTTGGTATATCACAGGGCTGGGTCGGTGTTTGGGGACAGGGAGGTGCATAATTCACAGGGCCAGGTCTGAGTCTGGGAACAGGGATGTGGGTACATCACAGGGCAGGGATGATGGCTGGAGATAGGGAGGTGTCCTCATCACCAGGTTGGATCGATGTGTGTGGAAAGGGAGGTGGGTTCATCACCAGTCCGGATCAGAGGGTGGTGACAGGGAGGTGGGTTCATCACAGTGCCGGATCTGCATCTGGGCACAGTGAGGTGGGTACATCACAGAGCCGGGTCAGTGTGTGGCGACAGGGTGGTGGGCAATTCATAGGGCCAGGTCAGTCTCTGGGAACATGAAGGTGGGTGCATATCAGGTTCGGGTCGATGGGTGGAGACAGGGAGGTTGCCTCATCACCAGGGTGGGTCAGTGTGTTAAGGACACTGAGGTTGGTTCATCACTGGGCTGGCTTAGTGTGTGAGGACAGGGAATTGGGTTCATCACCTGGCTGGATCGGTGGATGGCGACAGGGAGGTGGCCGCAGCACCGGGCAGGCTTAGTGTGTGGGGACAGGGAAGTTGGTTCATCACTGGGCTGGATAAGTGGATGGGGACAGGGAGGTGTGTTCATCACCGGGCCGGGTTGGTGTGTGGGGTCAGGGAGGTGGGTGCATCACAGAGCCGGATATGTGTCTGGGGACAGGAAGGTGCGTCCCAATTACAGGGCTGGGTCGGTGTTTGGGGACAGGGAGGTGCGTAATTCACAGGGCCAGGTTTGAGTCTCGGAACAGGGATGTGGGTACATCACAGGGCAGGGTTGATGGCTGGAGATTGGGAGGTGTCCTCATAACCAGGTTGGATCGGTGTGTGTGGAAAGGGAGGTGGGTTCATAACCAGGTCTGGTCGAGGGTGGGGACAGGTATGTAGGTTCATTACCGGGCAGTGTGTGTGTATGTGTGGACAGGGAGGTGGGTCATAACAGGGTCGGATGAGTGGGTGGGTACAGGGAAGTGGATTCATCAGCGGGCCGGATCAATGGATAGGTACAGGGATTTCTGTACATCACAGGGTTGGGTCCGTGGGTGGAGTCAGGGATGTGGGTTGATCACCGGGCCGTGTCAGAGGGTGGGAACAGGGAGGGGGGTACATCACAGTGACGGGTCAGCGTGTTTGGACAGCGAGGAGGTTTCATCACAGGGCCAAGTTGGAGGGTTGGGAGAGGGAAGTTGGTTGTTGTGTGGGGACAGGGATGAGCGTTCATCACTGGGCTGTGTCGTTGTGGGACGGACAGGGAGGTAGGTTCATCACTGTGTCTGGTCAGTGTCTGGGAACAGTGAGGTGGGTACATCACAGGGCCGGATCGATGGGTGGAGTCAGGGAAGTAGCCTCATAATCAGGCTTGGTCGGTGTGTGGGTAAAGTGTGGTGGGTTTATCACCGGGACGGTCAGAGTGTGGTGACATTTAGGTGGGTACATCACAGGACCGGTTTAGTTTGTGGGAACAGGGAGATTGGTTATTACAGGGTCTGGATGGTGGATACGGTCAGGGAAGTGGGTTCATCACCGGACCAGGTTGATGTGTGGGGACAGGGAGTTGGGTTCATCACAGAGCCGGATCTGTGTCTGGGCACAGCGAGTTGGGAACATCACAGAGCCGGATCGGTGTGTGGCAACAGCGAGGTGGGTAATTTACAGGGGCAGGCAAGTCTCTGGGAAGAGGGAGGTGGGTGCATGTCAGGTCCGGGTCGATGGGTGGAGACAGGGATTTTGCCTCATCACCAGGCTGGGCTGGTGTGTGAGGGAAAGTGAGGTTGGTTCATCACTGGACAGGATTAGTGTGTGGGGACAGGGACGTTGGTTCATCACCGGGACGGTTGGTGGATAGGGACAGGGAGGTGTGTACATCACAGGGTCGGGTACGTGGGTGGAGACAGGGAGGTGGGTTTATCACCTGGCCCGGTCAGAGGATGGGAACAGTCAAGTGGCTATTTCTCAGGGCCGGGTCGTTGTGTTGGGACAGCGAGGATGTTTCATCACAGGGGCAAGTCGGAGGGTTGGGAGAGGGAAGTTGGTTGTTGTGTGGGGACAGGGATGAGGGTTCATCACCGGGCTGTGTCGTTGTGGGACGGACAGGGAGGTAGGTTCATCACTGTGTCTGGTCAGTGTCTGGGAACAGTGAGGTGGGTACATCACAGGGCCGGATCGATGGGTGGAGTCAGGGAAGTAGCTTCATAATCAGGCTTGGTCGGTGTGTGGGTAAAGTGTGGTGGGTTTATCACCGGGACGGTCAGAGTGTGGTGACATTTAGGTGGGTACATCACAGGACCGGTTTAGTTTGTGGGAACAGGGAGATGGATGGTGGATACGGTCAGGGAAGTGGGTTCATCACCGGACCAGGTTGATGTGTGGGGACAGGGAGTTGGGTTCATCACAGAGCCGGGTCGGTGTGTGGCAACAGGGAGGTGGGTAATTTACAGGGGCAGGTCAGTCTCTGGGAAGAGGGAGGTGGGTGCATGTCAGGTCCGAGTCGATGGGTGGAGACAGGGATTTTGCCTCATCACCAGGCTGGGTTGGTGTGTGAGGGACAGTGAGGTTGGTTCATCACTGGACAGGATTAGTGTGTGGGGACAGGGACGTTGGTTCATCACCGGGACGGTTCGGTGGATAGGGACAGGGAGGTGTGTACATCACAGGGTCGGGTATGTGGGTGGAGACAGGGAGGTGGGTTTATCACCTGGCCCGGTCAGAGGATGGGAACAGTCAAGTGGCTCTTTCTCAGGGCCGGCTCATTGTGTTGGGACAGCGAGGATGTTTCATCACAGGGCCAAGTCGGAGGGTTGGGTCAGGGAAGTAGGTTCATCACCGGGCCAGGTTGTTGTGTGGGTCGGTGGAATGGAACAGGGAGGTGGGTTCATCACCGGGCCGATTTAGTGTGTGGGGACAGGAAGGTGGGTACATCACAGGGCTGGGTCGGTGTTTGGGAACAGGGAGGTGCATAATTCACAGGGCTGGGTCTGAGTCTCGGAACAGGGATGTGAGTAGATCACAGGGCAGGGTTGATGGCTAGAAATAGGGAGGTGGCCTCCTCACCAAGCTGGATCGGTGTGTGTGGAAAGGGAGGTGGGTTCATAAGCAGGCTGGGTCGAGGGTGGGGACAGGTTAGTAGGTTCATCACGGGCTGTGTCGGTGTGTGGGGACAGGAAAGTGGGTACATCACAGAGCTGGGTCGGTGTTTTGGGACAGGGTGGTGCGAAATTCACAGGGCCAGGTCTGAGTCTGGGTACAGGGATGTGGGTACATCACAGGGCAGGGTCAATGGCCTGAGATAGGGAGGTGTCCTCATCTCTAGGCTGGATCGGTATGTGTGGAAAAGGAGGTGGGTTCATAACCAGGCCGTGTCGAGGGTGGGGACATGTATGTAGGTTCATCACCAGGCAGTGTTTGTTTGTGGGGACAGGAAGGTGGGTCATAACAGGGTCGGATGACTGTGTGGGTACAGGGAAGTGGGTTCATCAGCCGCCGGATCAGTGGATGGGGACAGGGAGGTCTCTACATCACCGGGTCGGGTCCGTGGGTGGGGACGGGGAAGTGGGTTGATCACCGGGACGGGTCAGAGCGTGGGAACAGGGAGGGGGGTACATCACAGTGACGGGTGAGCGTGTTGGGAGGTAAGTACATTACAAGGCCGGGTCAGTGTGTTGTGACAGGGAAGTGGGTTCATCGCACGGGCGGGTCCGAGGGTGGGTACAAGGATGTAGGTTCAACACCGGGCTGTGTCGGAGTGTGAGGGACAGGGAAATGGGGTCATCACTGGGTCGGATCGGTGTCAGGGAATGGGAGGTGGGTTCATCACATGGCCGGGTCAGAGGGTGGTTTTAGGGAAGTAGGTTCCTCACTGGTCCGGGTCGGTGTGTCAGGGACGGGGAGTTGGGTTCATCAAAGGGTCGTGTTGGAGGGTGGTTCCAGGGAAGTGGGTTCATCACTGGGTTGTTTCGGTGTGTCAGGTATGGAGAGTTGGGTTCATCACAGGGCCGGGTTGAGGGTGGGACCAGGGATGTAGGTTCAATACCGGGCTGTGTTGGTGTGTGAAGGACAGGGAAGTGGGTTCATCACTGGGCTGGATCGGTGTCAGGGACGGGGAGGTGGGTTCATCACATGGCTGGGTCGGAGGGTGGTTCCAGGGAAGTAGGTTCATCACCGGTCTGGGTCGGTGTGTCAGGGACGGGGAGTTGGGTTCATCAAAGGGTCGCGTCGGAGGGTGGTTCCAGGGAAGTGGGTTCATCACTGGGCTGTTTTGGTGTGTCAGGGATGGAGAGTTGGGTTCATCACCTGGCCGGGTCAGAGGGTAGGAACAGGGAGTTGGGTACATCACAGGGCCAGGTCAGTGTGTTGGGACAGGGGAGCATGTTCATCACCGAACCTGGTCGGGATGTGAGGGACGGGGAGGTTGTTTCATTACCAGGCCAGTTTTGTGGGTGGGGATATGCAGGGGGTTTCATCACTGAGCCGAGTGGTTGTGTGAGGGACAGGGAGGTTCGTTAATCACTGGGCTGAGTCAGTGTGTGAGGGACAGCGAGTTGATTTCATCAACGGACCGGCTTAACGTGTTGGGACAGGGAGGTGGGTACATCACAGGGTTGGGACGGTGGGTGGAGACATTGAAGTGGGTTCATCACCCGGTTGGGTCAGAGGGTGTGAACAATGAGGTGGTTACATCACAAGGCCGGGTTAGTGTGTTGTGATAGGGAAGTGGGTTCATCACCGGTCCGGGTCTGTGTGTCAGGAATGGTGAGGTAGGTTCATCACAGGGCTGGGTCAGTGTGTGGGGACAGGGAAGTGTGTAATTCACAGAGCCAGGTCTGAGTCTGGGAACAGGGATGTGGGTACATCATAGGGCAGGGTCGATGGCTGGAGATAGGGAGGTGGCCTCATCACCAAGCTGGATCGGTGTATGGGGAAAGGGAGGTAGGTTCTTAACCAGGCCGGGCTGAGCGTGGGGACAGGGATGTAGATTCATCATCGGGCTGTGTCGGTGTGTGAGGAACAGGGAGGTGGGTTCATTAACGGGCCGTGTTGGTGTGTCAAGACAGGGAATTGGGTTGATCACCAGGACAGTTTGGTGGATGGGGACAGGGAGGTGAGTTCATCACCCGGCCGGGTCAGAGGGTTGGAACAGTTGGTGGGTACATCACAGGGTCAGGTCGGTGTGTGGGGACATGGAGGTGGGTAATTCTCAGGGAAAGGTCAGTGTCTGGAAACAGGGAGGTGGATAAATCACAGAGCCTTGTTGGTGTGTAGGATCAGAGAGATGGGATCATCACCGGGCTGGGTCGGGGTGTGAGGGATAGGGAGGTGGGTTCATCACAGGGCAAGATCTGAGTGTGGGCTCAGGGAGGTGTGTACATCACAGGGTTGGGTGCATGGTTGGAGACAGGGAGGTGGGTTCATAACACCGCCGGGTCAGATGGTGGGAAGAGTGAGGTGGGTACATCACAGTACCTGGTCAGTGTGTTGGGACAGGGAGATGGGTTCATCACTGGGTCGGATCGGTGGATGAGGATAGGGAGGTGCGTACATGACAGGGCTGTGTCAGTGCGTCAGGGACGGGGAGGTGGTTTCATCACCGGGTCGGATCGCTGGATGGGGATAGGGAGATGGGTACAAGACAGGGCTGGGTTAGTGGTTGGGGAGAGGGAGGTGGATCATGACAAGGTCGGGTCTGTACATGGGGACAGGGAAGTGCATTCATCAACGGGCCGGGTCAGAGGGTGGGAACAGGGATGTAGGTTCATCACTGGGCTTTGTCGGTGTGTGAGGGACAGGGAAGTGAGTTCATCAACGGGCCGTGTTGGTGTGTGGGGACAGGGAAGTGGGTTCATCACTGGGTCGGATCGGTGGATGAGGATAGGGAGGTGTGTACATGACAGGGCTGTGTCAGTGTGTCAGGGACGGGGAGGTGGTTTCATCACCGGGTCGGATCGCTGGATGGATATAGGGAGGTTGGTACAAGACAGGGCTGGGTTAGTGGTTGGGGAGAGGGAGGTGGATCATGACAAGGTCGGGTCTGTACATGGGGACAGGGAAGTGCGTTCATCAACGGCCGGGTCAGAGGGTGGGAACAGGGAGGTGAGTACATCACAGGGCCAGGTCAGTGTGTGGGGAAACGGAGGTGGGTTCTTTACACAACCGGATGTGTGTCAGGGGACAGGGAGCCAGGTACGTCACAGGGCCGGGTCGGTGTTTGAGTACAGGGAGGTGTGTAATTCATAGGGCCAGGTCTGTGTCTGGGTACAGGGAGGTGGGTACATCACAGGACAGGGTCGATGGGTGGAGATAGGGAGGAGGCCTCATCACCAGGCTGGATCGGTGTGTGGGGAAAGGGAGGCGGTTCATAACCGGGCCGGGTTGAGGATGGGAACAGGGATGTAGGTTCATCACCGGGCTGCGTCGGTGTGTGAGTGGCAGGGAAGTGGGTTCATCAACGGGCTGTGTTGGTGTGTGGGGACAGGGAAGTGGGTTCATCACTGGGTCGGATCACAGAATGGAGATAGGGAGGTGGGTACAAGACAGGGCTGGGTTAGTGGTTTGGGAGAGGGAGGTGGATCATGACAAGGTCGGGTCTGTACATGGGGACAGGCAAGTGCGTTCATCAACGGGCCGGGTCAGAGGGTGGGAACAGGGAGGTGAGTACATCACAGGGCCAGGTCAGTGTGTGGGGAAACGGAGGTGGGTTCTTTACACAACCGGATGTGTGTCAGGGGACAGGGAGCCAGGTACGTCACAGGACCGGGTCGGTGTTTGGGTACAGGGAGGTGTGTAATTCATAGGGCCAGGTCTGTGTCTGGGTACAGGGAGGTGGGTACATCACAGGACAGGGTCGATGGGTGGAGATAGGGAGGTGGCCTCATCACCAGGCTGGATCGGTGTGTGGGGAAAGGGAGGCGGTTCATAACCGGGCCGGGTTGAGGATGGGAACAGGGATGTAGGTTCATCACCGGGCTGCGTCGGTGTGTGAGGGGCAGCGAAGTGGGTTCATCAACGGGCTGTGTTGGTGTGTGGGGACAGGGAAGTGGGTTCATCACTGGGTCGGATCACAGGATGGGGATAGGGAGGTGGGTACAAGACAGGGCTGGGTTAGTGGTTTGGGAGAGGGAGGTGGATCATGACAAGGTCGGGTCTGTACATGGGGACAGGCAAGTGCGTTCATCAACAGGCCGGGTCAGAGGGTGGGAACAGGGAGGTGAGTACATCACAGGGCCAGGTCAGTGTGTGGGGAAACGGAGGTGGGTTCTTTACACAACCGGATGTGTGTCAGGGGACAGGGAGCCAGGTACGTCACAGGGCCGGGTCGGTGTTTGGGTACAGGGAGGTGTGTAATTCATAGGGCCAGGTCTGTGTCTGGGTACAGGGAGGTGGGTACATCACAGGACAGGGTCGATGGGTGGAGATAGGGAGGTGGCCTCATCACCAGGCTGGATCGGTGTGTGGGGAAAGGGAGGCGGTTCATAACCGGGCCGGGTTGAGGATGGGAACAGGGATGTAGGTTCATCACCGGGCTGCGTCGGTGTGTGAGGGGCAGCGAAGTGGGTTCATCAACGGGCTGTGTTGGTGTGTGGGGACAGGGAAGTGGGTTCATCACTGGGTCGGATCACAGGATGGGGATAGGGAGGTGGGTACAAGACAGGGCTGGGTTAGTGGTTTGGGAGAGGGAGGTGGATCATGACAAGGTCGGGTCTGTACATGGGGACAGGCAAGTGCGTTCATCAACGGGCCAGGTCAGAGGGTTGGAACAGGGAGGTGAGTACATCATAGGGCCAGGTCAGTGTGTGGGGAAAGGGAAGTGGGTTCTTTACACAACCGGATGTGTGTCAGGGGACAGGGAGCCGGGTACGTCACAGGGCCGGGTCGGTGTTTGGGTACAGGGAGGTGTGTAATTCATAGGGCCAGGTCTGTGTCTGGGTACAGGGAGGTGGGTACATCACAGGGCAATGTCGATAGGTGGAGACAGGGAGGTGGCCTCATCATTGGGACAGGGAAGTATGTTCATCAGTGGGCTGGGTTGGTGTGTGGGGAAAGGGTGGTGGGTTCATCATCGGACCGTGTCGGAGGGTGGTGACATGGAGGTGGGTACATCACAGGGCCGGTTTAGTTTGTGGGAACAGGGAGGTGGGTTATTACAGGGTCTGGATGGTGGGTATGGTCAGCGAAGTGGGTTCATCACCGGACCAAGTTGATGTGTGGGGACAGTGACGTGGGTTCATCACAGAGCTGGATCTGCGTCTGGGCACAGTGAGGTGGGTACATCACAGAGCCGGGTCGGTGTGTGGCAACAGGGAGATGGGTAATTCACAGAGCCAGGTCTGTGTCTGGGAACACGGAGGTGGGTACATCACAGAGCTGTGTCGATGGGTGGATATAGGGAGGGGGCATCATCATCAGGCTGGGTCGGTGTGTGGGGAAATGTAGGTGGGTTCATCACCAGGCCGGGTCGGACGGTGTGAACAATGAGGTGGGTACATCACAGGTCCGGGTCAGTGTGTTGTGACGGGGAAGTGGATTCATCACCGGTCTGGGTCGGTGTGTCAGGGACGGGGAGGTGGGTTCATCACAGCGCCGAGTAGGAGGATGAGTTCAGGGAAGTAGGTTCATCACTGGGCCGTGTCGGTGTGTGAGGGATTGGGAGGTGGGTTCATCAATGGACCGGCTTGGTGTGTGGGGACAGGGAAGTGGGCTAATCACCGGATCTGATCGGTGGATGGCGACAGGGAGGTGGTTACATCACAGGGTCGGGTCAGTGAGTGGTGGCAAGGACGTTGGTATATCAGCTGGCCGGGTCAGAGGTTGGTAACAGTGAGGTGGGTACATCACAGGATCAGGTCAGTGTGCTGGGACAGGGAGGTGGGTTCATCACCGGGTCGGATCGCTGGATGGGGATACGGAGGTGGGTACTTGACAGGGCCGGGTTAGTGCGTGGTGAGAGGGAGGCGGATCATGAAAAGTTTGGGTCTGTAGGTGGGCACAGGGAAGTGGTTTCATCACCGGACCAGGTCAGAGGGTGGGAACAGGGAGGAGGGTGCATCACAGGGCCAGGTCAGTGTGTGGGGAAAAGGAGGTGGGTTCATAATCGGTCCAGGTTGAGGGTGGGGACAGGTATTTAGGTTCATCACCGGGTTATGTCGGTGTGTAAGGGAC
The DNA here is from genome assembly GCF_036971445.1 of Narcine bancroftii. NCBI lineage: Eukaryota > Metazoa > Chordata > Chondrichthyes > Torpediniformes > Narcinidae > Narcine > Narcine bancroftii. The sequence goes on from NC_091470.1 coordinate 207,539,354, forward strand.
AGGGAAGTGAGTTCATCAACTGGCTGTGTTCGTGTGTGGGGTCAGGGAAGTGAGTTCATCACCGGGCCGGATCGGTGGATGGGGAGAGGGAGGTGTGTACATCATAGGTTCAGGTCCGTGCGTGGAGACAGGTAGTTGGGTTAATCATCCAGCCGGGTCAGAGGGTGGGAACAGAGAGTTGGGTACATCATAGTGACCGGTCAGTGTATTGGGACAGGGAAGTATGTTCATCAGTGGGCTGGGTCGGGGTGTGAGGGACCGGGAGGTTGTTTCATTACCAGGCCAGTTTCGTGTGTGGGGACATGCAGGGGTTTCATCACTTAGCCGGATGGGTGTGTGGGTGACAGGGAGGTGCTTTCATAACAGGGCCAGGTCGGTGTGTGGGGATAGTGAGGTGCGTAATTCACAGGGCCAGGTCTGTGTCTGGGAACAGGGAGGTAGGTACATCACAGAGCCGTGTTGATGGGTGGAGACGGGGAGGTGGCCTCATCACCAGGCTTGGTCAGTGTGTGGGGAAACAGAGGTGGGTTCATCACCGGGCTGGGTCGGAGGGTGGGGAGAGGGAGGTTGTTTCATCGCTGGGCTCTGTCGGTGTGTGATGGACAGGGAGTTGGTTTAATCAATGGGCCGGATTGGTGTGTTGGGTCAGGGAGGTGGATACATCACAGGGTCGGGATGGTGGGTGGAGACATTGAAGTGGCTTAATCTCCCGGCCGGGTTTAAGGGTGTGAACAGTGAGGTGGGTACATCACAGGGCCGGGTGAGTGTGTTGTGATAGGGAAGTGGGTTCATCACCGGTCCGGCTCAATGTGTCAGGGACAGGGAGGTGGGTTTATCACAGGGCTGGGTTGGTGTTTGGGGACTGGGAAGTGCGTAATTCACAAGGCCACGTCTGTGACTGGGAACAGGGATGTGGGTACATCACAGGGCAGGCTCGATGGCTGGAGATATGGAGGTGGCCTCAACACCAGGCTGGATCGGTGTGAGGGGAAAGGGTGGTGGGTTCATAACTGGGTCGGACTGAGTATGGGGACAGGGATGTAGGTTCATCACCGGGCTGTGTCAGTGTGTGAGTGACAGGGAGGTGGGTTCTTCAACGGGCCGTGTTGATGTGTGCGGAAAGGGAAGTGGGTTCATCATTGTGCCGGTTCAGTGAATGGGGTCAGGGAGGTGTGTACATCACAGAGTCGGGTCAGAGGGTGGGAACAGTTGGTGGGTACATCACAAACCGGGTCAGTGTGTTGGGACAGGGAGGTAGGTTAATTACGGGGCCGTGTAGGTGGCTGAGTACATGGAAGTGGGTTCATCACCGATCCGGGTCGGTGTGTCAGGGACGGGGAATTTGGTTCATCACAGGGCTGGGTCCGTGGGTGGGTACAGGGAAGTAGGTTCATCACTGGGCTGTGTCGGTGTGTGCGGGACAGGGAGGTGGGTTCATCACAGGGCCGGGTCCGAGGGTGGTTCCAGGGAAGTAGGTACATCACCAGGCTGTGTCGGTGTGTCAGGAATGGAGAGGTGGGTTCATCACAGCGTCAGGTTGGAGGGTGGGTACAGGGAAGTAGGTTAATCACCGGGATGTGTCGGTATGTGAGGGACAGGGAGGTGCATAATTCATAGGGCCAGGTCTGTGTCTGGGAACACTGAGGTGGGTACATCACAGAGCCGTGTCGATGGGTGGATATAGGGAGGGGGCCTCATCACCAGGCTGGGTCGGTGTGTGGGGAAATGTAGGTGGGTTCATCACCCGGCCGGGTCGGAGGGTGTGAACAATGAGGTGGGTACATCACAGGTCCGGTTCAGTGTATTGTGACAGGGAAGTGGGTTCATTACAGGTCTGCGTCGGTGTGTGGGGACAGGGAAGCTGGTTCATCACCGGTCCGTGTTGGTGTGTCAAGGTCTGGCAGGTGGATTCATCATAGGGCCGGTTCGGAGGGTGGGTATAGGGAAGTAGGTTCATCCCCTGGCTCTGTCTGTGTGCGAGCGATAGGGAGGTGGGTTCATCAATGGACTGGCTTGGTTTGTGGGGACAGGGAAGTGGGCTAATCACCGGATCTCATCGGTGGATGGCGACAGGGAGGTGAGTACATCACAGAGTCGGGTTAGTGAGTGGTGGCAGGGACGTTGGTACATCAGCTGGCCTGGTCAGAAGTTGATAACAGTGAGGTGGGTACATCACAGGGTCAGGTCAGTGTGTTGGGTCGGGGAGGTGGGTTTATCACCGGGCCGGCTCGCTGGATGGGGATAGGGAGGTGGGTACATGACAGGGCCGGGTTAGTGCGTGGTGAGAGGGAGGTGGATCATGAAAAGTTTGGGTCTATAGGTGGGCACAGGGAAGTGGTTTCATCACCGGACCAGGTCAGAGGGTGGGAACAGGGAGGAGGGTGCATCACAGGATCAGGTCAGTGTGCTGGGACAGGGAGGTGGGTTCATCACCGGGTCGGATCGCTGGATGGGGATACGGAGGTGGGTACTTGACAGGGCCGGGTTAGTGCGTGGTGAGAGGGAGGTGGATCATGAAAAGTTTGGGTCTGTAGGTGGGCACAGGGAAGTGGTTTCATCACCGGACCAGGTCAGAGGGTGGGAACAGGGAGGAGGGTGCATCACAGGGCCAGGTCAGTGTGTGGGGAAAGGGAGGTGGGTTCATTACAGAGCCTGATGTGTGTCAGAGGTCAGGGAGGTGGGTTCATCACCAGGCCAGGTCAGTGTGTAGGGAAAGGGAGATGGGTTCATTACAGAGCAGGATGTGTGTCAGGGGACAGGGAGCTGGGTACATCACAGGGTCTTGTCAGTGTCTGGGTACAGGGAGGTGGGTACATCACTGGGCCATGTCGACGGGTGGAGACAGGGAAGTGGGTTCGTCACCCGGCCGGGTCAGAGTATGTGAACAGGGAGCTAGGTACGTCACATGGTCTGGTAAGTGTGTTGGGAAAGGGAGGTGGGTTTTTTACATGGCTGGGTTGGTGGGTGGAGAAATGGAAGTGGGTTCCTCACTGGGCCTCATCAGAGGGTGGGAATAGAGGTGTGGGTACATCAAAGGGATGGGTCAGTGTGTGGGGACAGGGAGGTTGGTTCATCATAGAGCCGCATGTGTGTCTGGGGACAGGGAGTTGGGTACATCTCAAGGTCGGTTTGGTATGTGGGGACAGGGAGGTGGGTAATTCAGAGGGTTTGGTCAGTGTCTGGGAACAGGGAGGTGGGTATATCACAGGACCGGGTCAATGGGTGGAGATAGGGAGGTGGCCTCATCACCAGGCTGGGTCGGGGTTTGAGGAACGGGGAGGTTGTTTCATCACCAGGCCAGTTTCGTGGGTGGGGACATGCAGGTGGTTTCATCACTGAGCTTCGTGGGTGTGGGAGGGACAGGGAGGTGCGTTAATCACCAGGCTGAGTCGGTGTGTGGGGGACAGGGAGGTGCTTTCATAACAGGGCTGGGTCGGTTTGTTGGGACATTGAGGTGTGTAATTCACCGGGCCAGGTCTGTGTCTGGAAACTGGGAGGTGGGTACATCTCAGAGCCATGTCGATGGGTGTAGACAGGGAGGTGGCCTCATCACCAGGCTGTGTCGGTGTGTGGGGAAATAGTGGTGGGTTCATCACCGGGCTGGGTTGGAGTGTGGGGACAGAGAAGTGGGTTCATCACCAGGCTGGATTTGTGTGTGGGGACAGGGAGGTGGATACATTACCGGGCCAGGTTGGTGTGTTGGGACAGGGAGGTGGGTCATCACAGAGTCGGTTCGGTGGGTGGGGACAGAGAGGTGGGTTCATTACTATGCCGTGTTGCAGGGTGGGTAGAGATAGGTGAGTACATCACAGGGCTAGGTCGTTGTGTGAGGGATAGGGAGGTTGGTATAGTGTGTGTGGACAGGGAGATGGGTTCATCACCAGACTGGCTCAGTGTGTGTAGGTTTGGAAGGTGAGTTCATCACTGGCCTGGGTCAGAATGTGGGCACAGGTAGGTGGGTTCATCACAGGGCCTGGTTGGTGTGTGGGGACAGGGAAGTGGGTTCATCACAGAGGCGGATCTGTGTCTGGGGACAGGGAAGTGGGTACATCACAGGGCCTGGTAGGTGTATGGTGACAGGGAGGATCTGTGTCTGGGGACAGGGAGTTTGGCTCATCACTGGGCCAGGTCAGTGTGTGAGGGACTGGGAGGACAGTAATTCACAGGGCCAGTTTGGTGTCTGGGAACAGGGAGGTAGGTACAGAGGGTGGGGACAGGGAGGTTGGCTCATCACTGGGCCAGGTCAATGTGTAAGGGACAAGAAGGTGGATTAATCATCGGGCTGAGTCGGTGTGTGAGGGGCATGTAGGTGGGTTAATCACAGGACCAGGTTGGTGTCTGGGAACAGGGAGGTAGGTACAGTGGGTGGGGACAGGGAGGTTGGCTCATCACTGGGCCAGGTCAGTGTGTGAGGGACAGGGAGGTGGACTAATCATCAGGCTGAGATGGTGTGTGAGGGGCATGGAGGTGGTTTCATCACCGGGCCGGGTGGGAAGGTGGGGACTGGTAGGTGAGTACATCACTGGGCTAGGTCGGTGTTTGTGAGGAACAGGGAGGTGGGTTCATCACTAGGCTTGGTTGGTGTGTGAGGGACAGGGAGGTGAGTTCATCACCGGGCTGGTTAGTGGGTGGGAACAGGGAGGTGGGTGCATCACTGGGTCGGGTCGGAGGGTGGGGACAGGGAGGTGGGTTCATTACCATGCCGGGTTGCAGGCTGGTGACTGGCAAGTGGGTTCATCACCAGGCTGTTTATGTGGGTGGAGACAGGGAGGTGGATTAATCATCAGGCTGAGTCGGTGTGTGAGGGACAGTGAGGTGGTTTCATCACCAGGTTGGGTCATTGGGTGGGGATGTGGAGGTGGGTACCTTAAAGGGCCAGTTTGGTGGGAGGGGATGGGGAGGTAGGTACATCATAGGGCTAGGTAGGTGGGTACAGCATAGGGTCGGATCATTGTATGGGGACAAGGAGGTGAGTAAATCACCGGGCCGAGTTGGTGTGTGGGGAGAAGCAGATGGTTGCTTCACGGGGCCGTTTCAGTGGGTGGGGACAGGGAGTTGAGTTGTTGGGGCCAGGTCGGTGGGTGTCAAAGTGATGTAGGAGCAAGAAGTGGGGAGTTTACAGAGACAAGAAAGGTTGTTGGGTTCCTTCGGCAGAAACCCAGTCAGGGAGGCGTATTGGAGACTAGAGAGAGTTACAGAGAAAGAGAGGGTTGTAGAGGACGAGAGGGGTTGACAGATACAGTGGGAGGTGTAGGGGACCAGAGGGAGTTCACAGAGAGAGTGTGGTGTGTCAGGGACCAGAGAGGGTGACAGAGGCAGGCATGGCTGCAGAGGACTGGAGGGTTTAGTAATGAACGGAAAGTGTGAAGAGTACCGGAGTGGTTCACTGAGACTGTGAGTGGTATTGGGGCGCATCAGGGGTTATGAGATAGGAGGAGGATGCAGCAACACGAGAGGCTATAGTAACAGGGAATGATGCAGAGGGTTGCAGAGAAAGTAAGCACTGTTGGGAAGGGTTCCAGAGAGGGTTACAGAGACAGAGAGCCGAAGAGGGGACTGAAGGAGGGGAGTGGGTGTGACAGATACAGGTGGGGTGTAGGCACTGGTGTGGGTTACAGATACAGGGAAGGGGTAGGGGACCAGAGGGGGGTTACAGAGACAGGGAGGTGTGTAGGGTATTGGAGGAAATTACAGAGACAGGGAGGGGTGCAGGGACCAGAGGGGGTTGTAGAGACAGGGGGTGGTGTAGGGAACTGGAGGGAGTTACAGAGACAGGAAGGGGTGTAGGGGACTGGAGGGTGTTACAGAGACAGGGAGGGATGTAGGGAACTGGAGGAAGTTACAGAGACAGGGAGGGGTGTTGGGGACCAGAGGGGCTATCGGGAAAGGTGGAGGTGTAGGGGACCAGAAGGAGTTAGAGAGACAAGAGGAGTGTCAGGGTCCAGAGGGGAATTACAGAGACAGGGAGGGGTGAAGGGACCGGTGGGGGTTACAGAGATAGGCAGGGGTATGGGGACCGGATGGGGTTACAGAGACAGAGAGGGGTGATAGGGACCAGAAGGAGTTACAGGGACAGGTGTAGGATCCAGATATATCCAGACCAGTGCTCAGCTGCCCCTTGGGTGTGAGGCTCCACTCCCCCACTACGCGGTTCCCATCTTCAGTGTGTGCTCACCCCCCTCTTTGGTGCAAGCTCCACCACCGTATGGCTCCCACTCTCCTGTCTGTTGGAGACCTTCCCCTCCCCGACCCACAATCTGCACTGGAGTCCTCCACATCGTCTGCATGAAACACCCCCACCCACTCTCTGCATGAGATGTCCCTCCCCTTCCCCTTGCCCTCAGGTCAGAGGGTGGGAACATAGGTTACCTTTTTCTTTCCTATGGATCATATACCCTGACAAAGGGCTCAGCCACAAAACGTAGGTTACCTTTTCACTTTCTATGTATAAATGACATTTTTTTAATTCTAATATATCCTGATTTCAAGGTGTCATCTTCCAATTTCGATTACTTTAATCCAACAAATCAAACTCTGTGGTTGTTACTTTAATTCATTGATAAAGTGGATAAACATTTTGCGTAGCTTTGTATTAAGACTTTCATTATGATGAATAACAAAGCAATTACTTTATAATGATACAAAAGATATGTAGAGAAACTTGCTTAAAGAAATACACAAAATACAAAGAGATGCAAAAAATTCAAAGAAAGATTTCTCATGCTCATGCTTCCTTCACATGTTGTCAAATAATGAACAAGCTGTTCGTCTTGGTGGATATTACAACATATTACATCATAGTCACTATGGTAACACTACAAACAATTTCTTAAAAAGAGAGGCAAAAAAAATAGATGAATTTCTAACTAAAATTGAACTACAGAAATTGCAAACAGAGGAGCAAAATAAATTAATAAAAGCATTTGATATAGAAGAAATACAGGAGATATTTAAAAAAAACTACCGAACAATAAAACACTGGGAGAGGATGGACTCCTAATAGAGTTCTATAAAACATTTAAAGACTTATTAATTCCTCCTCTCCTGGAAGTAACGAACCAGATTGAAAAAACACAAAACATACCAGATTCATGCAGAACCACAATAATTACAGTAATACCAAAGATGGGGAAAGATCCACTAACACCAGCATCGTTATAGACCAATATCTCTAGAAGAAAGAAAGACTTAACACAGATTATAAGATAATAGCTAACTATTAGCAAACAGATTGGCTGACTGTGTACCAAAAATAGTAAAACTAGACCAAACTGGATTTATTAAAAAAAAGACGAACATGCAATACAAAGAAACAAAACTCCAACAGTAGCGGTTGCTTTAGACGCAGTGAAAGCCTTTGACAGAGTAGAATGGAATTATTTATTCAAAGTACTACAAAAATTCAACCTACCAGAGAAATATATTAATTGGATTAAAGCATTATATAAGGGACCATTGGTGAAAGTGACAGTAAATGGATATATATCAAACCAATTTAAATTAAGTAGATCAACAAGGCAGGGATGATCACTATCTCCCTCACTGTTCGGGTTAGCTATAGACCCACTAGCAGAACTGATAAGAACAGAAAATAAAATAAGAGGCATAAAAATAAAAGAGAAGGAATATAAAATCAGTCTATTTGCAGATGACATTATAATATACTTAACAGAACCAGAAATATCAATAAAAGAATTACATAAGAAATTGAAGGAATATGAAGAAGTATCGGGGTGCAAGATCAATGCAAATAAAAGTGAAACAATGCCAATGAATAATGCGGATTTCACAAAGTTTAAGAATGAATCACCATTTAGATGGCAAACACAAGCAATTCGATACCTAGGTATACAACTAAATAATAATCTCGGCCATCTATATAAACTAAATTATCAGCCATTAATGAAAAAAATTACAAGACGACTTAGAGCAGTGGAAAGACTTACCACTAACACTGATAGGAAGGATAAATTGTATTAAAATGAACATCTTCCCAAGGATACAATATCTATTTCAATCATTACCAATTCACCTAACAGAGAAATTCTTCAAGGAGCTAAAGAAAATAATAAGAAAATTCTTATGGAAAGGGGGGAAACCGAGGATAGCACTAGATAAATTAACAGAATGGTACAAACAAGGAGGCTTGCAACTACCAAACTTTAAGAATTATTATAGAACAGCACAATTAAGATACCTATCAGATTTTTATCAACCAAGGGAAAAACCAGATTGGATCAGATTTGAGCTAAATAAAATAGGGGAGAAGGTACCCAAACATATGCTGTATAAGTGGGATGAAAAATTGGTGCAACATAGGAATTCACCAGTATTGCATCATCTGCTCAACATTTGGAAGAAGATTCACATAGAAAGGAATAAAATAAATTATCAACTACCAAAATTAATATTGACACAAAATCAACTAATCCCTTTCACAATAAATAACCTTTCCCTCAGAGAATGGGAGAGAAAAGGGATCAAAAGAATAGAAAATTGTTTTTTAGGAAATAAATAATTATCTTTTGAACAAATGAAGGACAAATATAATATAACTCATGATACAATGTTTGCATACCACCAACTGAAAACCTACTTGAAGGACAAATTGGGAAACAGTCTGAGGTTACCAGAAGGAAGCAACTTTGAATATGTGATTACAGACACAATGATAATTTAAAAATTTATAACAAACATGTACATCAAACTGCAAGAAAAGGAGAACGATGAAACAAGCTGTAAACCTAAACAAAAATGGGAACAAGATCTAAACATAAAGATAAAGAATGAAACATGGGAAAAGCTATGCTCCGGAACTATGAGAAATATAATAAACACGAGGTTACGCATGATACAATATAATTGGTTACACAGGCTATACATCACACCCCAAAAGTTAAATAAATGGGACCCAACAGTATCAGACAGATGTTTTCGCTGTAAAAAGGAAACTGGAACAACAATACATGCAATTTGGGCATGTGAGAAAGTGAAAAAATTTTGGGAAGATCTAAACCAGATATTAAATAAAATCACAAAAAGCAATATACCAAAAAACCCAGAGATCTTCCTTCTAAGTAATATAAGAAATAAAGAATTTGGACTTGATTTGGATGGAGCACGAAAAAGATTTATTATGATAGCCCTAGCTGTAGAAAAAAATTGTATTATGTCAACCTGGAAATCAGAAGACAACTTGAGAATACAACAATAGTACATAGAAATAAATAAATGTATTCCATTAGAAAAAATAACATATAATTTAAGAAATAACATCATAACATTCGAACAAATATGGGAACCATACATGAAACACAATAGAGAAATCCTACCACGGACCTCCACCACAGAATGACAGAAGGAGAAGACAACAAAATGAACTGACTCAGTATATAAAAGTAAAAGACAAAAATTTCTTGTTTATTTTTATTAAGTGAAGACATTGTTTAATGGGTTTAATGTATTTTATAGATTGAACTTTGAATAAATGGGAAGAGGGGGTGAGGGAGGGAGGGAAGGGAGGGGGGAAAAAGGGGAGAAAATGACACTATATATATTCAAGAGAAAAATGTCGGTATGTATTTTGGTCAGTATGGTTTATAGTGTGAAAAATTAAAAAAATTAATAAAAAAAAGACAGGCACAAAATTAACTAAGAGTTAAGAAACACATGGTTTTAACATTTGGCTCCCCATCAGGGAATTGAACCCCAGTCTCCCGTGTAACAGGCAGGGATACTTGGCGCTACTTCAGTATAAATTGCTCTTGTAGTCAAACAGGTAAAAAATAGTTTCATGTTGTTTTTCTATACTTCTTCCTCATTTTATTTGCTAAGGACCAAAATAATTAACTTCCCCATATGTAAACACTGTCCTGGGGCAAATCTGCCATTTGTCATTGACAATTAACACATTATGATATAATTATTTTGATGAATGTTGAAGCACTAAGTACCCAATATTTCTGGTGCAGTTGTCATAACACGTAATTATAACCACCATGTACTTGTACATGTACATGTTGAACATTCAAATCAGAAATATGAAATTCCTTAGCTAATATAATTGGATGTTTCACTTCTGGCATTATTGCTTTTTTCAATCTTCCTCCAACTCTCAATACACAATTTACAAAAATAGTATTTAGCTTGTAAACACAACTTATAACCATATAACAATTACAGTACTGAAACATGTCAACTCAGCCCCTCGAGTCCACACTGATTTAAGTGAACTCCACTAGTCCCACCTACTTGCTCCCTGTCCATAACCCTCCAATCCCCTCACATCCATGTACTCATCTAACATCCTCTTAAATGACAAAATTGACCCTGCTGCAACCACCTCTTCCCTAACCCTTAACTTATGACCCCTCATTCCAATCTCACCTACCCTCAAGGGGAAGAGCCTAGTCACATCTACTCTACCTATCCCCTCACAATTTTATATACCTCTATCAAATCCCCCCTCAACCTTCTACACTCCAATGAATAAAGACCCAGTCTACTCAATTTTTCTTTGTGTTCTAGATACTGCATTTCAGGCAAAATATTAGTATATCTTTCTCTGCACTCACTTGTTTTTGTAACATTCAGATTCTTCTCCAATTTTGATATCTCGTAATCAAATGCCTTTTTCTAACAAAAATGAATTATCTCCAATTCAGCATTCACCAACTCATCAGCTGTTAGGTGACAGCTCCTTCAAGTCTTCAGATTCTCTTTCTTGATACAATTTAAAAGTATAATTTTTAAGCTAAGGATCCATGCTACTGCCTTTTTCAAATGAAGAGTAATAGGAAATTAATTGGGTAATCTATTTTCAATAGATATTTGAATAATATTTAAATTTTTGCTTTGGATTTCAGGATCCTCTATTGAAATTTCTTTTAACTCATGGATTTTGAGGGGATTGGAGGGTTATGGACAAGGAGCAAGTAGGTGGGACTAGTGGAGTTCACTTAAATCACTGTGGACTTGAGGGGCTGAGTTGACCTGTTTCAGTACTGTAATTGTTATATGGTTATAAGTTGTGTTTACAAGCTAAATACTATTATTGTGATTGCAAAAAAAATTGAGGATCAAACACCTACGTGATGGCTCTTTTCAGAAAAGATTGAACTTTTTATCCTCGTGAAGCCATATCAGCTGGATATCAACTGTTTAATATATCTCCATTGATTAGCATGCAAAACCTTCTCAATCTCATTAACTGTGTGGTGCGCTGAGGTAGCAGCAAGCAAGCACAAAACTCGAAACACTGTACAACATGCTTTATTCAGATAAAAGTCTGAACACCAATTCATGCTTTGGCGGCTCTCGTATGACTGGTTCAGGAAGGGCCGGCTCAGGTCTATATTTGGGTCTGCTGATTGACAGCCAGCCAGGTGGAGTCAGGTGGTCTTCCTGCAGGTACAGAGATCATCCCCTGCAGTAGGCTGGTGGTCGTATCACCACATTCACCCATTTCTTAAAATTGTCCTAGGGGGAGGATGAGTAACTGGTTCCAGGTAATATTTACAAATTATTTACATTTAGTCAGTCTGGCGGCTGTCAGAGTCTCTGCGACTGTCGCAGGGTTGGCTTCTGGTCAAAGATCAGTGAGGGTGTAGTTGCTGCCTGAGGACTGGCTGCATCCGGCGTGGTCGGAGCGGGCACTGGTGTGGGCAGTGTGGTGTACACTTGTCCATGGCCGGGTCGTGTGGATCGGCAGGAGTGGGGTTTGTTGGAGGGGGGAGGGAGTGGTTTGGCCCCTGGATCCTGGGTGGGCCACGGGTCCCCATTGTGGAGGAGCTGGGTCATGAGGTCAGGATGATGGGGGTGTGGTGCCCCTGCTGGTGCCAGATCCCTGGTCGAGACTGTCCTCACAGCCACTGGGGTACCTGATGTAGGCATAGTTGTGGTTGGCATGGAGGAGGAGCCCCTGCTTGACCAGTGGATCAGCCTTGCGGGCACGCCCGAGTTTGCGTAGGAGCACCGGTCCCAGAGATGTGAGCCACGCTGGGAGTGAGAATCTAGACTCTGATTTCCTGGGGAATGAGAAAAGGTGTTTGTGAGGGGTTTGATTCATAGCTATGCAGAAGAGCGACCTAATGGCATGGAGTGCCTTGGGGAGAGCCTCTTGCCAATAGTCAACGGACCACCCTTTGGACCTCAGGGACAGGAGGAATGCCTTCCAGATCACCCTGTTTTTATGCTCCACCTGCCTGTTACAACCTCGGGTTGTAACTAGTCACGTGACTAGTTGCAATGCCTCATCCTACCAGGTGCTGGTGCAGTTCCTCACTCATGAAGCTGGACCCCTGGTCACTGTGGATGAATACTGGGTATCCAAACATGATGAAAATCTGCATTAGAGCCCCTGATAAGAGTGGCCGTGGAGGTGTCATGGCAAGGGATGGTGAAGGGAAAGTGGGAGTACTCATTTATGAGTATGTTCGTGGAAGACAGGTGGCCCTTGAAGTTGATGCTAAGTCGATTCAAAAGGCTGAGTGGCCTTCATGATGGGGGCCTTTTGGGGGCAGAAAAAGCACCATTTGCACTCTGCACAAACCCTGCATGACTTGGTCATGGTCCAAACTTCTTGGATGGTGAAAGGGAGATTCCAGGACTTGATGAAATGGCACAGGCAAGTGACGCCTGGGTGGCAGAGGGAGTTGTGCAGTGGCTGCAGTTGGTTGGCCTGCACCACAGAGCAGGTCCAGGATAGGGTATCGGGGGAGTCGTTGAACTTCCCCAATCTGTACTGGATGTCATAGCTGAACGTGGCCAGCTTGACTCTCCAGCGCAAGATCTTATAATTTTTGATCTTGCCTTTATGGGTGGTGCTGAGCATGAACACCACTGCACGTTGGTCGGTAAAGAGGGTGAACTTCCTGCCTGCCAGGTAGAGGCGCCAGTGGCAAACCACTTCTACAATTGCCTTGGCCTCCTTTTCAACGGCAGAGTGACCGAGCTCAGAACCGTGGAGGATCCTGCAATGGATCACCTCTTCTGGTTGAGGGTGGCTGTGAGGGCAACATCAGAGGCATCACCCTCCACCTGGAATGGGGTGTCTTCATCCACGGCCCACATCATGGCATCAGTGATGTCCTGCCTGATGTGGACAAATGCTGCCTGCGCCTCAGAGGGGGGAGGAGGAAAGGTGGTGGCCTGGGCCAGGGGGCGGACCTTGTCTGAGAAATGGGGACCCACTGAGAGTAATAGGACAATAGCCCAAGGCATCTGCGGAGGGCCTTAAGTGTGTGGGGGAGGGACAGCTCCATTAGTGGACGCATGCATTCTGGATTCAGACTGATGACACCATGCTCCACGATGTACCCTAGGAATGGCGAAGCGGATGGTGCTGAACATGCACTTCTCTTTGTTTTAAGTGAGGTTCAGCTACTCGGCCATCCAGGTTGTCATTATCGTCCTGCTGGTCATGGCCACAGATGGTGTCATTGTCCAAGTAGGGGAAAGTCGCTCTTAGGTGTGCCAGTGTACCATGCAGTCCATTTCCTGCTGGAAAACAGGGACCCTGTTAGTGACCCCAAATGGAACTCAGCAGAACTGGTAGAGGCACCCATCTCCCTCAAAGGCGGTGTATGGCTTGTCCCGTGTATGGATATGGAGCTGGTGATAGGCTGACTTTAGGTCAATCGTGGAGAAAACCTTGTAGCAAGCTATCTCATTTACCATGTTGGCTATTCTGGGTAGGGGGTAGGCATCTAGCTGTGTGTGTACCGGTTTATGGTCTGGCTGTAGTTGATGACCATCCTCAGTTTCCTGCCCCCTTTGACCACCAGTACTTGGGCTCTCCAGGCTCTATAATACCTTCCGCCAGAAGCCGCATCACTTCTGCCTTAATGAAGTCCCCGTCAGCCGCACAATAGTGCCTGCTTCTGGCCGCTATAGGCTTGCAATCTGGCGTAAGGTAGTTGAAGAGGACTGGGGGGCTGTTATCCACAAAATGAAGAGGCCGCAGGTGAACTGGGGGTGGTCGCAAGGCTGCACGATGTGGATTGTGAGCGGGGGGAGGGGCCCGTCAAAGGCGAAGGTAATGCTTTGGAGGTGGCACTGGAAGTCCAGCCCTAAAAGGACCGGGGCGAATTGTTTGGGCATATCCAGGAGCCTGAACCCATGGTATATTCTCCCCACCCCACTGTCAGATCTGCCGAGCAGTGCCTGAGGGCTGTGATAGAGCGGTCTTGAGCTGCGAAGGCTATAGCAAAGTTGTGTGGTAAATTTTGGGTCTTACTGTCTGGGCCACATTCGAGTGTAGGAAGCTCTCAATACTACTACTATCAAACAGGCATTTTGATACCTTCCCGTTGACAGTGATGTTCATCATTGAGCGCCTGATTCTGAGATGTCCCTCTTTAAGGTAATGGATGCTAGGACAATCTTGGGGTCCAAGTCACTGCTCTCCAATGGATGAGGGAAATAATGGCCAGTGGTTCCTTTTCCAGATGAGGGATGTGTCGGATAGGCGACCTGGTATGTGCCCATGTTGACCATGTTGTCTTGTTGATATGCCATCAGGGCCCAACTGGCCCAAGATGGTAGTGCCCTGTGGGCGCATGTGGCATTGGCGTGGTCAGGCATCCTTGTCATCTGCCGTGCTGGCAGAAGTGACATCTCCCATACTGGTGGAAGTGACGTCGGCATTCCTGGCAGAAGTCACCCAGGGAAGATGGCAGCGCCTGGGGGTGAGCACACTGCAGCAGTGTCAGTCAGTGGCTTTACTGGAAGCGACGCCGACGGTGCAGGTAGAAATGGCGGGGTGAGTGATGGTGTCGCCTGGTCTTTGCACGTGGTGATGGTCGTGGAGGGCCGCTGCACTTTTGGCAGGTCTGGAGAGGCACACTTTTTCATAGTGGCCTTTATTTCCGCATCAGGACCAGTACAAGTTCCTCGCCGGGCAGCCTTTGCGGGTTCACCTGTCTGACCCACACCAGGGCCCACAGTACTTACAGGGGCGTGGGGTGGCTGTGGCAGCAGTGGTCTCCTCCACGCGCGATCCTTCGGCTACAGAAGTCATCTGCATCAGCCAGACTGGGTGTTGGGGTAGTCGGAAGTCAAAACCTTCAGCATAAATTGTGGTGCGCTGAGGTAGCAGTGAGCAAGCACAAAACTCAAAACACTGTACAACAGGCTTTATTCAGATAAAAATCTGAACACCAATTCATGCTTCGGTGGGTCCCGTGTGACTGACTCAGGAGAGACCGGCTCAGATCTATATTCAGGTCAGCTGAATGACAGCTAGCCAGGTGGAGTCAGCCCTTAGGTGGTCTTCCTGCAGGTACAGAGATTGCCCCCTGCAGTAGGCTGATGGTCATATCACCGCACTCTGTTAGTCACAACGGTGCAAAACCTTGTGGTTTTGTTATTCATGTATTTTGACAGTTGGCCAGGTGGAGTCAGCCCTTAGGTGGTCTTCCTGCAGGTACAGAGATTGCCCCCTGCAGTAGGCTGATGGTCATATCACCACACTCTGTTAGTCACAATGGTGCTTGTGATTTTGTTATTCATGTATTTAGGCACTGATATACTAACAGTCCAAAACATAGAGTCTGCTAACTCTATCTGTCATTCTCTTCTTAACATTTTGTTCACCATAGTAGCCACAGTCAATTCCATTCGAGATATATTGACTGGCTTTAATGGAGCCACTCTGGTTTTTCCCATTACAGATCCACAATATATTCATTCTTGGGTATTTGACAGGACTAAATAACTGACAGGACCAAAACCACCTTCGCTTGCATCAGCAAAGTGGAGTAACTGAGCAAATATGGTAATTCCAAAGTCTGTGGGTTTCTGGCCCATAATTATTATAATACATATTAATGGCTAATTACTATTACAGATACACATGTAAATATAGTAAGTATAAGATTGGAAACCAAAACTTTCAGCTTCTTGTAAAAGACAGATTTTAGTAATAGGTCTATTTAAGTAACCAGTCTTAGTTTTAATCCTCACTTGCCAAACAAATTCTTTCTTGTCTGGAACTGTATCCACAATTTTCCCCAGAAACCAAGAATTTCTTGGTGAAGAATCATCCATGATAATTACAATGACTCCACATACAGAATTGCATTTAGTTTTAGATAATTTTTGTTGTTCTTGTAATAACAAAAGATATTCTTCAATCCATCTTTTCCAAAATAAATTTGCATTAAATTGCACGTGTTTCCATCTGCATCTTCTTGCTGAAATAGATCCTGAGGCATTAAAGTTTAGATTTAAGAAGTAGAAAAGAAAACATCTTTTAGATGAGCCCACTGTTTGATATCATCCTGACATGGAATATTCTCCTTATTCACAGGCATAGTCTTCTGATTACATGTGGAAGATCGCAAAATTCATTGCTATTTCATCTGGAAATCTCTAAACCTGAAACTATATTAGTTTCAATGTTCCTTTCACCATTCACTGACTTCAATAAGATCTGTGATCTTTTTCCATGAAGACAGTACAAAATGATGCGGTACTGCCTGGATCAAGAAATGCGTAGGTCTTCAGTATGAAGCTCCCTTTTTTTTAAGCTTTAACTTGCACAGGAACTATTGAGAGGCCTTTGTAAGACTGTTTGCCTGATCCAAAGCTGAAGCATCCTCTTTGACTGTGTCTTTAGACTTGGATTTAGATTGTTTATTACCCTTCTCAACTTTGTTGAGTATGCAGTAATTTGGAATGTTTCAAACTGCACATTTCATGGGACAGATTAGGTTATATATTATATTAGGTATAGATATGTTTTTTGGGAGATAAATTGTGGGTTTATTTTAGTGTAGGTCACAAACACACACAAACACTTCACAACACAGATCACATTTAAAATGCCAGAGCTTGGCTTAAGCCACACAGTCCAGGCTCCAAGTGCCTTTGAAAACATATAGAGACTTCATAAGTAGGTGTTAATTGGACACACTGTGGAGTAATGGATTATTGATTTGAAAAGCAACATATGAATGTACTCCGACTCTGCTGCCGCAGTTTGTCTGAATGTAGTTTTCTGTTCAAGGAAGGTCATGTGGTTTTGCAAGCAGAGAGAGTCAAACAGGCTTTTCTCTGAGTGAGTGAGAGAGAGAGAATTCAGTTCTACAGTTCAGCAGCAGCAGCTGAGACTGGAACAAGCTGGGAAACTTGTGAAAAAACCCCATTTTGAAGACAGGTTGTGAGTTCAGCCTGGTCAATGCCCTTGTGGTCCATACAAGAGGAGAGGACTGGCTGTCTAATGTTTCACTTGAAATAAGGGAAACCAAAAGCAACTCTGTGGTGACCAGAAAGAAAGAGGTTATCATCTGGAAAACTCTGATGGGGCAAGTTTCTTCAGCAAGACACTGAAGTGGCTGATCAGAAGATATCAGTTTGTGTCCAACAAGCAACAAATCTCTCTGAAATTCAACAAGAACCTTCCTGAGTGGTAACCATTTACCTTTCAAGCACAAAAGCCTGGTGAAGATTCATAAATGTAAACTTTTGTGCACAGTATAAGAATTGCCTGATACCGATGAACTTGGAGGAGTGAGAAGTGAGATTGGACTGTGAATTTTAAAACTTTTCTGAACACACATGCGCTTAGAATTAGAAGGGGTTTGTTAGGATAAGTTAACTTAATAGTAATAAATTAAAGTTTTAAACTTTTAATTTTTAGAGATAATTAAAAGCACCTTTTGTTTAAATAACCATTTGTCGGTGAATTTCTATTGCTGCTGGATTTTGGGGTCCTCTGGGGCCATAACAATCACAACTGAGTCGCTTATTACAAGGCTTGTTGATGTGTCCTTTACACAAGCAGCCAAAACACATTCCATTCTTCTTTAAAAAAGTTAATTTCTCATCATGTGACTTTTTCTCCAATCGTGAACATTTTTCTAAAGCATGCTTATCTCTGCATTACAAACAGCTTTCCTGAACAGTCTGATCATCTTTCTCCTTTGCTTCCTTGTTCTTTGCTGTGCTTGTATCTGACACAGCACTAACAAAGATATTTTCCTTTAGTTTCTGTTGAGAAGTATCCTAAATATTTCCAAATACTAGTACATTGTAAATATACAAAAATGATACAACATCATCAAAAGTGGCGTCCCTTCCAGAAAACATCTTAAGCTTTGCAACTTTGATTCTCCATAAATCCTTCAGCTTATAAGGAAATTTGTTTATAATAATCAACAAATTAGCAAGTAAATTCAGCTCTTGCAAATGTACGCTTTTTCCCATTGTGTTACAACATCCTCTCAGAAAGAGGGCATATGCTTGTAAAGCCTTTGTGACCTCTGATTTTATTGATGACCAAGAAAGAATCTTGTCTATGTGGGCCCTTGTGACTTTATGTTCATCACCATAATGATGTTGCCATAATTCTTTTGCCCTTTTAAAACCTTGTTTTGGATTCATATATTGGCAACTTTTAACTAACGTCTTCACCAGTCCTCCAGTAAACTATTCCAGGTAATACAGATGATCGTTAGCACTTTTACTATTACTTTCAATGTGATGTTCAAAATTTTTCATGAATGTCAGATATTATAATGGATCTCCACTAAAAACTGGAATTTCCTTCTTAGGAAAACAGTATGAACCTTCTTGCTGCGCTAACATATGTAACGGAGAGGCAGCGTCCACCACCAAGTGGCGCTGCTGCGTTCCTGTTCGGAGGACACACTACCTGCCAATCAAGGTTAAGGACTCATCCCAAGCCAACAAGGTGAACCTTACAATTGGCCCAGGTGAATCACCGCAGTTCACCCCTGCTGAGCCTCTGCACTTGGGTTCGAGCCATTGGCCACAGCAACCACAATGACCCTTACGATTAGCCTCCCAGCTTTGCCCCCAGGACTATAAAGGACCATGTGCCCCTCTGTTCTATCTCTTTGGACTCCTCGTGTATCACTTCCTGTACTGGGTTGGGGTGAGTCTCGAGGCCAGGTAGCAGAGCCGTGTCCATACTGGTCAAGGGGTGGGGACACGTAGTATTATCTTGATTTGATTGTTGAATGTGTCGGTTTCCCCCTCATCATCCGAAAGTGCATATTTGCCTCCCCCTGTGTATTGTATATTTGTAGAAGTTCACTTTACATATTGACCCTGTTGTCCCATTTCCATCCCTGCAATAAACTTGTGCTTTGTACCTGTACTTTGGTCTGGTTCTTAACCTGTGGGACCCACTCGAACCTGAACAACAACATAACAGAAATTTCATTTTGTTTTGCTGTGAGTGATATATTGTCTTGTCCACCATGGCTTGCGACTGGTTGTCTCGAGGTGAATGGAGAAAACGAATCTTGAACTGGTGCCATAGGTGTAGGATGTTGACTTGTAAGTGATGGCATTGATGGGGATCCTTGGGTTGTAAGTGGTGGCATTGATGGAGATCCTTAACATAGCTGGTTCTCCAGCAACATGGAGACATCAATGATTGAGTGTGATCAACTTGCATGGTTGAACTTTATTGAAATACTCTCCTTTCGGGAAGATCCTTATATTGTGTGTTCTGGAGAGACTGAATGTCACTAGTTCATTCCATAGGATTGGTCATGGTCATTTGAACACTAGCAGCGACCCTCGTGGCTCCTTGCTCGAGTATATTTATTTCTTGTGGCTGTGGTACCCATGGCTCTGCTGGAAAATTAGGTGCTGGCCTTTGGATATGTCACTTTGGGTGACAAATCTTGCAGAAGCCTGAACTAATGCTTTCACTTTGGCCATATCCAGAGCACATTCTTCCTCAAGTTCTAGTCTTTTCTTTTCTCTAACCAATAATCTACTTTGTTCTTCTTGCTTATTTCATGATTTCAGCTGCTTGCCTCAGTTGATGAATCTTCATTTGAACCTCCCTATCCCTTAAAGCATATCTTTTCTCCAACTACAATCATTGTGCACAGACAGTAGCCAAGTGTATTTGGGCCTTACTATGCATAGTTGATATGCTTGAAGCATCCTCTAGATGACTTTGAAGATCTTATGGTGTTTTCACCTTGGAAATACTATCATCAGAATTCACATCTAAACTTTCAGATACCGTTGTTTGAGCCTCTATCTTCTGCATTTTGATTGGTACAGTGCCAGTGGGACTTTGTTCCAGTGTGGTGAATGTCTGCCAAGTTGCCTGTCTCCCCTCTGGCGAGCCTTGCTGTACTAACATTGGATGTGCATTATCTCTACCGTTAAGGATACTCCCCTTGGATATAACTGTATATGCACCTATTGTCTTTCATTATTGTATCATGAGTTTCTGCTAATAAAAGCTATGATTATTGTTTGACCACATCTTTGTCTACTTCATCATCTGGCACTTCAATTTGATTAGCAGAAATGGATGCAGCACTCAAGCCAGAGCAGCTGATAATCGAACCGTCTGCCCATAGGGTTAGAGAAATTTTCAACCACTGGATTGCTTGTTTTGATTACTACATGGCTCAAAACAACATGGTCGATGAGGCGATACAGTGGGGCCATCTGAATTCCCTGCTGGGTGAGGTCCCTTTTGCCGTAACGCAAGGAGCTACCACTCTGTCTATAGACCGGGAACGTCTGACTGCTTACTATGCAGTGCCACGGAATGTGGTGCTTGCTCGACACCAGCTGCTGACAAGACGCCAGAAACCCGGGGAAAGTGATGCTGCCTAAGCACTTGCCCTCGACTCACTGGCAAACGAATGTGATGTCAGGGCAGTCAATGTGCAACAACACTGCAATGCCTTGAAGGTGGATGGTTTTGTCAATGGGATTGACTCCAGTTACATCCGACAGAGGCTGCTGGAGACGGAGCCCTTAACCTACGACCAGACAGTCACTCTAGCCAAAACACTGAAAAGTGCCATGCGGTCCAGTGAAATGCTAGAAACCGAAAAGGAAACATCCAGGATTGTTGGAAACCTGAAGGAAAGAAAAGGGCGAACTCCTGAAAAATGCTACTTCTGTAATAAGAGCTGGCATCCTAGACAGAAGTGCCTGGCTCGATTTGCTACCTGCAGCTATTGTGGGAAACTCGGCCACTTTGCTAAAGCGTGTAAGGCGAAAAGTACTCCCACTGATAAGAAGAAGAGAAGCACCAAGAAAATGCATCCTGGAGCTGCAGGAATGGAAGACAACTGTGAAAAGAGGGAATCTTCAGACAAGCAGGCTGAATCGACTTCAAGTGATGGCGAGGCAACATCCCCTGTTATAGCTCAATTGACTCCAAAGCTTTGGGGATGTTACGGACTGGAACAGTCGACTATGAAGGGGGAGGTGAATGGTGAGACTCTTGATTGTCTAATAGACTTGGGGAGTACTGACAGCTACATCCACGAGAGAGTTGCCAGAGCCTTAAATTTGCGGAGATAGCCAGCGAACCAAAAGATATCGATGGCTTGTAGAGAACTTACAAAACCTGTACGGGACAAGTGTAAAGTTACTTTAAATTTCCAGGGACATTGCCTGGCTGATGTGTGGCCCTTTATTATGCTGGAGCTCTGCACCCCTGTGGTACTGGGGTTAGATATTCAATCTCAGATGAACAGTATAGTCTTAAATTTTGGTGGGCCACTACCCACACTTAAATGATCCCTCTGCTGCTAGTTACTGCGGTCTGTCTGTATTAAAGATCAAAATTCCTTCCCTCTTCAGTGATTTATCCCATGAGTGTCAGCCAATTGCCACTAGGAGCCATTCTTACAGCAAGGAGGATCTTGAGTTTATCAAAGCTGAGACCCAGAGATTGCTTAAAGAGGGAGTAATTGAACCTAGTAAGAGTCCGTGGCAGAACCAAGTGGTAGTTGTGAAAAATCACACTAAGAGATGACTGGCTATTGACTACAGCCAGACAATCAACTGTTACACGAACCTGGATGCCTACCCCCTGCCACGCATCAATGAAATGATTAATCAGATAGCGCAATACAAAGTGTACACTATCGACCTCAAAGCAGCTTATCACCAAATCCCCATTAAGAAAAGGGAACGGCCCTATACAGATTTTGAGGCTGATAGGGGGTTATACCAATTTAAAATTGTACCTTTTGTGGTCACTAATGGTGTGTCCAGGTTTCAGAGGGAAATGGATAAGATTGTTAGGATGTATGAGTTATAGGGTATGTTTCCCTATCTGGATAATGTCACTATCTGTGGGAAAAACACAGGCTGAGCTCGAAAACAACTTAAAGAAATTTTTAGCAACAGCTAAAGAACTCAACCTTATATTTAACAAGGGCAAATGAGTGTTCAACGAGCCAGAGCTACCCATCCTGGGCTACATTGTCTGCAAGGGCGAAATCCTCCCCGAAGCGGAAAGAATGCTCCCCCTTAAGAAGTTACCACCCCCAAACTCAGCAAAAGCCCTTAAAAGATGTATGGGATTCTTTTCATACAACTGCAAATGGGTTTGGGACTATGCCTCGAAGGCACACCTTCCGTTTGACACTAAATCTTTTCCCCTGTGGAGGAAAATGTGAACACAAAGGGTTACAGGTTCACCCATAAGTTGCTTACAAGAACATACAAGAGTCAGTTGCATATTGCTTAAGTGGAGGCAGGGAACCTCAAGGTTGTGATTTATCTGCAGACACGCTTATCTGCAGACATGATAAGCTTTGGAATTCTGAGAAACAATGATTAAATTATTGCCAAATGTTGACAATGATAAACTATTGTCAGGTTGACCACAACAGGAAGCCCACATGCAGGAATGCACTGCCATTTATTGTATATAAACTCTGTTAAATCTGGCTGTGAGCAGAGCAAGCTCAGGCTGGGTGCTGGGCATGCTCTCCAAGATATCTTGCTAATAAAACTCTTCTGAAGCGTTACCCTGGTGTCAGTAGTTGATTCTTTCTCCGCAACATCCCCTCTTCTCCAATGGCCTTGAAGGCTTTCAAGACAATTAAAGCTGATATTGCCAAAGCTGCACTCTCGTCCATTGATGAGGATGTCCCATTCCAAGTGGAAACTGATGCCTCAGATTGTGCCTTGGCAGGAACCCTCAAAAGGACAGACCTGTGACATTCTTCTCCCACATGTTACATGTACCTGAACTTCAACATCCTGCCATTGAAAAAGAAGTCCAGGCTATTATTGAAGCTGTTCACTACTGGAGACACTTTCTAGCTGGCAGAAAATTTACTCTTGTCACTGATCAGAAATCTGTAGCCTACATGTTCAGAACTAAACTCAAAAGTAAAATCAAGAATGATAAGATGGCACGCTGCCGAATAGAACTCTCAACTTATAATTATGAGATCCAGTACTGACTGGGTAAGTTAAATGATCCCTCTGCTGCTGGTGCTCAGCTGGAGGGGCTAAAAGAGATCCATAGCCACTCAGGAGCCACAAGATTCTTCAACTACATAAGGGCTAACAACCTTCCTTACTCTGGAAGAAGTCAGAAAATTGACTAAAAGCTGTCCTGTTTGCGCAGAATGCAAACCACAATACTTCAAAGCTCCGGAGGCCACTCTCATCAAGGCAACCCAACCTTTTGAGAGGATTAGCTTAGATTTTAAAAGGCTGTTACCTTCCAACAACAAAAATATATATTTCCTTACTGTAATTGACGAATATTCCAGGTTTCCCTTTGCAATACCCTGCCCTGACGTCTCGTCAGCATCTGTCATTAAGTCACTTGACAGAATTTTCAGCATTTTTGATTTTCCTAATTACATTCATACCGATAGAGGCTCAGCATTCATGAGTGCTGAACTGTGGCGAGCCCTGCTACGAAAGGGAATTGCCACCAGCCGTACCATGCAGGACAATGGGCAGGTTGAAAAGGCTGATGCTACAGTCTGAAAGACTGTTAATCTTGCTTTAAAAACACATGGTTACCCTGTTACCTGGTGGCAGGAGATGCTGCCTGAGGCACTATATTCTATTCGGTCTTTATTGTGTACTGCATCAAATCAAAAACCTCATGAATGTATGTTTGCATTTCCTAGGAAATCAGGAACTGTGCTGGACTAGCCAGCCTGTTTATCTGAGCCTGGAACCGTGCTGCTGAAGAGCCACGCTTGGGCGCGTAAAACAGACCCCCTAGTCCAACCAGTTCAGCTACTGCATACTAACCCCAACTACGCTCATGTTAAATTCCCAGATGGGAGTACTGACACTGTACCCCTAAGAGATCTGGCCTCGCCTGGTTTGCCCCTTCTTTGCACCCCTACTCAGAGTGAGCCTGAGAGGTTGGACTCACCCCCCCCCTCAGCCCGTGACCCCTAGTAAGCTTTCAGATGGCCATGCTGAGGCTCCACTGCCTCATGCTGGCGATTCTGTTGTGGGTCCAGAAGTCAGTCCTTCCCACATGACAGACCCAGGACTTGTACCAGTTCCCAAGGTTGCAAAGGAGCCACCTGTTTTGAGAAGAAGCACCAGAATTCGTAAACAACCTGATAGGCTAACATATTCATAACAGATCTCATTATATTTTGATTGCTTGCTAGATACTGGCTGTTACAGTATTCTCAAGGCCAAACATGGTTTTCATGTATCACTTGCTTCAGTCTTTCCTAGCAGTTGTCCTTTTGATTTTAACCCTTCTTCTGCCGGAAGGAGACTGTGGTGAATGTCTGCCAAGCTGCCTGTCTCCCCTTTGGCGAACCTTGCTGTGCATTATCTCTACTGTTAAGGACACTCCCCTTGGATATAACTGTATATGCACCTATTGTCTTTCAATATTGTACCATGAGCTTCTGCTCATAAAAGCCATGATTATTGTTTGACCACATCGTCTTTGTCTACTTCATCCAGTTCCACTAAATTTTAAGCCAGTTAATGAGGCCTGCAGTGCCTTGACACAGTCTTCTTCTTGGTTGTTAGTTGAAGCTGCTTCTTTTTTGGCTACTGGCTCCAACCTCCTGCCGGTCCACCTTGCTGGCTCAACTCACGATCAAACAATTCTTTGGGATCAGCTATTTGCTTGAGGTCTTTAGCCGACAAGACTTCGTATCCATTTTGGTTTCTTCTGCCCTGGCTTCTCCTGGTTCCTGGGAACTGTAAACAAATTTTGTATCTTGGTCCCTTTAAGAGAATTGCAACAGGCTGAATTATTTACGTGGTTCTGCACACAAGATGTCATATATTGTCTTATATGGTAT
Source organism: Narcine bancroftii (assembly GCF_036971445.1). Lineage (NCBI taxonomy): Eukaryota > Metazoa > Chordata > Chondrichthyes > Torpediniformes > Narcinidae > Narcine > Narcine bancroftii. Next base: position 207,564,409 of record NC_091470.1, read on the forward strand.
CTTCTGGGTTTCCTGGCAATTTTGCTACTTGCAATGGCTTTTTCAAGGTCGCAGGTATCTGGCCAGACCTTGGCTCAATTTCAAACTGTGCAATTCACAGATAGGTTATCATAGTTTCTGGAATATTTTATGACTACAGCGTAGATGCTTCTTGACTTTAAATCAAGTTGTTAATTCTTTTAGATACATTTTACAAGCCTTTCTTCTGAACAAATATCACAATTAATTTTTTTCTTTGAATCAAAATATAGACAACACTTTCCTTATTCTAATATATCCTAATTTCAAGGTGTCATCTTCCAAGGTGTGAGCTATGATATTCTGAATTTCATTCTCTTTAATCCAACAAATCAAACTCTGTGGTTGTTACTTTATGTATTTTTAATTCATTGATAAAATGGATAAACATTTTGCATAGCTTCGCATTAAGACTTTCATAACAAAGTATTTACTTTATAATGATATAAAGAGAAACTAGCTTAAAGAAATATACAAACTATAAAGAGATACATAAAAAAGGTATTTAAAAAGATTCAAGGGAGTGTGGCGTCATGGCGTAGGGAGAAGATGTGGAGAGACACCTTATTATTAAAATAAGAATTATTAAAAACCCATTTTTAAAGTTTTTTTTCAGAAAATATTGAACATATTGCTGAAATATGTAATTATGCAGAAAACAAAAGCACAAACAACTTAAAAAAAAAAGATTCCTAAACAGCTATCAAGCACAGAAGAATTTGCGCCTACCTTTGAAGTGGAGCCTCTGGTGTAAGTTCCTCATCTTTGTCCACACCACCAGTCCTCCAGTAAGATTCATTCTACATCAGGGTTGACTTCTCGCAATGCTGTTTAAGATGGCACCAGCACCCGACATCGTCCTCTGGACTAGGAGGAGAAGCCGTGCATGCGCGAAACTTCACACATGCACTTACATTAAATGTGGCCTGAGCTGTGTGGGGGGGGGGGGGCAACCTCTCTTGGCCCATCGATCCTGGGTTGACAGGAGGGCAGGAGGGGGGTCTACACTCGCAGTCATCCTGAAATGGTTTCAGCATCAATGGAGGAAGAGGAAGGATATACTGGAGGACAGGAAGAAGAAGAAGATCAAGGTATGGACGAGGAAGAAACCATTATATATAAGGGTAGACCTGTAGTTAAACAGGCAAAGTTTAAATCTGATCCTCACTATTTAGATCAATTTCACAAATTGATATATCTAAACAGATTCAAAATTTGGAAATTCAGATGGGTCAATGTTTTTTTTTATCTGTGAAGGAACAACTTGCTGACATGAAGGGGAAAAGTGCAAGATAAATTTAAGAAGAATGAAGAAGATTTTCTTGATTGTAAAGATGATGTGGAACAATGTAAAGAAAAGATGGGACAGATGGAAGATTCATTTACCAGTTAGGAAATTCAGAGAAGTGATTTGTTGAAGACAATTGATGGTTTGGAGAATCAAAGCCAAAGGAATAATGTAATAATTGTTGGTCTCCTGCAAGATTTTGAAGGTCCGAACTCGGTTCAATTTTTTCAGAAGTGGATTCCCGAAGTTTTGGGAAAAGAATATTTTCCAAAGGGACTGGAATTGGATAGAGCTCATTGAGTGATAAGAAGGAAATCTCTTCCTGGTCAAGCTCCACCTTCTATCCTGATTAGATGTTTACACTATCAAGATAGAGAATTGATTTTAAGAGTTGCTGTTCAGAATGTGAGAAGTAACCAAGGCCCCGTAGTAGTTAAAAATAAGTCTTTTTTAAAATGGTGAATTGTGACAAGCATCACAAGATTAAACATCGTAAAGAATTTAATTCAGCTAAAGTTGTTTTGTGGAAGAAAGGATATAAGTTTGCTTTTCAATATCCTGCTGTACTGAAAGTTTTCTATGGAGACTTTCAATCTCAGTTCTTTAGTGATGCTGCTGAAACTCTTACATTCGCTAATTCTTTACCGGAGAATAAACAGGTGCAAAGTCAAGAAAGATTTCTTCAACAGTCTGTTCTAGTTCCGAAGAGGAAGAATAGAAGGCGAGAGATGGAATCTCAGCAGTTGATTGATATTGATGATGATCAAGTCAATAGAGATTTGGAGGAAGCATATAATGTTTGAAATGATTTGTTTATATTTTGTTTTTGGTTCTGTTCAGGAGGAGGTGGTTTAGCTACTGATTCTTCCAAAGTTGTCAGCCACTTTGTGACATTGGTCACTCCTGTATAATTGAGGGGGGTAATACTGTAGTACTGTATTTTTTTTTGTTTGGGGTTTCTTTTTTCTTTGAGGAGATCTTTTGGTCCTTTTAGTGTGGTTGCCATGTGTGATGAGGTAGTTATTGAAACGTTTTTTAATGATGGGTAATTTAAATTTTGCTACTTTTAATGTTATAAGGCTTAATAATCCGATTAAGAGAAAAAGAGCATTGGCGTAAATTTAAAAAATGGAAGGTTGATTTTGCCTTTTTGGAAGAGACACATGAGACTGAGAAGGAACATCAGAAATTGAAACACGATTGGGTTGGACAAGATATAGCATCTTCGTTTAATTTTAATTCATTTTTGATTCATAAAAAGTTATCTTTTAAATTGGAATCAATAATTGAGGTAGTGGTCGGTTTTTGATTGTTAATTGTAAAATTTTTCTGAGTGTTGGACTTTAATGAATATTTATGCTACTAATATAGATTATGAGGAATTTAAGGACTCTTTTCTTAATTTAAACCAGGCATATGACAAAATTATGGTAGGAAGTGATTTTAATTGTTGTTTGGATCTATTATTAGATAAATCTCCAAAATCAGTAATTAGGACTAAAATGGCAAAACAATTGATGGTATTAATGAAAGATATAAATTTAGTAGATATTTTTTCTTTCTTTGGCTTGGCTTCGCGGACGAAGATTTATGGAGGGGGTAAAAAGTCCACGTCAGCTGCAGGCTCGTTTGTGGCTGACCAGTCCGATGCGGGACAGGCAGACACGATTGCAGCGGTTGCAAGGGAAAATTGGTTGGTTGGGGTTGGGTGTTGGGTTTTTCCTCCTTTGCCTTTTGTCAGTGAGGTGGGCTCTGCGGTCTTCTTCAAAGGAGGCTGCTGCCCGCCAAACTGTGAGGCGCCAAGATGCACGGTTTGAGGCGTTATCAGCCCACTGGCGGTGGTCAAGGTGGCAGGCACCAAGAGATTTCTTTAGGCAGTCCTTGTACCTTTTCTTTGGTGCACCTCTGTCACGGTGGCCAGTGGAGAGCTCGCCATATAATACGATCTTGGGAAGGCGATGGTCCTCCATTCTGGAGACGTGACCCATCCAGCGCAGCTGGACATTCAGAGCCAGCTTAGTAGATATATTGAGAAGGTTAAACCTTAAAGAGAAAGATTTTTGTTTTATTCATTTTGACATGATTCTTACTCTAGAATAGATTTATTTTTAGTATCAGCACAATCACAAGGCCAGGAATTGAAGGCTGAATATAATAGTAGGATTTTGTCTGATCATTCTTTGTTATTAATAATGTGTACTGATTCAGAGAGAATTGACCATGTTTATTGTTTGAGATTTAATTCTTTGTTGTTGAAAAATGTTGAATTTTGTAATTTTATAAGGGATCAAATATAACTTTTTTTGAAAATAAATATGGATCCAGTTGATAGTAAATTTGTTTGATGGGATGCTTTAAAAGCTTATTTAAGGGGTCAAATTATTAGTTATACTGCCAAAATTAAGAAACAATATGTAGCCAAAATAAGTAGATTGGAGGAGGATTTACAGTGACATTTTGCAGAAGCTAAGAGTGTACATTTAGCCAATATGAAGTTATTCATTACAAACATAAATTTGAGGAATTATTACAGAGAACTAGACAAAGGTATTATGAATTAATGGAGAGAGCTCACAAAGTATTAACTTGGCAGTTAAAAATGGAACAAGCTTCTAGAATAATAAATGCTATTAGAATTGATTCAACATATAAACCCCAGGAAATTAATTACATGTTTCAAAAATTTCATGAAAATTTGTATACTTCAGAAGTAATGGAGAATGAGGCTAAAACTGATACATTTTTATATCTGATTTGGATTTATCTTTTTTAAGTGATAAGGATATTATGAATTTGGATGCTTCTTTTACTGCTAAAGAAATGATAGATGCACTTCAATTTATGCCTAGTGGGAAGTCTCCAGGGGATGATGGTTTTATTTCTGAAATTTATAAAGAATTTCAGGATTTATTAATCTCTTTATTGATGGAGGTATTGAAGCAGGCGACAGAGGTTCACTCTTTTCTAGATTATTTTTCTAAAGCAATTATTACAGTTGTTCTTAAGAAAGAATTTGATCCATTGAAAGCAGGGTCTTATATATTAATTTTTTTATTAAATGTTGATTATAAAATTGTGGTGAAGGTTCAAGTTAAGAGGTTAGCTAAATATTTAACAGATTTAATCCATTTGGATCAGGCACATTTTATTAAAAATTGGTATTCGGCAGATAATATTGTGAAGTTGATTTCTTTAATTAATTTTTCTTGGTAGGAATCTAACCTACTAATGTTTAATTCCCTCAATGCAGAAAAAGCCTTTGATAGAGTAGAATGGAGTTTTTTTATTCAAAGTTTTGGAGAAATTTAATTTTATTGATTAGATTAAGGCTTTTTATAGAGGTCCTACGGCTAGAGTCATGATGAATGGACAGGTATCTTCACCTTCTGTGTTGACTAGACAGGGCTGCCCTTTATCACCAGCTCTATTTGCATTGATTATTGAACTTTGGCTCAAATGATTAGACAAGATAGTAAGATTAAAGATATTAAGGTGAAATCTGATGAATTTAAAATAAACTTGTTTGCAGATGATGTTTTGATATATTTAACAAAACCTTTGAATTCTTTGAGGAACTTACATGATAGATTGGAGCAGTACGGTGAAGTATCAACTTATAAAATTAATTGGGAAAAGAGTGAGTTTATGCCTTTAGCTGAAATGGATTATTCTTTGTGTAGGCAGATTGGATTAAGTATTTGTGTGTTAAGGTAGATTGTAAATATAGTCATTTATATGAATTGAATTATTTACCTTTATTGTCTAAAATTAAATATAATTTGAATTGGTGATGTTACAAGCCCAGAGGACCCCAAAACCCAGCAGCAATATATATTCACCAAGACAAATGGTTACTTAAACAAAAGTTGCTTTTAATTATCTTTAAACATGAAAATAGAATCAAACATTAACTTATCACTATTGACTTAACTAACCCAATTTAACCCCCTTCTAATTCTAAGTGCATGTTATGAAATGTGTGTATAAGTTCAGAAAAGTTCTTTGGTTCACAGTCCAATCACACTTCGCATTCCTCCAAGTCCACTGGCTGCAGGCACTTCTTATACTGTGCACAGAATTTAACATTTATAAAGTTCGCTAGGCTTTAGTGCTTGAAAAGTAAATGGTTACCGCTCAAGAAGGTTCTTCCCAGTTTTCAGAGAAAGATTTGTTGTACGATGGACACGCAACCGCTTCAGTGTCTTGCTGATGAAACTTGCCCCTTCAGGGTTCTCCAGATAAGCTCTTTCTTTCAGGTCACCACAGAGTGCCTTTTTGTTTCTCTTATTCCAAGTGAAACATTAGACAGCCAGTCCTTTCCTCAAGCATGAACCACAAGGGCTTTGACCAAGCTGAATCAAGCACTTTCAACCCATCTTCCATATGGTGTTTTCCACAAGCTTTCCAGCTTGTCCTGCTCCAGTCCCAGCTGCTGTTGCTGGCTGTAACACTGTAGAAGTGATCTCTGTCTGTATCTCTCTCTCTCCCTCTCTCTCACTCTCTCTGAGAGAATGCTTGTTTGACTCTCTTTGCTTGCAAAACCACATGACCCTCCAGCTCCGGACAATCTGCGGCTCCAACAGGATCTTTCATCTGTTGCCTTTTTGTAAACAACAATCCATTAGTGAAGACTCTTGGGCACTCTCCAAAGCTCTTGCTTAAGCTGTGGAGCTGATATGTCTACCATTAGCAGAGCTCCAGTATTCCAAATGAGATTTGTTTTAAAGTGTTTGCATGTGACCTACTCTAACAAACCTTTCCCAATTTATCTCCCAAAAACATATCCATATACTTTATCACAGTGGAAAGTTAATTGTAATAAAATGAATATTTTTCATGAATTCAATATATTTTTCAGTCTATCCCTTGTAAGAATCCTAAAAAAAATTTAAAGATTTAAATGCATTGCTGAGGAAATTTTTATGGAAAGGTAAAATGGTAAGCGTATCATTACAGAAACTAACTTGGAAATATGAATTAGGAGGCTTGCAACTTCCTAATTTTCAAAATTATTATGAATCAGCACAATTAAAATTTATTAATAGGATGTTTGAAGTGGATAAACCTTTGATATGGGCTAATATTGAATTATCTCAGATTGGTGAGAAGAAGATGGATCATTTTATTTACAGAAGGAATCCTAAATTATTGAATAATTATAATTTACCTGTTTTGAAACACAATGGATTTATGGTATAAAAAATGAATTCATAGGCACTCAAGGTATAATTTCAGGTAAAACTCCTTTGTATCAAAATAAGCTTTTTCCTTTTACACTTAATAATCAACTTTTGAAGTTATGGGATCAAAAGGGTATTGTCAGAAACACAAATTCTCACAAATGAGTCTCTTTAAGATCGGTGACACGACAAGCTTTATTCTCAAGTCTGCAGAGTTGGACTCAACCGGCTTCTTGCCAAGTCGAGCCCTGATACATACAGTGCATTATTTTTTATACAATTTGCTTGTCCTTCGGCATCTCCACTACACTGCTTTAATTGGTTAGTTTTTGCAGAATCATCCTGATTACTGTTAGTCACGCACACCACGATCATTCATGACCTCTGCTCACACCAAATTCTGTTTTTCACTCTTTATCAATCTTTGGCTCCTGCATGTCTCTCTGTAGTTAAATCTGTTGCAATTCTTTTGTAACATTTTTCAGCTAAACTCCAGTGGTTATCCCCCTTTTATGACTAATCATCACATTTTAACTTAAACCCTTTTTAACCCAAATTCTCTATCTATAACAGGTATTAAATTGTGCAAGATTATTATGAAGCAGGATATTTTATTTCTTAAAGAATGAGAGACATTTAATATATCTTCAAATACTCTTTTTTCTTATCAAATTAAAGCCTTACTGTTGGATAATTTTAGACATACTTTACAGTTACCTAGATGATCTAAGTTTTAAATTTTACTTATTGAGGGTGGCAAGAAGGGATTAATCTGAGATGTATGCTTTATTACAGAATAAAATGCTTAAGCCGGATGTTCATAAATCTAGATTAAAGTGGGAAAAAGATTTAGCTATATATATCTCTCAGGATGATTGGATACATTTATGTAAGGATAGTATGACTAAAATTGTTAATGTAAGGTATCGATTGGTTCATTATAATTGTAAATATCAATTATATTTAACTCCAGAGAAATTAAGGAAATATAAGTTTTTTTTCTTTGGATTTATGTTTTAGATATCATGCGGAGGTTGGTTCTTTTTTACATTCTCCTTGGTTGTGTGAGACAGTGAACAACTTTTGGAATAGATTTAAGGAACTTTTAAAAGCTATTTTGAAAGTGAAACTTTCACTACATCCTTTAGTATTTTTGTTGGGTTATATTAAGAGGCTGAGTTTAGAATTAAAATTAAATACATTTCAAATTGCTTTTTTGAGATTGGCTTTAGCTGTGGCTGAAAATGCTTTGCAATTACTTGGAAAAATGAGACTGATTTGAGTATTCAGAGATGACATTTGGAGATGAGATCTTGTATTCCGTTGAAAAAGATAACATATAATTTACATAATATTTATTCCTTTTTTTTAGTAAAATCTGGAGTCCATATTTGGATTATTTGGAGTTGAATTATTAAATCTCCTCTCCACACATTAGTGGTGTTGCTCCAAAGAATTTTTATGTTTTATGTGATCTCATCTTTCTTTCTTTCTTCTTTCTTTTTGGGGTTAGTTTAAAGGGGGGTGGGGAGTTTTTGGGGTTTTGTTTTTTTAATATAAAAATATCATGTATGTATTTTGTATTTTTAAAGTAATATCCATTATTGTATATTTAACATATCTATCATGATTTAATAAATAAAATTTTCAAAAAATTATGAAAAAATTTCTCGTGCTCACGCTTCCTTCACACTTTGTCAAATAATGAGTAATAATCGGTGGATATTATGATATATTACATCATAGCCACAAACAATGCTACAAACAATAGTTCTCTGAAAAAATACAGGTACAAAATTAACAAAGAGTTTAACAACACAAGGTTTTAACATTTACACTATGGATCATATACTCTGACAAAGGGCCCAGGCTCGAAACATAGTGTGGTGAAACCACTATCATACTTATTTGTATTTGTTAATGACATGACCTTTCCTGGTTGACCTTGCTTTCACTGGCCAGCTGGTGACTCCTCACCTTTCTCACCCATAAGCCTGCCGCCAGTTCAATTCAGGTCAGTGTGAGCGACCAACACAGGGATGCTGTCCATCTCTTGCTAATAAAAGCCTTCAGTTCCAATTACTTCAGTATTTGTGCAATTGATTATGCATAAATTCTATTAGCAAGATTTTGTTTTCCTCAGAACATGGACATGAACGTGAACTTGAAGTTGGATCGCCTGGAAATTGACCCAAAAGAACATGAAGCTGCCGACCAATTCGCACTCTGGCGCCGCTGTTTCGCAAAGTTCCTCGGAGCCCCTGCTGCTGCTATCCAGGACGACAAGGGCTCATACATTGGGCATCGAATCTACCGGATGGTCCGGGACGGGGAGACATACGGAGATGTAATGAACATTGTGAAAGACCAGTATAAGGTACAGGTGAACAAAGTTCTATGCCCGGCATGCAGTGACCTGGGGAAACCTTCAATTACTTTGTCAGGGCTCTGCTGGAGCTCTCAAGGGACTGTAACTGCCAAGCTTGTGAGTACAGAACAGTACACTCAACTGCACATCAGGGACTCCTACATTACAGGTCCAACTACATGAGGCAGAAACGACTCAAACAGAGGCAACTGACCCTACCTCAAACCATCAAACTGGCGAACACTCTGGAAGTAGCCACCCACAACGCTGAAATATTCTCCAGCAAACACGTGGCCACCTCATTGGGAACATGGGTGCCTCCATCTTGGGAGGTGGGATCACAAGCTCCCTCCCATCCTGAACTGACCTCTGCTACCATTTGCAACCACCTGATGTGCTATTTCTGCAGGCAGGGCAAGCACCCGAGGAAACGTTGCCCTGCCAGGGATGCCATCTGCTCCAACTGTGGGAAGAAGGTGTGTAAGTCCAAACAAACCCCAGAATTCAGAAGCACCGCATGTAAGCAGGGACTGCCATCTTTGATGCAGTTACTTCCGCTGTCACTTCCAGGAACTTAGGGCACCTGCACACACATACACACGCACAAACAACACTAAGACCGCCAACCATAATGACGTCAATTCCACTTTCTCCTTTTCTCTTCTGGTGAACGATGATGGGGCTGTGTGTCCTATGAAGGACGTTCAGGTAAATGGCCATCCCACTGCTTGCTTATTCAGCAGAGGAAGCACCAAAAGCTTCATTCACCCAAACACTACACAGCACTACTCCCTCGGGATGAAGCCCACTAAACACAATGTCTCCTTAGCGTCCCAATCCCACTGAATAGAAGTTCATGACAGTTGAACAGCAACACTGTATACATATATACCGTAACATTACACTCCTCGTACAGCCACAGCTCTGTGCACCCATCCTACTGTGATTTGACTTCCAGTGTAACATGGAGCATCACCGAGTACGATGGGCCCCTCCCCTCCCCTTCCCCCCTTCCCCTTCCCTCCCCCTCCCCTTCCCCTCCCCCCTGCCCCCTCCCCCTTCACGGTCTGTAATGAGCAATTTTTAAACCACCCTCCTCCCCTCACTACGAGGGCTGACTGCCAGCCCCAAAACCAATTACAACATCTGACATGAAGTCTCTCCATGCTCTGGATCTCCCCCCATCCCTGTTTGCCACTCACCCCTGACTGTAAGCCTGTTGACACTGAAAGTTGATGATATCGTACTGAGGACAGGGCATTTATTAAGTCAGAATTAAAACGGCTTCTCACTGAGGGAGTGATAGAACAGAGTATGAGACCATGAAGAGCCTGGTTGAGGTGGTGAAGAGTGGGGAAAAGCACCAGATGGCCATCAATTACTCCCAGACAATCAATAGGTTCACCCGACTGGATGCATACTCCTGCCCCACATAGCTGACAGGGTGAACCAGATTGCACAAGACAAGGTGTTCTCTCCATAGACCTTAAGTCTGCATACCACCAGCTCCCCATCTGCCCTGAAGACTGCTAATATACCACCTTCGAGTCCCTTTCTTTCAAAGGGAGATGGATCAGATGGTGGGAGAACACGGGCTGTGGGCCACTTTCCCGACAACATCACTATCTGCAACCATGACCAACAGGACCATGATAGGAACCTCCAGAAATTCCTCCACATTGCAAAATGCCTCAGACAGGGAAGTGTGTCTTCAGCACTCGTTTCCTGGCTATACTAGACTGCGTCATGGAGAATGGAATCATTAGCCCCAACCCCTGTGAGAACTTCCACTCCCTCACTGCCTCAAGGCCTTGAAAAGGTGCCTGGGGTTTTTCTATTATTATGCTTAGTGGGTCCCCAACTATGTGGAGAAGGCCAGACCTCTCATCAGGGCCACCATTTTCCCCCTGTCAGTAGAACCCTGGAGGTATTTGACCGGATCAAATTTGACATTGCAAAGTCCATGATTCGTGCAATGGACGAGTCTATCCCGTTCCAGGTGGAGAGCGATACATCGGACTTTGCCCTGGCTGCAACACTTAACCAGGCAGCCAGGCCTGTAGCTTTTTTTTGTGCACCCTCCAGGCACTCCGAGTTGATGCTTTATGTGTGTAAGTACCAGGTTGATGTTTTCTACGGGTGAGAGCCGAGTTTATGTTTTATGCGGGTGTAATGGAAGATAATGACCATAAGACCATCCTTTTGCTTATGCAAGGCTGAGTATCAGTAACCTACTTTGAGAATAATGTAAGAATCAGCAGACACAAGCTAAATTCCACCATGGGGCCCAGAGATGCAGTTATCTGACAAAAAGACATCTGGTACCAAGAATGTTTAATCTTCCTGCTTGTTAGCCGGTTGCTGTTTGAGATTGATGGGATTGTTGGCGCAGAGTGTCAGGCGAGGCCTTGAAGCTAAGTAAATCATTGTATTCAAAGTGATAAGCTAGAATGGGTAATATAAGCCGTGGTCCCGCTGCTGAAGTTTCAGACTCCCTGAGGGGTGGCAACATCTCTCAGCAAGAAGAACTTCTAGAGTCCAACTAACGTCCCGGTCGGGGGAGGTGAGGAAGCTGCTACTGGCACCCTGGCAACCTACTACAAGTGTGTGGTCATTGCCTTGCTTCGGCAGTTGGGACCAGTCCAGGCGTTGATAAGTATAATTGGGAAGGGCTTGCATATTGTAGTTTGAAATCAGCTTTAGATTTTGTAATAAAGATTTGTATAAACTGAAGTGCTCTCGGCGTGTGTGTCTGTAATCTAAAATGAACAAAGTGAGAGGTACAAGTTTACCCAGGACACTGGGTGAGTGCCGAGTTGATGTTTTATGCAGGTGAGGGCCGAGTTGATGTTTTATGCAGGTGCGTACCAGGTTGATGTTTTATGTGGGTTAGGGCCGAGTTGATGTTTTACGTGGGTGAGGGCCGAGATGATGTTTGGTGCGGGTAAACGCCAAGTTGATGTTTTACGCGGGTAAGTGCCGAGTTGATGTTTTATGCAGTTGAGTGCAGAATTGAGTTTTATGCAAGTGAGTGTCAGGTTGATGTTTTAATGTGGGTGATGGCCAAGTTGATGCTTTATGCGAGCAAGTGTTGGGTTGATGTTTTATGTTTGTGAGGGCTGGGTTAATATTTTACAATTGTGAGGACTGAGTTGATGTTCTATGCAGGTGAGGACCGAGTTGATGTTTCATGCAGGTGAGAACCAGGTTGTGGTTTTATGTGAGGGACCAAATTGATGTTTTACACGGGTGAGGGCCAAGTTTATGTTTTACGTGGATGAGGGCCGAGTTGCAGTTTTACATGTGTGTGGGCAGAGTTGATGTTTTATGTGAGTGAGACCAAGTTGATGTTTTACAATTGCGAGGACCAATGTTTATGTTTTATGCAGGTGAGGGACTGAGTTGATGTTTTACAATTGTGAGGACCAAGTTGATGTTTTATGCAGGTGAGGGCTGAGTTGATGTTTTATGCAGGCGAGGGCCGAGTTGATGTTTTATGCAGGTGCATACCAGGTTGATGATTTCTATGGGTGAAGGCCAAGTTGATGTTTTATGTGGGTGAGGGCTGAGTTGATGTTTTAGTTGGTTGAGGACCAATTTGATGCTTTACGCAAGTGAGAGCCGAGTTGATGTTTTATGCGGGTGAGAGGAGAGTTGATGTTTTATGCGGGTGAGTGCCAGGTTCATGTTTGATGGGGATCAGTGCCACATTGATGTTTTATGCCGGTGAAGACCCAGTTAGTATTTTATGCAGGTAGGGCTAGGTTGAGGTTTTATGTGGATGATATCCAGGTTGATGTTTGCCAAGTTGATGTTTTACGCGGGTGAGTGCAGAGTTGATGTTTTACATGGATGATTGCCAAGTTGATGTTTTACTTGAGTGAGTGACGAGTTGATGTTTTATGCGGTTAAGTGCCGAGTTCATGTTTTATGCAGTTGAGTGCAGAATTGATGTTTTATGCAAGTGAGTGTCGGGTTGATGTTTTAATGTGGGTGATGGCCAAGTTGATGCTTTATGCGAGGGAATGTTGGGTTGATGTTTTATGTTGGTGAGGGCTGGGTTAATATTTTACAATTGTGAGGACTGAGTTGATGTTCTATGCAGGTGAGGACCGAGTTGATGTTTTACAATTGTGAGGCCCGAGTTGATGTTTCATGCAGGTGAGAACCAGGTTGCGGTTTTATGTATGTGAGGGACCAAGTTGATGTTTTACATGGGTGAGGACAGAGTTGATGTTTTACGCGGGTGAGGGACCAAGTTGATGTTTTATGCGGGTGAGGGCCGAGTTGATGTTTTACGCGGGTGAGGACCGTTGATGTTCTACGTGGGTGAGGGCCGAGTTGATGTTCTACGCAGGTGAGGGCCGAGTTGATGTTCTACGCGGGTGAGGGCCGTGTTGATGTTCTACGCGGGTGAGGGCCGAGTTGATGTTCTACGTGGGTGAGGGCCGAGTTGATGTTTGATATGGATGTGTAGTGAGTTGTTGTTTTATACTGTGACTTGCTCAAAGGATGGCATCGATTCTGAGGTTGGGTGCCTGCTGAGTGACCAAACATTTAGATGGTTGAATCACCGCTCCTGTCAGTTGGTACAAGATGGCACAGGACCCCCCCCCCCCTTCCCTTAAGGTCGCATTTGGCAACATGCATTGCCTGGGAGATGTCACCACTTCCTGGTTGTGCATCGTTGAGGAGGCAGTGACTGCAATGCGCTGATGTCACTTGTGCAGACCAGCACGACCCAGACAGGAAGTGGGTCATCCACTCAAAGCAACGAGAGATTCAAATAAATTTCAGTTACTGGCTCAGCCTCATGTTGTGTGGACGTGCTTCATTTCATTAGATCTTTTGTTAGCAGCTACTACAGTGGTGACCCCGAAACATCCAACATCTTTGGAACCCACCTTGAACACGACAAAATGCTGCTGCTACGACCACCGCTGTGGGCATGCATTTTCTGCCTGTTATGGAGTTCAGAGGACCCCAAAAACCAGCAATAGATATGCACTACAACACAGGGTTACTTAAACAAAAATAGTTTTCAATTATAATTGAACAAGAAAACAGAATTAAACTTTATTACTTAACCTATTTACCTAACCTAACTACTTAATCCCCCCTCTAACACTAAGCACACATGTGTGTAATGTAAATTTAAGATTAGAAAAGTTCTTTGGATCACAGTCCAATCTCATGGGTTGCAGGCAATTCTTGTACTGTGCATAGAAGTTAGCATTACAAAGTTCACCAGTCTTTGGTGCTGAACAGGCAAAAGGGTTACCATTCAGGAGGGTTCTTGCTGGTTTTCAGAGAGAGATTCCTTTTCCAGGACATCCACAACTGATTCTTTCTCCAAGGTTGCCAGACCCTTCTGAGGGTGGACTTCATGAAGGGGTACCATCAGATTCTGGTGCATCCCAACAACATCCCAAAAACAACCATAACACCTTTCAGCCTTTTTGAGTTCCTCCAGATGACTTTCAGACTAAAGATTGCAGCTCAGACGTTTCAGCATGTCATGGACATGTTTGGCAGGGACTTGATTTCATCTTTGTCTATCTGGATGTTATTCTCATCGCCAGCACACACAGGACACACCTGACTCACCTTTTTGACAGATTGCAGGAGTTCGGACTCACGGTGAACACAACCAAGTGCCAGTTCAGCCTAGAAACAATTGATTTCCGTGAGGCCACACTATTGCCAGATAAGGTAGGAGCCATCCAGTGATTCCCCAGGCCGAGCACCATCAAAGGCCTACAGGAATTTTTAGGGATGGTTAACTTTTATCATAGTTATCTCCCGGGAACAGCTACTCTCATGCAACCCCTATTTGACCTTGTCAAACTCGGCGACAAGGCACTCCAGTGGACACCCAAAACCATTGAAACATTCCAGGCAACTAAAGTGGCACTGGCGGATGCCACCTCTTTGGCTCATCCTGATTCTTCCTCCCCCAGCCCTTACAACAGACACATCAGACAGAGCGGTCAGCGCTGTGCTGGAACAGTAGGTCGATGAACAGTGGTGCCCCCTGGCTTTCTTCAGCAAACATCTCTGGACACCAGAACTCAAATACAGCGTGTTCGGCAATACGACATTTCTGCTACATGTTAGAAGGGTTTTCATTGCGAACACAGACCACAAGCCACTCAGCCATGCTCTCATGGTTGGCAAAGCAACAGCGACACCTCTCCTACATTTTGGTGCATACATCGGATGTTCATCAGGTCACAGGCAAGTCCAAGATGTTGGCTAATGCGCTGTCCAGACTGGCCATCTCCGCTATCTCTGGAGGACTCAATGTTGCTCAACTGGCCAAAGACCAAGCAGAGGATGTGGACATCCAGGCCTACTGGGTCACCATCACCAGCCTGAAGGTTAGCAATTTCTGTCCTCCACTGGGGAGCCTGACTTTACTGTGTGACACGTCCACAGGCTAGCTACAGTGAGTGTTTGACCTAATTCACGGCTTGTCACAACCTTGCATAAGTTCCATCCGCCTGCTGTCCAACATGCTCATGTGGCACGGCCCTCGCTGTTATCTAATTCTATGGGCTAAGACTTGTCTGGACTGCTAGTGTACCTAAGCCCACAGACACATCAAGGCCCACATCAAGAGTTTTGATCTGACATGCCAATTTGACCACCATGAGCCAAGGTATGCGGTATTTATTCACAATAGTCGGCTGTTTTACCCGTTGGCCAGAATGTCCACATGCAACACAGACTTGCGTCAGAGCTTTCTTGTCCACTTGGGTTGCATGCTTTGGGGTCCCGACTCACATCAGCTTCGACTGATGGGCCCAGTTCACTTCCTCGGTCTGGTCCAATCTAGCCAAGTTCTGCGGAGCCAGTTAAACCACACCACGGCCTACCATCCTCAGACAAGTGGACTTGTCAAATGTTTTCACCACCGTCTGAAGGCAGCCTTGAAAGCTTGACTACAAGGCCTGAATTGGATGGACCAACTCCCATGGGTGCTGTTAGGGATTCAAACACTACCAAAAGAAGACATACCAGTGGCATCAGCTTACCAAGGTTATGGGCCGAGGACCCCAAAGCCCAGCAGCAATAGAAATTCACCAAGACAAATGGTTCTTAAACAAAAGTCATTTTTAATTTTCATTAAACATAATAGGATCAAACTTTAACTTATTACTATTAACCTAACCTAACTTAACCCCCTTCTGCTTCTAAGTTCGTGTGTATGCAATGTGTGTACAAGTTCAGAAAAGTTCTTTGATTCACAGTTCAATCTCACTTCTCACTCCTCCAATGGACAAGTATCAGGCAATTCTTATGCTGTGCACAGAATTTAACATTTATGAATTTTCACCAAACTCTGGTGCTTAAATAGTTACCACTCAGGAAGGTTCTCGTCTGTATCAGAGCGGGATCTGTTGCAATTGATTCCTTCTGATCAGCCACTTCAGAGTCTTGCTGGAGAAACTTGCCCCATCAGGGTTCTCCAATTGATAACCTCTTCTTCTGCAGGTCACCATGGAGTTCCTTTTTTTTCCCCCTCTTATTTCAGGTGCAAAAGCCATTTCCTCTTATATGTTTTTCAAAGGAAAGGTTTGTAAGGTTTTTCAAAGTCTGAACTAAGAACTCACGACCGGTCTTCAAAATGGGGTTTCAACAAGTTTCCTGCTTTCCATGACTGCAGAAACCATTTCTCTCTCTCTCTCTCTCTCTGCTTGCAAAACCACATGATCTTCTTAGAACAGCAAACTGCAACCAGACAGGTTGTGGCACTGGACCCAAACTTCTGAGTCTGTTCATTTGTTACTTTCAAAACAATAATTCATTTACACCTGCTTTTGAAATTCTTTAGCAAAGCAGTCTCCTTGTTTTATTGTCTTTGCAATGGCTCTTGTTGCCTGCATGTCTCACTTTCAGCAAAACTCTTGCATTTTAAATGAGATCTGTTTTGTGAAGTATTTGTGTTTGTTTGTGACCTACACTAAACCCCCACAATCTATCTCCTTCAAAAACAAATACAATATAAAACATAATATCCACCACACCCTCCCCGCAAAGGAATTCAGTTACAACTAAACTGATTTTAAAATCACTACAGTGACAACACAATATATAATGTTATAACAATGTTTAGTTTATATCTTTACATGTTCAATTTTAACATCTTGACAATCTGCCATTACATTATTTGTACCTTTGATATGATTAATTTGAAGATATTGCAATATTAAACTCTAGTTTAACAATCGTTTTATTCAAAAACACCAGGGTATTGTGGTCAGTACATATCACAACTGGCTCATGAGAGGTACCCAGATACACATCAAAATTCTGCAGAGCACATATTACAGACAACAGTTCCTTCTCAATAGTGGAATAGTTCCTTTTATGAACATTGAATTTTTTTGAAAAGTAGGCAATTGGATGGTCAATTTCATCATGTTTTTGTTACAAAACTGCATCTGCTGCCTCCTCACTGGCAACGATAAATAAAATGCTCTGTCAAAATCAGGAGATTTTAAAACAGGGTAATGGCATAGCATCTCCTTTAAATTTTTTAAAGCTGACAAACTTTAGTCCACACAGATTGGTTAAAGGAAGAGCAACCTCAGCAAAATTCTGTAAAATTTCCTATAATATCCTGCCAGTCCTAAAAACCTTGCCACCACTTTCTTGCTATTTGGAATAGGTAATTCAGAAATTGCATTCACCTTAGCTTGAATAAGTGCAAGTTTGCCATGACCAACTATATGACCTAAGTATATTACAGTGGCATTTGCAAATTGACTTTTTGCTACATTAACAGCTAAGTTTGCTTTGGAAAATTTTGCAAGCAATTTGTCCAATTCTCTTAGACATTCTTCCCATGTGTCACTTTTGGTGACCAAGTCATCAATATAAGCATCTGCATGTGTTACTTGGACTACCAAATTAATCATCCTTTGGAATGTTGCAGGGGCATTTGTCATGCCAAAAGGTTACACATTATACTCATATAAACCAGATGGAGTTACAAAAGCCAAAATATTCTTTCCTCTCAGTTAAAGGCACACACCAGTAACCCTTCAACAAATCCACTTCAGTAAGAAATTTAGCTTTCCTAATTTTATCAATAGAGACATCTATTCTCTGAATAGGATAAACTTCTGTTCTACTCTACTCAAGGTTTCGTCACCTAGATCAAGGTATTGACAACACAACTTTGGCTGGGGCCCAAGAACATGACCATGAGAAAAATGCTTATTGAACTGCAATCACAAACCTGCAATTGAAAGATGTCGAGTTTGGAGTTAATGGCAAACTACTCCTCTGTGATATATCAACGGGACACCCACGCCCAGAAGTTCCAGGGGAGTTCATCCCCTACCATTCCAACTACAGCTATGATCCTAAGGAACTCTTGAGCAGGCTAAGGGAGATCGTAGGAAAATTGACCCCTATTCCATCATTGTCTCATGGAGAACACTTCTTTTGTACCTGAAGATCTGAAAAACTGAGAATAGGTCTTCGTCTGAAGGGGAAAAATTGGTCATCCTTTACAGATGCCCTACGAAGGACCTTGTAGGATACTCAAACTAGGTGGACCAGTATTTTGGACATTGGAGGGAAGCCACAGTCTTTCACTATTGACAGCTTAAAGCAGCTTACGTGAACAAGTCTTCCCCACTGCAGCAGCCAACAGTCCATCACAGAGATCAACAACCTAAAAGACATACAAATCTTTCTGCTGGTTCTTGGTGGGGGGGGGTGTATCGCTGCTATGGCAGCACTACAACTCCCAGGAGACATCGAACCTGCCATGTGACATTCTTCTTTGGCTTGGCTTCGCGGACGAAGATTTATGGAGGGGGTAAAAAGTCCACGTCAGCTGCAGGCTCGTTTGTGGCTGACCAGTCCCATGACATTAATGCATGATGATATCAATGCATGTCAAGCATGTGGTTCTGGCTTTTAAAAGGTTGTGTGGGTGATGAAAAGTAAATCCATTTGATTCACTCCAGAAACACCTTGTGTAGTCATTTCATCGTGTTCACTGCAATTCCAGTGGCCACACTCGATCTTCTCCACCACAGGAATAAAGTCACAGAGAACTCAACAAACGGTGAAACTCAGACAACATTCCCGTAAATCAGCAACCAAAATTGCACACATTCCAAATTTGGCCTCACCAATGGCTTATACAACTTCAACATGACATCCCAGCTTATGTACTCAATACTGATTCATGAAGGCCAATAAACCAAAAGCTTTCTTCACCACCCTATCTACATGTGACTCCACTTTCAGGAAATTAATGTTGTAAATGTGCCGAATGTTTGCACTGTGCATGGATTGTGTGAAATACAGCTGCCACTTCATTAGATCCAGGGAGAAATGACCAACACCAGTGTTTTCCCAAACCCTTTTATTTACAATTAGAGAACTATTTATAGTATTTACAATGCCCATGGTCCCGAGGGAACTTTCACGAACTATCTCACACACATGACTGGATTGGTTGGTTGATGGCTCAAGTCCCGCGAACCAGTAACACCAACTCCTGGCGATGGTGGGGTCACTCTGCTTAGGGTATCCTAGCAATTAAGTACCAGAATTCCAAATCCCTTTGTTCTACTGCACTTCTCAGTTGTCTATCATTTAACATGTATGACCTTTGCTGATTAGTCCTACCAAAATGTAGCACCTCAGTATCACTATTAAACTCCATCTGCCATCTTTCAGCCCTCTATTCTAACTGGCCTATATTCCACTGCAAGCTTTGAAAACCTTCACTATCCATACCACCACCAATCTGGAAGGGCAGCGTGTGCAGATTCAAAGGAAGCTTTATGGGGAAAACTGGATGTATTCCAAAGCTCATTGTAAAAGAGCACACGTGGTGGTGGTGGGACTGATCTCCTCATTGAAGGACAGAGTCAAGAACCAGGGAGCCTGGTCTCAGGGTGGCCACTTTGGACTGAGATCAAGAGGAGCGTCGTGGCTGAAGATTTTATTTAATTTTTTTAGACATAAGTACGGTAACAGGTAATTTCATCCCATGCCGCCCAATTTATACCCATTTGACCTACAGCCCCCAGAACATTTTGAACTGTGGGAGGAAACTGGAGCTCCCAGGAACAAGCCATGCAGACACAGGCAGAATGTACAAACTCCTTACAGACAGCACGAGATTCATGCCCCAGTCCCAATCACTGGCACAGTGAAGGCGTTGCACTAACCACTATGCAAACTGCAGTGGTGAATGGAAACCACCACACTAATGAGAAAGGTTATTCAGCCACCAAGTGCTATTTGAAGGTGTAATGGGTGCACCTTTGAACGTGATGAAAGTAGTGGGCCTCGGTGGATTGGGTATCACAGACTGAGACGGGACCTAGATTATCCCAATTCTCCCTGCACCCTTGACCCTCCAGTCCCAGAAACTCGTCTGCACCATTTCAACTTATTGATGTTCTTCTAGCTGGGCAACCGGAACTGTGGACAGCATCCTAAGTCTGGTCATGCCAAGGGTTCCCAATCTTTGTACTCAAAACACCCTACCCAATGAAAGCCTGCATTTCCAAATGCCCACTTCACCACCCTGTCCACTAGCGTGACTACTTTCAAGGAACTATGCCCCTGTCCCCCTGGGTCTCTCGGTTCTGCATCACTCTCCAGGGCTGTGTCAGTCATGCCCTGAATTGCTCCCAAAAAGCAACACCTCAAACTAAGAAAATCACAGCCCAACAAAGGCCCTTTAGCCCACGATGTTGTGCTGACCTATATAAACCTACTGAACAAACTCAACCTTCCCTACCTCACACCCATTATTTCCTCCATCCATGTGTCTGCTTAAAAGTCTTTTTAAATGTCCCTATTGGACCACCCCTCGCAATGCATTCCAGCCACCCCCCCATCACTCTGTTAAAAAAAACAAACCCCTTATGTCTCCCCTGAATATTCCTCCCCTCACCGAGTACAGATGTCCTCTGGACCTCTATTAAAACACCGCTCTCTCAAAAACAAAATCCCTGTTTCTGGCAACCTAGCCTCAAGGCATGTTCTCCAATCCAGGCAGCATCCTGGAAAATCTATTCCGAACTCTCTCCAGAGCTTCCATATCTTTCTTGTAATGAGATAACAAGAACTGAACATAATATTCCAAGTCTGGTCTAACCAGAGTTTTTACTTCTTTTCAATCTTTTTATTAAGTTTCAGGTTAATAAACATGAACATATACAAACACAGACATCTAGTAAACTGAATTTCCCAATCTCTAAAAAGCCAAACATGAAAAGAATCAAATTTTATCACAAAAATATCCCAACTGAAAAAAAACAAAAAGAGAAAACTAAGTTTTTCGAGGGGGTTAAAAAAAATGTTGATGAAAGGAAAGCTGTGGATGTTGTCTATTTAGACTTTAGTAAAGCTTTTGACAAAGTTCCCCACAGGAAGTTAGGAAAAAAGGTGGAGGCATTAGGTATAAATAAGGAGGTAGTGCAATGGATTCAGCAATGGTTGGATGGGAGGTGTCAGAGAGTAGTGGTGGAAAATTGTTTGTCCAATTGGAGGCCAGTGACTAGTGGAGTTCCTCAGGGATCGGTCCTGGGTCCACTATTGTTTGTTATATATATTAACGATCTGGAAGTAGGGGTGGAGAATTGGATAAGCAAGTTTGCGGATGATACAAAGATTGGTGGTATTGTGGACAGCGAGGAAGATTACCATAGATTAAAAGGTGATTTAGGAAGGCTGGAGATGTGGGCTGAGAAATGGCTGATGGAATTTACTACAGATAAGTGTGAGGTGTTACATTTTGGAAAGGCATTAAATGGTAGGCTATTGAGATGTGCAGAGCAACAAAGGGATTTAGGAGTGATGGTAAATAGTACCCTCAAGGCTGATACTCAGGTAGATGGTGAGGTGAAGAAGGCATTTGGAATGTTGGCCTTCATAAATCGGAGTATTGAATTCAAGAGTAGGGACGTTATGATGAAATTGTACAAGGCATTGGTGAGGCCAAATTTGGAGTACTGTGTACCGTTTTGGTCACCAAATTATAGGAAAGATATAAACAAAATAGAGAGAGTACAGAGGTTCACAAGAATGTTGACAGGATTTCAAGGTTTGAGTTACAGGGAAAGGTTGTGCAGACTAGGATTTTTTTCTCTGGAGCGTAGAAAATTGAGGGGGGATGATAGAGGTGTTTAAGATTTTAAAAGGGACAGACAGAGTAAATGTGGATGGGCTTTTTCAATTAAGAGTGGGGGAGATTCAAACTAGAGGGCATGGTTTAAGATTGAAGGGGGAAAATTATAAAGGGAACATGAGGGGAAATTTCTTTTCGCAAAGGGTGGTAGGGATGTGGAATGAGCTTCCGGCAGACCTAGTTGAGGCAGGATCATCGGTTACATTTAAGGATAGACTGGAGAGAAGAGGACTGGAGGGGTATGGAACAGGTGCTGGTAAGTGGGACTAGGAGGGTGGGAATTTGTTACGGCATGGACTAGTAGGGCCAAATTGGCCTGTTCTGTGCTGTAAGTGGTTATATGGTTATGGTTAAAGTTGTGCTACCATATTTCTCCGGTTAAACAATTATTTTGTTGTCAATTCCACTCCTCTACACTCAAATAAAAGTTAAGAGGATTTGGATAGGATCTCCTGACATCATATGAAAATCTTGAATAAATGGTCTCTATGTTTCTTCAAATTTAACCGAAGGGTCAACAGTACAACTTCTGATTTGTTCTGCTTAAACATGCTCTGCTTTGAGAAAACCATCGTAAGGTGGTCAGTGGTTAAGGGTCTTTCCATTTAAGTAAAATAGATCCCCAGGCTATTAAAGTAATAAATGTAATCACACGACAAGTTGAAGCAGATAAGTGGCCAGAGTCCAAAATGGTCATCCAAAAAGTGCAGTAATAGGATGAGGTTGTATGTCAATGAGCAAAACTGCTGAAATAATATCAAAAATATCTTTCCAATATATTTTTCAGGGAAGGGCAGGACCAAAGAATATGTGTTAGGGAAGTCACCTCAGAATGAGTTTATATGGGAGTAAAAATGAGCTCACATGCTTAGACACATGGGGCCCTATTAACCTTCTTAAACTGCATCAAAGAGAGTTGAGCTCACATTGAAGAACTGGAGAATTTTCTCCCATGTCTCTTTAGGTAAGTATAACCAAAGTTTTCTAAAGCTGCAACATTATATCATGATTCTTGAACTCAATCACCCGTCTAATGAAGACCAACATACCATAAGCCTTCTTTGCCTGCAGCAAACTTTTTTATAAACTTGATTTAAAATATAAAACTACTAAGCAAACATTTCGAACAATCCAAATACACGTGGTATTTATATAAAAAGAAAATAACAAAAAAAAGCCTCCTTTTAATACTCCCACCCCCTACAAACTAAAAAAAAAGAAAAAGAATTGGGAGAAGAGAACCACAACAGGAGTACTTCATATATTTTATATATATGGAGATCTATAAGAGAAAGGAAATGCTCGAGATGCATTTAGATTTTAATACCAAAATTTTGTGAATATGGACTCAACAACTTCAAAATACATGATATTTGTCTCTTAAATTATGTTATTTTCTCAAGTGGAATATAACCCGAACTTCTGCATGCCATCTATCCATTCCCAAATCAATATCTCTCGTCCAATACTGCAATACATTTTCTAGCTATTGCCAAAGCAAGTTGAACAAATTTTACTTGATATTCAATTTTAATTTAGGTAACATCTCAAGTTTAAAAAAAAAACATTGGATCCTGTAGGAATTTAACTCCAGTTATTCGTTCTAATAAATTACAAATTTCAAGCGAATACGTTTTAATTCTGGAACACTGCTAAGTTGAATGCAAAGTACCAACTTCTTGTTCACATCTAAAACATGAATCCAAGTATAGTTCATATTATACAACTTTTATGGTTTTAAATATAACTGATGAATAAAATTATATTGAACCAACAGCTATTTCACATTTATTGTACTTTTCATACTCTCTACATATCTGAATCCATCTATGTTCATTTATTTGCTTATTTAAATCTACCTCCCATTTATGTCTTGATTTATGAACCCCTTGAGCTTAATAATAATTCTACATCTGTCTCCACTGGTAATACGAAATCTTGGCCAAAAATTTCACAAAAAATCTCTTAACTTTTGTATTTTCCAATATCTTAAACTTTTCCTTCATTCTATTAAAAGTAATAAATTTCCCAGCTTTAAAACAATCTTTAATTTTCTTAATATTACAATTTTTCCAAATCTTAAAAAAATTAATTTCAATGGAATAAGCCTATTTTGAAATAATTTAATTTCTTCTGGAAATTAAACCTCCTCCTCCAATCACTTCACCAATTTTGTTCCCGTTCAAATAAATGTTTCAGCATGGGTGTTTCTCTAATGGTTATTAAGAACCTTGCATTCCATGTTATCATGTTCCATATTTACCCATGTTGGAACATTATTTAACTCCTACATTACATTAATAAACCTCAACTGTGCTGGTTTTTAATAATTAATAAAATTGGAGAGAGGAGGAGGAGGAGCCGGGAGTTAATTGGGGTTAATTGGTAAGGGCCAAATAAAAGGAGTAGAAAAGGAGGGAGCGGCCAGCGAGGGAGTGGCCCAGTGAAGGAGTGGGGACTTTGGTTCGAGGGACTTCGGTGAGCAGGGGCTAAGAAGGAGCTTATTAGTAAAGGGTATTATAGTAAGAAAGGAGGAAATGGAGTCAGTTGGGGTAGTTAAGTACTCCAATTGTGGGATGTGGGAAGTCAGAGACTGCACAGCTGTTCCTGATGACTACACCTGCAAAAGGTGCATCCAATTGCATATAATGAGTGACCGTGTTAGGGAGCTTGAGCTGCAATTGGATGAACTGAGGATCATAAGGGAAGCAGAGGAAGTGAAAGAGAGGAATTACAGGGAGACAGTCACCCCTAGAAGGCAGGAGTCAGGGAATTGGGTGACTGTGAGGAAAGGAGGGAGAGCGCCAGTGCAGAGTACCCCTGTGGAAGTGCCCCTCAGCAACATGTATTCGGCTTTGGATACTGTTGGGGGGAACGGCCTATCAGGGACAAGTTGTGGTGGTCAGGTATCTGGCACAGGGGCTGCCCCTGAGGTTCAGAAGGGAAAGAAGGATAAGAATAGGATTCTTGTAGTTGGGGACTCATTAGTCAGAGGAACAGATAGGAGGTTTGTGGGAAGACATAGGGGATCCAAGTTGGTATGTTGCCTCCCTGGTGCCAGGGTCAGGGATATCTCTGATCGAGTACATAGCATTCTGCAAGGGGAAGGAGAACAGCCAGAAGTCGTGGTCCATTTGGGGACCAATGACTTAGTTAGAAGTGGGGATGAGGTCCTGAAACAGGATTATGTAGAATTAGGTAGGAAGTTAAAAAACAGGACCTCTGGATTGCTGCCCGTGCCACGAGCTAGTGAGGGTAGAAATAGGAGGATGTGGAGGATGAATGCGTGGCTAAAGAGATGGTACAGGGGGCAAGGGATAAGATTTCTGGATCATTGGGATCTCTTCTGGGGAAGGTCGGACCTGTACAAGAGGGACGGACTTCACTTGAACTGGAGGGGGACCAATGTGCTGGCAAGTAGATTTGCTAGAGCTGTGGGGGTAGGTTTAAACTAGTTTGGCAGGGGGGTGGGGAACAGAGGGTGAGAGCAGTGTCCAGAGAGTATAGCCACCTAGCTAGGAATAAAAAAAGATAAGAAAGGTAGGATGGAGATTAGGGTAGAAGGTAAAAAAGAGAATATATGTGAGGGTCATTCTCTGAGATGCATATATTTTAATGCAAGAAACATAGTGAACAAGGTAGATGAGCTGAGAGCATAGATAGATACTTGGGGTCACGATATTGTGGCAATTAGTGAGACCTGGCTACAGGAGGGGCAGGACTGGCAACTTAATGTTCCGGGATACATTTGTTTTAGATGTGATAGATCAGGGGGTAAAAAAGGAGGAGTTGCTCTGCTTGTTAGGGAGGTCATTACTGCCGTGAGGTGGCAGGATGGTATGGAGGGATCGACCAGTGAGGCTGTTTGGGTGGAATTGAGGGGTGGAGGAGGCAAGAGGGTGCTAATAGGGGTGTATTACAGACCACCAAATGGGCCAAGGGAATTAGAGGAACAAATTTGTAGGGAGATAACGTATGTGTGTGAAAATCATAGGGTAGTGATCATGGGAGATTTTAACTTCCCACACATTGATTGGGATACCCATACGGTTAGAGGGCTGGATGGGCTGGAGTTCGTTAATTGTGTTCAGGATTGTTTTCCAAATCAGTTAGTAGAAGAACCGGATCTCCTGTTAGGGAACGAGCTAGGTCAGGTAGCGGACATTAATGTTGGAGAACCAATTGGGTCTAGTGACCATAATTCTGTTAGTTTTAGGGTAGTTTTAAGGAAGAGCAAGGAGAGGCCTAAAGTTGAGGTTCTGGATTGGAAAAGAGCAAATTTCGTAGGAATAAGAAGGGATTTGGGGAGTATTGCGTGGGACAGGATATTTTCAGGTAAGGATGTTAATGAAAAATGGAGGATATTCAAAAAAGAAATTTTGAGGGTACAGAGTAGTTATGTCCCAGTCTGGATCAAAGGAAAGGCTGGAAGTCATAGGGAGGCTTGATTTTCGAGGAATATTGGAAATTTGGTTAGGAGAAAAAGGGAGGTGTACAAGAGGTATAAAGAGCAGGGAGCTGAGAAGTTGAAGGAGGACTACAAAGAGTGTAGAAGGAATCTTAAGAAATAAATTAGAAAGGCCAAAAAAAGGCATGAAGAGGCTTTGGCTGACAGAGTAGAAATAAATCCAAAAGGTTTCTATAAGTACATTAAAAGTAAAAGATTAGTGAGAGATAAAATTGGACCCCTTGTCGATAGCGAGGGTAGGCTGAGTGAGAAGTCTGAGGAAATGGGGGAAATTTTAAATGATTTCTTTGCCTTGGTATTCACTAGGGAAAAAAATGTTGAAGTAAAGAAAAATAGTGGGGAGGTCATGAAGCATATCAGGATAACCGAGGAGGTAGTGATGGCTGTGTTAAAAATGATAAAGGTGGATAAATCTCCCGGACCGGACAAAATATTCCCTAGGACACTCAGGGAGGCTAGTGGACAGTTAGTGGGGCCATTAACAGAGATATTTAGGATGTCACTGGCCACGGGGGTGGTACCAAAGGATTGGAGGGTGGCGTATGTGGTTCCTCTAAAGTACTGTGTACAGTTTTGGTCACCAAATTATAGGAAAGATATAAACAAAATAGAGAGAGTGCAGAGAAGGTTCATGAGAACGTTGACAGGATTTCAGGGTCTGAGTTACAGGGAAAGGTTGTGCAGACTGGGGCTTTTTTCTCTGGAGCGTAGAAGATTGAGAGAGGACTTGATAGAGGTGTTTAAGATTTTAAAAGGGACAGACAGAGTAAATGTGGATAGGCTTTTTTAATTAAGAAAGGGGGAGATTCAAACTAGAGGACATGATTTAAGATTGAAGGGGGAAAATTATAAGGGGAACATGAGGGGAAATTTCTTTACACAGAGGGTGGTGGGGATGTGGAATGAGCTTCCGGCAGACGTGGTCGAGGCGGGATCATTGGTTACATTTAAGGAAAGACTGGATCGTTACATGGATAGGAGGGGACTAGAGGGGTATGGACCGGGTGCTGGTCAGTGGGACTAGGAGGGTGGGGATTTGCTACGGCATGGACTAGTAGGGCCGAATTGGCCTGTTCTGTGCTATAAGTGGTTATATGGTTATGTAAACCTCCTAAATCATATTTCCACATCAATTTCTCCAAAGAAATTTTAGCCATTTTCCGTTTCCAGAAAAAAATTCTAAAGAATATTTCGTAAATTGAAATTGGAATAGATTGAAATAAATACTGTATTCGAGGAAAAACATTCATCTTAACACAATTTACTCTACCCATCAAAGTAATAGGTAACATATCCCATCTTTCCAAATCCTCTATAATTTTCATGATAGAGATAAATAACTTAATTGAAATAATTTTATCAAAGAATTTAAAGGATTTGTTAAATAAATCTAAACATCTACAAATAATTTTATTTTATGTTCTTCTTGCTTCACCTTTATACCCACAGTCTTCAAGTCCTGTTTTATTAATTCAGCCAATGGTTCTATTGTTAACAAATAAAGCTGGTGACAATGGGCAACATTTTCAACTTGATCAAATTAATTCAAAAGATGTTGAAATCTGTGCATTGGTCACTACTTTTACAATAGGTTTTTTTATATTACATTTTAACCAAATCTATGAACATTGAACCCAATTTACATTTCCCCAGAACTTTATAGAGGAAATCCCATTCTAATCTTTTACAGTATCCAGTCACTGCAACACACAGGTCTCCCCTTTTTTGAACCAACTGTGCATCAACCTTGAGAGATGTATGGATTTGGACCCTAAAGTCCCTCTATTCTTTCACACTGTTCAGAATTCTGCAATTAACCATGTTCTCTGCCTTCAAATTTGATCTTTCCAGTGTGAATCACTTCACACTGATCTGGATTGAACTCCATCTGTCACTTTTCCACCCAACTCTGCATCCTGTCTATATGCCATTGTAAGCTACAACAATGTTCTACACCAGAGGAGGCCAACATTTTAATTTTAAATTTAGAAATAGAGCTCAGTAACGGGGCATTTCACTCAACGAGTACATAGCGGGATTGTAGGCTAATTGAGCGGCACAGACTCGTGGGCCAAAATGGTCTGTTACTGGGCTCTATGTCTAAATTAAAAATTAAAAGGTTGTCCACCCCTGTTCTACAATATTCACAATACCTCAAAATTCCATTTGCCAGCTTTAGCTCAATTTTCCAACTGATCTCCATTCTGCTGTAAACTTAAATACCCTCTTCTCTTCGGTAACAGCTTTTATCTCTTCAATCTGGTAAATGCATTTTTTTCTTCACCCTAATTAGATCTAATGATCTGGCCTCTACTACAGATTTAAATTTTTAAAAATACATTTCTATTAATTTTAGAGATACAGCACGGTTAACAGGCCCTTTCAACCTACGAGCTTGTGCCACCCAGATAACCTACAATCCATGTATGTTATTGGAGAGTGGGAGGAAACCAGAGCACCCAGAGGAAACCCAAACATGTCACAGGGGAGAAATACAAACTCCTTACAAACAGTAGTGGATTTGAACCCATATTAATACATTTTTTAAAAATGTAAACACACTTAAATGCTTAACATACAATAGATTTAAACATTTTCCTCAGCGTGAAGCCACTGGTGGTTCATCAAATTAGATGACCGAGTGAATCCTTTTCCACACACTGCACAAGTGAAGGGCCTCTCACCAGTGTGAACACGTCTGTGGGTCAGCAAGTTTGACGATCGATTGAACCCCTTGCCGCACTCAGGGCAGGTGAAGGGCCTCTCCCCAGTGTGGATCCGTCTGTGGGTCTTCAGGTGAGTGGACTGGGTGAATCCTTTGCCGCATTCGGGGCAGTTGAAGGGCCTTTCGCCAGTGTGGATACGCCGGTGGGACTTCAGGTCAGAGGAGTGGGTGAAACCCTTGCCACACTCAGGGCAGGTAAAGGGCCATTCGCCAGTGTGAACTTGCTGGTGGGTGAGTAAGTCCGACGATCGATTAAATCCCTTGCCGCACTCTGGGCACATGAAGGGCCTCTCCCCAGTGTGGATCCGACGGTGGGACTTCAGGTGAGTGGACTGGGTGAACCCCTTGCCGCACTCAGGGCACGTGAAGGGTCTCTCCCCGGTGTGGATCCGCCGGTGGGACTTCAGGTCAGAGGACTGGGTGAAGCCCTTACCGCACTCAGGACAGGCGAAGGGCCTCTCTCCAGTGTGGATCCGCCGGTGGGACTTCAGATCAGATGACTGGGTGAACCCCTTGCCGCACTCAGGGCAAGTGAAGGGTCTCTCCCCAGTGTGGATTCGCTGGTGAATCTTTAAGCTAGAGGACTGTGCAAAGCACTTATTGCACTCGGGACAGGAGAAGGGCCTCTGTCTGGTGTGGATCTGCTGGTGGGTCTTCAGGCTAGAGGAGTGGGTGAAGCCCTTGCTGCATTCAGGGCAGGTGAATGGCTGCACCCCAGTGTGGGCTGGCTGGTGAGCACTCATTTCGGAATGCAGAATGGACACCTTCACTCACAAGAGCTGAGTGACAGGCTTTGGTTAGAATGAGCTCTCAATGCACCAAATCATCAGTGGAAAGAACACTGTGTTTGCACCAGATTCACCAAACTAATGAAGCACAAATTTCAGTCTGGGATGGAAAACTGTATTTCATATGTCAACAGTGATCGATCACTTTTAACAGAGAATCTTTGCTCACTCCTTCAGAGATTTGGAAAATAAATTATTTGGCTTTACTCCTGTTTAGTTCATCAAAGCCTCTCAGTAGATGTGCTTGTGTTTCCCTCTGATTCTCTCTGCGCAACTGACCAAAATTCCTTACAGAGTCAGTGGTCCTTAACACTCTTATTCGGGGGTGTGAATCTCACTGCCTTGCCGGTCACAATGTGGCTTGTAATCTCTTCTCAGAAATAAAACACACAAGCATCTCCTCTTCGCTGAAGTGACTGGCGCTAACGTTGCCTTTGATTCCCATCCACAAATCCTCTGCTTTTATCACCCTGCAAAATAAGTGTACCCACATCATTACTCAGAGAAAGGTGGCAAGGTAGAACAGGTCAGCTATTGGCTGTATTTCCATCTCAGACAGGAAGTTGTGACTTTATAGGTGTTAATTGAGCCAAGAAGTTAATTGAATCAGGAGGTAATGAGAGTTTTGTGAAAGGTCCCAACCTGAAACGTTGGCCTTGGATGGGACCTGACCACTAACTTCCTGCAGCTTCCCAATGTTCACTCAAAATTCCAGCATCTGTAGTTTGTGTTCTTCTGTAGAGGGTTTTGTTCACTGGGAATTAAATTTAGTTCATTATCTGTTTTTAATCTCGATTCCAACCTCATTGGCAAGGTCTAGAAATCCAATCAGCTCTAAATGCATCCACTTGCATTTCTCAATTTGCTCGGCTGACTGACAGTGGAACCAATGGAGTTAAACGAGGAATTCTACACTGACATTGAGTGCAACACACAAACCTGCTGGAGAAACTCAGCAGGTCACACATCCATGAGAAATAATCTATACCTCCTATGGACTCTGGAAAACTGGCTGAGTTACTCCACCATTTCTGTGTGTTTTTATAACCAACATTTCCGGCCTGGGCCCTTATAAGCAAAAACAGGCATCAGAATAAAAAGGTTGGGGTGGGGGAAGGTACCAAAAAGGCCACCTGCAAATTGGAGGAACAACACCTTGTATTCTGCCTGGGCCCTCTCCAATCAGACAGCATTCCCACTCCTGTCGGAGAGTTACTTTTTCCCCCAATCACCTCAGTTGTTTTTCTCTTTCTCTGTGACTCCCTTGTCCACTTCTCACTCCCCAAAAATTGAACCTTTGGTACCAACCCCTGTGATTGCAGGAGATGCTCCACTTGCACCCACACTTCCTCCCTCACCACCATTCGAAGACCCCCAACAGTCCTTCCAAATGAAACAATATTTTACTGCATCGGTATTCCTGCATATTGGAGACTGGATACAGACTGGGAGATCGCCTCTGTCTCCCGCAATAGCATGGATCTCCCAATTCCCAGTCCCATTCCCTCACTGACATGTCTGTCAATGGTTGCATGCACTGCCAGAATGAGACCACCTGCAAATTGGAGGAACAACACCTCACCTTCCATCTGGGCACTCTCCAACCCAATGGTATTAATATCAACTTCTCCAGTTTCCATTAACCCCCTTCCCCCAGCTCTATCTCCTTCCACAGAGCCAAAACCAATAATCATGTCTCCTATTATCATGTCCAGTTAAGATCTTTTGTTGACCCCCTTCCATTCTGCAACGTTTATTTGAACGCCTTCCTGTTCTTTGCCTATTTCTTGAAGAGGCATTGATTATGTGGTTAGTCAGAAGCTTTTTCCAAGGGCCGAAATGATTGCCAGAAGACGACATGGTTTAAGGTGCTGGGAGTTGGTACAGGGTATGTTTTTTAAGCAGAGAGTAGAGGGTGTATGGAATGAGCTGCCGGTGACGGTAGTGGAGGCACGATAAAGTCTTCACAGAGAATTTTGGATAGGTACATAGAACTAAGAAAAATAGAGGGCTATGGGTAAGCCTAGTAATATCTAGGGAGGGACATGATTGGCATAACTTTGTGGGCTGAAGGGCCTGTATTGTGCTGTAGGTTTTCTATGTTTCTAGGGGCTCAGGCCCAAAACATCGGAAATTTATCTGTACCTCCTTTCAATGCTGCAAGACCAGCCTGAGTTCTCCAGTATTTCCGTGTGTTTTTTCCACCTGACCTGTTACCCTGAGCTCCTCCAACTTCTGCCACCCCCCACCACACCCATCCGCCAACCTTTTTATTCAGGGCTCTACGTGCTTTTCCTCGTCCCTTTACAAAGAGCCCAGGTCCAAAACGTTGCTCCCCTTTTACTTCCAGCACTTTTGTGCAGTGCGAAGGGAACTTGTGTCCATCTCTTTAACCAGAATGCCATCTTCCTGAACATACTCTATTGGCCCCCCAGGGCCTTGCAGGGCTGACGCCCCCCACACACCTGAGCAAGCCCTTCCTACCAGGGCGAGCAGTTTACCCACCTCCTGGTGTAGCAGCCAATTCCCACTGGAAAGAAGGGCCCATAATTGGCCACTATTAGAAGGTGGCATCGGCCATAGCCTCCACTTCCCCCTCACACACAAACCCACTCCCTCCCCCTCCTGCTCAAGCCCACTCACTCCCCCACCCGCACAACCCACTCTCTCCCCATCTCGAACAAACGCCCCCTTTACCCCGCCAGCAGCTCTACCCTGCAAACAGGCCCTCTACCCCACAAACACCCTCTCCCACAAACATACGCTCTCCAACAAACACAAACACCCTTTCTCCCCCTCCCCCACAAACACACACACTCCATATTTCCCATATACACGTTCTCCACCACTCCTCAAAAAACACCTGAACCCCCACTCCCAGAAACACTCTCTCCCCCCCTTTCACTCAAACAACCCCCTCGACCCCACAAAAAACCTCATCCGACAAACAACCTCTCACAAAAACAAACCCTCTTCCCCTCACGCAAACACCCCCTCTCGCCCTCTCCCGCAAACACCCCCTCTCGCCCTCTCCCGCAAACACCCCCTCTCGCCCTCTCCCGCAAACACCCCCTCTCGCCCTCTCCCGCAAACACCCCCTCTCGCCCTCTCCCGCAAACACCCTGTCTCACAGACACCACCTCCCCGTCTCACACAAACAAGCGTTCCCCCACAGACAGCCCCTCCGCCCCACGCACCCCTCCGCCCCACGCACCCCTCCGCCCCACGCACCCCTCCGCCCCACGCACCCCTCCGCCCCACGCACCCCTCCGCCCCACGCACCCCTCCGCCCCACGCACCCCTCCGCCCCACGCACCCCTCCGCCCCACGCACCCCTCCGCCCCACGCACCCCTCCGCCCCACGCACCCCCTCTGACACCTCCGCCCCAAAAATTCCCCCACTTCTCAAACACCACCTTCCAAATATCCCCTCTCCCACACAAAAACTCCCCCCTCACACAAATACCTCTCCACCTCCCAGACAAACCCTCTGCCACAATTGCCCCCTCCACTCCACTCACACAAACACCTTCCCCCCTCACATTAACACCCACTCTCTCCCTCCCCCACAAACACTCGACATATCTCCCACAAACCTATTCTCCCCCACTCTTTCGCCCTCACACAAATCCACCTAGTCCCCCTCTCCCGCAAGCGCCCCCTCTCCCGCAAGCGCCCCCTCTCCCGC
This sequence comes from Narcine bancroftii, assembly GCF_036971445.1. Classification (NCBI taxonomy): domain Eukaryota; kingdom Metazoa; phylum Chordata; class Chondrichthyes; order Torpediniformes; family Narcinidae; genus Narcine; species Narcine bancroftii. The sequence goes on from NC_091470.1 coordinate 207,598,106, forward strand.
AAGCGCCCCCTCTCCCGCAAGCGCCCCCTCTCCCGCAAGCGCCCCCTCTCCCGCAAGCGCCCCCTCTCCCGCAAGCGCCCCCTCTCCCGCAAGCGCCCCCTCTCCCGCAAGCGCCCCCTCTCCCGCAAGCGCCCCCTCTCCCGCAAGCGCCCCCTCTCCCGCAAGCGCCCCCTCTCCCGCAAGCGCCCCCTCTCCCGCAAGCGCCCCCTCTCCCGCAAGCGCCCCCTCTCCCGCAAGCGCCCCCTCTCCCGCAAGCGCCCCCTCTCCCGCAAGCGCCCCCTCTCCCGCAAGCGCCCCCTCTCCCGCAAGCGCCCCCTCTCCCGCAAGCGCCCCCTCTCCCGCAAGCGCCCCCTCTCCCGCAAGCGCCCCCTCTCCCGCAAGCGCCCCCTCTCCCGCAAGCGCCCCCTCTCCCGCAAGCGCCCCCTCTCCCGCAAGCGCCCCCTCTCCCGCAAGCGCCCCCTCTCCCGCAAGCGCCCCCTCTCCCGCAAGCGCCCCCTCTCCCGCAAGCGCCCCCTCTCCCGCAAGCGCCCCCTCTCCCGCAAGCGCCCCCTCTCCCGCAAGCGCCCCCTCTCCCGCAAGCGCCCCCTCTCCCGCAAGCGCCCCCTCTCCCGCAAGCGCCCCCTCTCCCGCAAGCGCCCCCTCTCCCGCAAGCGCCCCCTCTCCCGCAAGCGCCCCCTCTCCCGCAAGCGCCCCCTCTCCCGCAAGCGCCCCCTCTCCCGCAAGCGCCCCCTCTCCCGCAAGCGCCCCCTCTCCCGCAAGCGCCCCCTCTCCCGCAAGCGCCCCCTCTCCCGCAAGCGCCCCCTCTCCCGCAAGCGCCCCCTCTCCCCTCAAGGAAACAGCCCCCTCAACCCCCATCCGCAAACAGTCTCCCTACCCACTCTTCTGCAAACAACCCCTCACGATATCTCCCCCTCCCTCACAAGCAACCTCCCTCCCTCAAAACACTTTTCCACCCGACACCCGCTGCCCTGCACAGACCTCCGCTCCCCCAACACACACCCCCTCCGCACGCTGCCCCTCTCTCGCACGCTACCTCGCTCCCCCTCACACGCTGCTCCACTCACCCTCTCGCACGCCACCCCGCTCCCCTGCCGCTTCCCCTCTCTCGCGCCTCCCCTTTACCCCCCGCACGCAGCCCCTCTCCCTTTCTCCTTCAAACAGACCCTCTCCCATTCTGCCCCTCTTCCACAAACACCCCCTCTCCCCCTCACGCAAACAGCCCCTCTCCTGCAAACATCCCCTATCCCCTGCACACCCCCCCTCACCCCACACGCAAACACCACTCTCACGCAATCAGCCCCTCTCCTGCAAACAGCCTTTCCCCCCCGCAAACATCCCCTAACCCTTGCAAACATCCCCTATCCCCTGCACACCCCCGCTCGCCCCCACACCCGCCACACAAATGCCCCCTCTCACGCACACGCCTCTCACGCAATCAGCCCCTCTCCTGCAAACAGCCTTTCCCCCCCACAAACATCCCCTAACCCTTGCAAACATCCCCTATGCCCTGCACATCCCCGCTCCCCCCACACCCGCCACGCAAACACCCCCCTCACGCAAATGGCCCTTCTTCCCCCTCATGCAAACAGCCCCTCCCCCGCTCATGCACCCTCTCACCAAGCCCCCACTCCCCCAACACCCCCTCTCCCGCAAACCTCCCGCATCCTCTCCCGCAAACTGACCTGGCATCCCCTCTCCCGCAAACTGCCCCGGCATCCCCTCTCCCGCAAACTGCCCCGGCATCCCCTCTCCCGCAAACTGCCCCGGCATCCCCTCTCCCGCAAACTGCCCCGGCATCCCCTCTCCCGCAAACTGCCCCGGCATCCCCTCTCCCGCAAACTGCCCCGGCATCCCCTCTCCCGCAAACTGCCCCGGCATCCCCTCTCCCGCAAACTGCCCCGGCATCCCCTCTCCCGCAAAATGCCCCGCAACCCCTCCTGCAAACAACCCCACTCCTGAAAACAGCTCCTCACCATTTCTCATTTCCCCCACAAGCACCCTTCCCCATAAACCCCTCTTGCCCCCACAAAACCCCATTACGTCCCCCTCACACTCACTCCCCCACCCACTGTTCCCCACGCTTACGGCCCCTCTGCCCCTCTTGCAAACGGCCCCTCTCCCCCTCTTGCAAACGGCCCCTCTCCCCCTCTTGCAAACGGCCCCTCTCCCCCTCTTGCAAACGGCCCCTCTCCCCCTCTTGCAAACGGCCCCTCTCCCCCTCTTGCAAACGGCCCCTCTCCCCCTCTTGCAAACGGCCCCTCTCCCCCTCTTGCAAACGGCCCCTCTCCCCCTCTTGCAAACGGCCCCTCTCCCCCTCTTGCAAACGGCCCCTCTCCCCCTCTTGCAAACGGCCCCTCTCCCCCTCTTGCAAACGGCCCCTCCCCCCTCTTGCAAACGGCCCCTCCCCCCCTCTTGCAAACGGCCCCTCCCCCCCTCTTGCAAACGGCCCCTCCCCCCTCTTGCAAACGGCCCCTCCCCCGCTCAAGCACACTCCCAAAGCCCCCTCTCCCCCAACACCCCCTCACGTAAACAGCCCATGCACCCCCTCTCCCGCAAACAGACCATGCACACCCTCTCCCGCAAACAGCTCCCGCAAACAGCTCCCGCAAACAGCTCCCGCAAACAGCTCCCGCAAACAGCTCCCGCAAACAGCTCCCGCAAACAGCACCCGCAAACAGCTCCCGCAAACAGCACCCGCACCCCCTCTCCCGCAAACAGCCCCCGCATCCCCTCTCCTGCACGGCCCCCGCACCCTCTCCCGCAAACAGCCCCCACACCCCTCTCCCGCAAACAGCCCCCGCACGTCCTCTCTCGCAAACAGCCCCCGCACGCCCTCTCCCGCAAACAGCCTCCGCACCCCCTCTCCCGCAAACAGCACCGGCACCCCCTCTCCCGCAAACTGCCCCGCAACCCCTCCTGCAAACAACCCCACACCTGAAAACAGCCCCTCACCATTTCTCACATCCTCCACAAGCACCCTCCCCCATAAACCCCCTCTCCCCCAACAAACCCTTTGCATCACACCCCCCTCCCACAAACATCCCCGCCTTCACAAACCCTTCTCCCCCTTTCCCAAACCGCAAATAACCTATTCCCCGCAACATCTACCCCCCCGTAGACACCCACACACCCCCTCTCCCCTACAAACACCTCTTCTCCCTGTCACACTCAAAGTTGCCGTCATAAGTGATCTAATCGGGGGTGATTAGGGTAACGGGGAGGAGAAGAGAGAGACAGTTTCATTACTGCTATGCATCCTCTCTCCTTCTGGCCCCTGACACCTCACACTTGCCCCGTATGTGAGCCTTTCCGCTCCTCCGTCCCTTCCATCTCCCTTCCCTTCCACAACTTCACCCTCCCCTTTGTCCCTCACCTCACTACTCCCGCTCCCTTATCGCTTCATGTACGCCCCTCTCTCTCTTCCTCTTCCCCCACCGACTCCCTCCCTTCCTCCCCCAGTCCGACTGCTGCCACCATCCATCCATCCATGCAGCCGGACACACTCGCTGCCCATGGCGTTGTCAGGGACCCTTCTCCCTCACACCCCTCCCAGCCCCTTCACTTCCCACACCGGCTCGAATGTGGGTGGACGAGGTCCCGGCCGGGTCCCGAGCCGCTCACCCTCCCCCCCAAAGGCCGGATTCACCACCCTCCTCCCCAAGGCCGGATTCACCACCCTCCTCCCCAAGGCCGGATTCACCACCCTCCTCCCCAAGGCCGGATTCACCACCCTCCTCCCCAAGGCCGGATTCACCACCCTCCTCCCCAAGACCCGATTCACCGGATCCAACAAGGGCCGGGCTAGCGCTGCGGGCACTCCCGTCCCGTCCCGCCCGCTCCGGCCGGGACAAGTCTCACCTCCAATCCCGGGCACAGCTTTCTCCGTGGACCGCCTGTTGCTGAGGAAACGGCGCTCAGGGTCGCACAAGGGCCCTGCGACGTCAACGCGCACACGTCTGGACCAGGTTGCCGGGACGTGCTGGCAAGGAGGGAGCTGTCAATCAGAGCAGTGGCAGAGTCGGGATCATCACTGCGCATGCGCTAGGGCTTCCCGCGTGTTTCCAGATGAAATTTGTTCCCGGTGAAGCGAAGTGTCCGTTCAATTAGATGAATATCTTCGGTTACGGGTGGGGGCCACAAGCGCTCCTTGGGAGGGGAAGGGGAAGGGGAAGGGGAACGGGAACAGGTTGGGGGAGAGGTGCGAATGCCCGCCTTTGGGGCCAACATTGGTTCGATGGAGAGGGAGGTGGGTAAATTACAGGGCCGGGTCAGTGGATGGAGGACAGGGAATTGGGTAAATCACAGGGCTGGGTCGGTGAGTGGGGGACAGGGCGGTGGGTAAATCACAGGACCAGTTCGGTGGGTGAGGGGCAGGGCGGTGGGTAAATCACAGGGCTGGGTCAGTGGGTGGGGGACAGGGCGGTGGGTAAATCATAGGGCCAGGTCGGTAGGTGGGGTACAGGGCGGTGGGTAAATCACAGGGCCGGGTTGAGGGGTATGTGAGGGACAGCGATGTGGTTTGACTGCAGGGAGGTGTGTACATCATAGGGCTGGGTCGAATGGTGGTTACAGTGAAGTGGGTAAATCACAGTGCCGGGTCGGTTGGTGGGGACAGAGAGGTGGATACATCACGGGCCAGTAGGTGGGGACAGAGAGGTGGGTACATCACGGGCCAGTAGGTGGGTATATCGCAAGGCTGGGTCAGTAGGGACAGGTTGGGAGGGCACAAGGAGGTGTGTACATTCCAGGGCTGGGTCGGTGTATGGGGTCATGGAAGTGGGTATATCACGGTACCAGGACAGTGGTGGGCACAGTGAGGTGGGTACATAACAGAGTGGGTCAATTGGTGGGACAGGGAGGTGGGTACATCACAGGGCCGGGTCACAGAACTAGGATGGGAAGGTGGGTACATCACAGGGGTGGGTGGTTAGGTCAGGACAGGGAGGTGGGTAAATCACAGGGGCAGGTTGGTGGGTATAGACAGAGAGGTGGTAACATCACAGGGCTGGTTTGTGGCTTGAGAATAAGTGGCGGGCCAGTGAATGTGGGACAGCGAGGTGGGTACATTACAGGCTGGGTCAGTGGTGGGGTTCAGGGAGGTGGGTATATCACAAGAACGGGTCAGTGGGTGGGGACAGTGGTGGGCACATCACAGGGCTGGGTCGTTTGATGGGGTCATGGAGGTGGGTACATCACAGAGCCAGGACAGTGGGTGGGGACATGATGTGGGTACATCACAGGGTTGGGTTGGTGCTTGGGTGGGTGGGGACAGGGAGGTTGGTAAATCACAGGGCGGGGTCAGTGGGTTGGTGGGGACAGGGAGATGGGTACATCAAAGGGCCGGGTCCATGGGTGGGGAGAGGGAGGTGGATTCATCACAGGGTGTGGCCGGTAGGTGGGGCAGGGGAGTTGGGTACATCCCAGGGATGGGTCAGTGTTTGTGGTCATGGAGGTTGGTGAGAACCAGGATGGTGGGTGGGGACAGGGAGGTGGGTACATAACAAGTCCAGGTTGTGGTGTGGATGGGCAACAGGGATGTGGGTGGTTGAGTGAGTGGGAGGTTGTACATTATAGGGCCGGGACGATCGGTGGGGACAGGGAGGTGGGTAAATTACAGGGGCAGGTTGGTGGGTATGGAAAGAGAAGTGGTTACATCACAGGGGCGGGTTGCTGGCTTGAGACGGAGTTGGGTACATCACAGGGTTGGGCCGGTGGCTGTGGTACAGGGAGGTGGGTACATCACAGGGGCGGGTGATTGGCTTGAGACATAGGTGGGAAAATTACATGACCGGGTCATTGTGTGGGGGCAAGGAAATGGGTACATCAGGGCCAGGTTGGTGGATGGGTGTGGATAGGGAAGTGGATATATCACAGGGCGGGGTATGTGGGGACAGGGAGGTGGATTCATCACAGGGTTGGGTCGGTCGGTGCATGTGTTGCCAGGGTCAAGGAGGTGGGTACATCACAGGACCATGTTGGTGGATAGGTGTGGACAGGGAGGTGGTCATATCACAAGGACAAGTCATTGGGTGGGGAATGGGAGATGGGTACAGCACAAGGCAAGGTCAGGTGAGCACAGGCAGGTGGGTGCATCAGTCAGGTCAGTGGGTGGTGGGTACAGTGGGTCGGGACAGGGAGGTGGGTACATCAAAGGGCTGGGTTGGTGGGTGGGGGACAGGGAGGTGGGTTCATCACAGGGTTGGGTCCGTGGGTGCAGACAGGGTGATGGGCACATCACAGGGCTGAGTCGGTGAGTGGGTGGTGGACAGGCAGGCCAGGTTAGTGGGTGGGGGACAGGGAGGTGGGTTCATCACAGGGTTGGGTCCGTGGGTGGGTGGTGGATAGGCAGGTGGGTACATCACAGGCCAGGTTAGTGGGTGGGGGACAGGGAGGTGGGTCATCACAGGCCCGGGTCAGTGGGTGAGGAAATGTAGGTGTGTACATTGCAGGGCCATGTTGGTGGGTGGGTGTGGACAGAGAGGTGGGTACAACACAGGACGGGCCATTGGGTGGGGTCATGGAGGATGGTACATCACAGAGGCAGGACAGTGGGTGGTGTCAGGGAGGTTAGTACATCACAGGGTTGGGGTGGTACTTGGTGGGCAAGGACAAAGGTGGGTACATCACAGGGCATCAAGGACATCAGGTGGGTGCAGAGAGGGAGGTGGGCACATCACAAAGCTGGGTCAGTGGGGACAAGGAGGTGGGTCCATCAAAAGGCCGGGTCAGGTGGGCACAGGCAGGTGGGTACATCACAGAGTTGAGTCAGTGGATGGAGACAGGGAGGTTTGTACATCACAGGACCAGGTCAGTGGGTGGGGACTGGGAGGTGGGTACATCACAGGGCCAGGCCGGGAGTGTGAGGACAGGGAGGTGGGTATATCACAGGGCCGTGTTGGTGGGTGGGGTCAGGGATGTGGGGACATTACAAAGCTGGGTAGATGGGGACAAGTAGGTGGGTACCTCACAGGGCCAGGTTGGGTGGGTACAGGGAGATGGGTACATCACTGAGCCAGGTCGGTGGGTGGGAACAGGGATGTGGGTACATTACAAGGCCGGGTTGGTGGAGACAGGTAGGTGAGTACATAACAGGGCCAGGTGAGGTGGGTACAAGTAGATGGGTACATCATAAGGATGGGTCAGTGGGTGGGGACAGGGAGATTGGTACATCACTGGGCCTGGGTTGGTGGGGGGTGAGACAGGGAAGTGGATACATCATAGGGCTGGGTCGGTGGGTGGACATGGACAGGGAGGTGGGTACATTACAAAGCCAGGTTGGTGAGGACAAGTATGTGGGTACATCACAAGGCAGGGTTGGGTGAGCATAGGCAGGTGGGTACATCACAGAGTTGGGTCAGTGGATGGGGATAGGGAGGTGGGTATATCACAGGCCGGTTCGGTGGGTGGGGGTCAGGGAGGTGGGTACATCACAGGGCCGGGTCGGGGGGTGGGGACAGGGAGGTGGGTACATCACAGGGTCAGGTTGGTGGGTGGGGTCAGGGAGGTGGGTACATCACAGGGCTGTTTCGGTGGGTGGGGGACAGGGAGGTGGGTTCATCACTGGGCCAGGTCCATGGGTGCAGACAGGGTGATGGGCACATCACAGGGCCAGGTTGGTGAGTGGGTGGGGGACAGGCCTGGGTCAGTGGGTGGGGAAATGTAGGTGGGTGGGTGTGGACAGAGAGGAGGGTACAGCACAGGGCGGGCCGTTGGGTGGGGTATGGAGGATGGTACATCAAAGAGGCAGGACAGTGGGTTGTGTCAGGGAGGTTGGTACATCACAGGATTGGATCCGTGCTTGGGTGGGAGGGGAGAGAGGCGGGTACATCATAGGGCCAGGTAGGGTGGGTGGGTTGGCACATCACAAGCCCAATCAATAAAACCCTCTGTGAAAGAACACAAAAATTGCAGATGGAATTTTGAGTGAACAATGGGAAGCCGCAGGGAGTTAGAGGGTCAGGTTGTATCCAAGGACAATGTTTCAGGTTGGGACCCTTTACAAAACTCTCATTACCTTTCTGATTCAATTAATTTCTTGGCTCATTTAACACCTATAATGTCCCAACTTTCTGACTGAGGTGGGAATACAGCTGACAATAGAGCAAAGTGACCTGTCCTACCTTGCCATCTTTCTCGTGGCTACACTTGTTTTGCAGGGTGATAATAGCAGAGGAGTTGTGGATGGGAATCAAAGGCAACAAACATTAGCACCAGTCATGTCAGTGAAGAGGGGATACTTGTGTGTTTTATTTCTGAGAAGAGATTACAAGCCACAGTGTGACCGGCAAGGCAGTGAGATCAACCCCCTGAATAAGAATGTTAAGGACCACTGACTCTGCAAGGAATTTTGGCCAGTTGTGCAGAGAGAGTCACCGAGGGAAACACAAGCACATCCTCTGAGAGGCTCTGATGAATTAAATATAACAAGCCAAATAATTTATTTTTCACATTGCTGAAGGAGTGAGCAAATATTTGCCTGTTAAAAATGATCAATTGCAATACAGTTTTCCATCCCAGACTGAAATTTTTGCTTCAGGACTTTACCTGGAAGTAGTTGGGTGAACCTGGAGCAAACTCTGTGTTCATTCCACTGATAATTTGGGGCATTGAGAGCGCATCCTAACCAAAGCCTGGTCACTCAGCTACTCTGAGCGAATGGGTCCACTCTGCCTTCTGAAATGAGTGCCCACCAGCAGGTGCACACCAGGGAGCGGCCATTCATCTGTTCAGTGTACAGGAAGGGCTTCACTCAGTCCTCTACCCTAAATTCCCACTGATGGATCCACACTGGCAAGTGGCCTTTCACCTGCCCTGAGTACAGCATGGGAAAAACTGTCCACTAACCTGAAGATCCACTGGCGGATCCGCACCGCGGAGAGGTCCTTCACCTGCCCTGAATGTGGCAAGGGCTTCAGTTGATCATTAGGCTTTCTGACCGATCTGCTTGTTCAGACTGGCGAGAGACCCTTCACCTGAGTGCAGCAAGGGCTTCGCCCAGTCCTCTCATGGTCCCACTGACAGATGCACACTGGGGAGAAGCCCTTCACCTGCCCCGAGTGTGACAAGGGGTTCACACAGTCCTCTAGCCTGAAGTCCCACTGGCAGATCCACACCGGGGAGCGGCCCTTCACCTGCCCTGAGTGTGGCAAAGGGTTCAATCAATCATCGAACTTTCTGACCCACCAGTAGGTTCACACTGGCAAGAGGCCCTTCACCTGTAGTGTGTGGGAAAAGATTTGCTTGGTCATCAAACTTGATGAACTACCAACGGGTTCACGCCAGGGACAATGTTTAAATCTGTCATATGTTCAGCATTTAAGCTTTTTTAAACATTAAATTTAGTGACAGGGGCCATCCACTGCTGTTTGAAAGGAATTTGTATGTTCTCCCCGTGACATGTTTGTGTTTCCTTTGGGTTCTCCAGTTTCCTCCCACTCTCCAATAACATACATAGTTTGTAGGTTATTTGGGTGGCCTGGGCTCGTGGGCCGAATGGGCTTGTTACTGTGCTGTATCTCTAAAATTTAAAGAAATGTATTTTAAAAATTGAACCCAGGAATTTCCTGCTCCATCAGATAGTGGAGGCCAGATCAATAGGTCTAATTAAGGGGAAGATAAAACTGCATTTACCAGATTGAAGAGTTAAAAGCTGTTATCGAAGAGAAGACGATATTTAAGTTTACAGCAGGATGCAGATCATTTGAGAAGATGGAGAAAAACTGGCAAGTGGAATTTAATTCTTGACCCAAAGGGTCACCCAACTTTTATACAGTTCATTTCAGTATAGGAATACCCTCCCCCTTACATTCTTCTGCCTCCTGGAGAGGTTTGGCATTAGGTAATCCTGCCTGCTTTTACGTGCTGTTTCTGTGCACTTGGAGGACCAGGGGGGTATCCTGTCGGTGTCTTATCATGTCATTATCCTCATTGTCCTTATCACAACCCTGTTTTTGTTCTAATTTACACCTTCCCGACCCTCAGGGCTGTGCCCTCTTCATATGTAGAACTGGCTAATACTGTCTAAGGCTTACTAATTACATATGCAAACTTGCTAATTCTATCTGGGGCTAGAAGACCCTTATCTCATTCAGACTAACTCTACTTCCTACATTCTATTATCTAATTATCTATTGTCTATCCTTATCTCATTCAAAGGAGGGGCAAAAGGTTTGAGAGAGCCGTGGTTTTCAAGGAATATTGGAAACTTGGTTCGAAGAAAAAGGGAGGCGTACATTAGATATAAGAAGTATGGAGTTAATGAGATGTTTGAAAGATACATTGAATGTAAGAGGAATCTTAAGAGAGGAATTAGGAAAGCTAAAAGAAGGTACGAGAAAACTATGGCAAGCAGGGTGAAAACTAATCCAAAAGAGTTCTACAAATATGTTAATGGTAAGAGGAAAGCTAGAGACAAAATTGGTCCCTTAGAAAATCAGAGTGGAAAACTGTGTGTGGAACCTAGAGAAATGGGGGAGATATTGAACAGTTTCTTTTCTTCGGTATTCACTAAGGAGAAGGATATTGGGAGATGTGGGATAAAAAAAGCAAATTGGGTAAATATGGGGAATATAGAGATTACAAAAGGTGTAGTTTTAAGGCTTTTGAAGAATATAAAGGTGGATAAGTCTCCGGGACCAGACGGGATCTTCCCCAGGACATTGAGAGAAGTGAAGGAGGAAATAGCAGAGGCTCTGGCGGTAATTTTTCAAATGTCATTAGATATGGGGATAGTGCCGGAGGATTGGCGCATTGCGCATGTGGTTCCGTTATTTAAAAAGGGTTCAAGGCGGAAGCCTGGCAACTATCGGCCTGTAAGTTTGACGTCTGTGGTAGGTAAATTAATGGAGAAAATTCTTAGAGATAGTACTTATAAACATCTGGATAGACAGGGTCTGATCAGGAGCACTCAACATGGATTTGTGGGAGGAAGGTCATGTTTGACCAATCTGATTGAATTTTTTGAAGAGGTGACTAGGAATGTGGATGAGGGTAGCGCAGTGGATGTTGTCTATATGGACTTCAGTAAGGCCTTCGACAAGGTACCACATGGAAGGTTAGTTAGGAAGGTGCAGTCTTTAGGTATAAATTTTGAGATAGTCAAATGGATTGAACATTGGCTGAAAGGGAGAGGCCAGAGAGTGGTAGTGGATAATTGTCTGTCAGGTTGGAGGCCGGTGACCAGTGGTGTGCCTCAAGGATCTGTATTGGGCCCATTGTTGTTCGTTATATACATTAATGATCTAGATGATGGGGTGGTGAATTGGATTAGTAAATATGCAGACGATACTAAGATAGGTGGAATAGTGGATAATGAAGAAGGTTTTCAAGGATTGCAGAGGGATTTGGGCTGCTTAGAAAAGTGGGCTGAAAAATGGCAGATGGAATTTAATGCTGATAAGTGTGAGGTGCTTCATTTTGGTAAGAAGAATCAGAATAGGACATATGTGGTAAATGGGAGAGCATTGAGGAATACAGAAGAGCAGAAAGATTTAGGAGTGACGGTACATCGTTCCCTGAAGGTAGAAACTCACGTGAATAGGGTGGTGAAGAAGGCTTTTAGTATGCTGGCCTTTATCAATCATTGCATGGAATATAGGAGTTGGGAGGTGATGTTGAGATTGTATAAGACGTTGGTGCGGCCTAATTTGGAGTTCTGTGTGCAGTTCTGGTCGCCTAATTATAGGAAGGATATAAACAGAGTGGAGAGAGTGCAGAGAAGGTTTACCAGAATGTTGCCTGGGTTTAAGCATCTGGAGTATGGGGAGAGATTGGACAGATTGGGTCTTTATTCTTTGGAGCGTAGAAGGTTGAGAGGGGATTTGATAGAAGTATTTAAGATTATGAAAGGGATAGACAGAATGGATGTGGATAGACTATTTCCGTTAAGAGGAAGAAAGTTTAAAACAAGAGGACATGAGTTAAGAATTAAGGGGCAGAGGTTTAGAGGTAACATGAGGGGGAACTTTACTCAGAGAGTGGTAGCTGTGTGGAATGATCTTCCGGGAGAAATAGTGGCGGCGGAGTCAATTGTATTATTTAAGAAAAGGTTGGACAGGTATATGGATGAGAAGAAGATGGAGGGTTATGGGCATTGTGCAGGGAGGTGGGACTAGAAAGGGGTGTTTGGTTCGGTGCGGACTAGAAGGGCCTAATGGCCTGTTTCCGTGCTGTAATTGTTATGTTATGTTATGTTATGTTATACAGTGAACTTGCTAATTCTGTCTAAAGGCTAGGAGATTCTTATCTTACTCAGACTGATTCTGCTTCCTGCATTCTAATATCCATGTCTCATCCTGTTTGTACTGGCTTCATTCATGTACCCATGTTTCAATTTTTGTTTCTTCATGTTCATATTTGTATATCAGTTTTTCTTATCTCTCACAATCCTCACTTTTCTTTTAGATCAGTATTACTGATGTCTTTAACTGAAAATATCTTACTTGACAACTTGGTGTTTTTCCCAGCTGGTCAGTAAACAGACTGCAGTCTCAGTATCTTCGGATAAAAGTTGGGAAACACAGGGGGTCGATGAATTAAAAACAGTACACAAATCTTTAGGCAGGGGAGCACCATAATGGTCAGAATAGCGAGTCCAGCTGCTATAAGGGCTGTGGGTATCAGGCTCTAGCAACCAATAAAAAGTCTAGTCCATCCCACACCAGACCAAGGTTGCCAAGTCTGTACCTGGGCATGGGAAGATTTTCGAACTCCTGAAGGAGAGTCTTTAACCGCCTGACCATTGTGAGCATTGTCCTTAGTCAGTCTTTCACAAACGCTGCCTTCAGCAGACAACGAGTAATCGAGAGCCAGGCGGTTCCGTTGAATTGTGGCTCGTATCTGCCGTTCCTCTTCAGCCCCGAAACTCAGGGCCACCGATCTCCGTTTGATGATGATGTTCAAAGCTGTCTGGAGTCTGATTAAGCGATTTAAATGCCAAGCAGCTTTAGAGTTCTGTAGCAGCTCACGTCGTTTGCAACTGGTGCTCCCCTTAACGGGGTGGTGCTTGTCATACTGGATGTATGAGGGACCCAAAGATGTTTGAGAAGAGACCAAGTTGGGGAGGATTGTTTCTTATCATTTAACCCGTGTGTTGCAGCTTGTCTGTTAAGATTAATATGAGTATCAGTGAGGTTGTGAGTAGAGACCATTAGCATATGTATTAACTCTATCTCTGCCACATGTACAATGCTGACTACCATTCTGTCTGTCTTCATCCCGCCATCTCCTTTGTGCTGTGCCTTTAGAACTCCTGTCTTTAATACTTGTGTAGGCTAAAATACAAATTAAATCTATTCCAATAAAGCTGTTGAGTTCCCCTGGTCCATGTTGAAATCTCTTGTTAACCCATATTCCACTATGACTATACATTATATCTATGCTCTGTCTACATTCTAAATGTAAAAAATTGTGACCTCTGCTGCCCCTATTCCAGGAGGACTTAATACATAGTGAGTAATTAAATGGTGTTCCAGAAATTGGGAAGCAACAAGTAAACAATACAATAAATGATAGAAAGAATACAGTAAATGGTAGAAACAACATTACGGCACTTTATCCCGACGTAGTGTAACTTTGAGATCAGAAGGATGAAGGACTGCACGCCAGGTGGAGGGTAGATTATCAATGTTGCTATTCTGTGGTTCAGTAGCTGGTTTAATTCGTTGGATGTGGCTCCAGCCTTTTTCTTTCGTTCGCACGGCAGTGTCTGTAATTAAAAGTACACAATAGGGGCCATCCCAGACAGGTTTAAGTTGGTTATTTGCCATGATTTGACATAAACCCAATCACCCGGTTTAATAGAATGAATAGGATACTCCAGGGGTGGTGTTTGAGCTAATAAGCCCTTCTGTCTTAATTCATGGAGAGAAGTAGACAGCCCCTGTAAAAATTTAGAAATATATTGGTTTAGCTTCAGGGATAGGGGTATCAGTGTGGAATCCCATGTAAGGAAGACCAAACATCATTTCATGTGGTGAGACTGCAAGGTCTGTGCAAGTTCAAATTAGAGCTAAGGGTAAAGATTTAATCCAAGAGAGGCCAGTCTCTTCATGAAGTCGAGTGAGCTAATTTTTCAAGGTTTGATTCATTCGTTCAACACGGTTTGAGCTTTGGGGGTGCCACGGGGTATGTAGTTGCCAGTCTATTCCCAGTCTCTTGCATACACCCTGGAGTACCTGAGAGGTAAAATGTGTACCTCAATCCGAGTCAATGGTTTGAATCATACCATATTGTGGAATCACAGATTCCATTAGTATTCTGATAACGGTGCTGGCACGATCATTAGGGGTCGGGAAAGCCTCAACCCATCGTGTGAAATGATCTACCATCACCAGGAGGTATTTGTAAGTTCCTATCTTAGGAAGTTCTGTAAAGTCAATTTGTATCTGTTGAAATGGGCGTATGGCTATATCGCGACCGCCAGGCATTACCTGGCACATAGATTTCTTATTTACTCTCTGACAGATTGGACAACCCCAAGTACTTTGTTTGGCTATTGTGTATATGCCGAAACAATGAAGTGATCGTACAAAAGTATCGACAAGTGCCTGGGTTCCCCAGTGTGTCTGTTGGTGTATCTGATCTACAATTTGGCGAGCCAAGGCTTTATTCAGGACTTGACATCCGTCTGCCGTCCACCACAACCCATCGGCCGTTTGGCGCATACCCTGGTCTTTCATGGAGACCTCCTCTTCCCGGGTAAAGATGGGAGTCTTTTTAACTTCTAGTGGTGTGGGCAGTAACAGGTGCATGTCAATTTTCTCTGCTAGTGCAGCCTGTTTGGCAGCTGCATCAGCCCGTCTGTTCCCTTGGGCTTCGAGACTGTCATCACTTTGATGACCTCGTACATGTACTACAGCTATTTCGTTAGGTAGTGTAAGAGCATCCAGGGATTGGACAATTAAGTTCTCATGGGCCAACTTCTGTCCTTTACCAGTTATCATTCCCCGTTCTTTCCAGATCTTCCCAAAGGTGTGCACTACACCAAAAGCGTACTTAGAGTCCGTGTAGATAGTACCCACCTTGCTCTCTAGACTCTGAAGTGCTCGACAAAGGGCATATAATTCACAAGATTGCGCTGACCAATGACCAGGGAGGCGACTGGCTTCAATTACCACTCCTTCTTTCCCATCAATGCACTATCAATGCAACGTGAAGATCCATCAATAAACCATCTTTCACCATCCTGTAAAGGCTGATCACTTAAATCCTCTCTAATTTTGGTCTGTAAATTTATAACTTCTAAACACACATGTTCTAATTCATTAATGGTATTGTCAGAATTTGGAGCGACCAGGAAGGCTGCTGGGTTGGGGTTTTTAGTTGTAAGCAAGGTCAAATCATCCCTATCCATTAGGATCGCTTCATATTTTAAAATTCTAGAGTCTGTGAGCCACCTTCCAGCACGCTGTAAGAGAATATTGCGGACTGTGTGAGGGGTGTGAACTATCATCGGGGCACCAAATGTAATCTTTCGTCCTTCCTCAACTAAAATAGCAGTGGCTGCGATGGCTTGCACACATTCTGGCCAACCATGACAAACGGGGTCTAAAACTTTTGATAGAAAAGCAACTGGCTGTCTATAGCCTGCCCTCTCTTGGGTTAGTACTCCGGTGGCTACACCTCCTCTCGCATTGGTATATAAGTCAAAAGGCTTATTTAAGTTGGGTAGTGCCAAGACTGGGGCACTAATAAGTTAAATAACTTCATAAAGTTAAAATCTTTAATCTCTTCGTCTGTCCAGACAACAGGTTCGCCCCTTACAATCGCGAGTTTATCATAGAGAAATCTGACCAGGCTAGAATAATTTTCAATCCAGATTCTACAGTATCCCACTAAACTAAGGAATTTCCTAAGTTCTTGGGCATTCTTGGGAGGGGGAATCTGCAGAATACCACGTATTCTCTCTGGACTTATTTTCCTAGTTCCCTGACTCACCAGATGACCTAAGTATTTAACTTCTGATTGTACAAATTGTAATTTGGATTCGCTCACTCTAGAAAATTTAAAAGTTCAACAGCTCCCTCAAGTCCTGCACTAATCGATAGGTACCGTCTGGTTTTTGGACAGGTAAAATTGGGGTATTAAAAGGTGACATACAAGATTTGAGTAGACCATCTTTTACCAACTGGTCAATTATTGGCTGCAGCCCCTTTCGGCCAGCCATAGGAATGGGGTACTGTTTTCGTCGAATAACTTGTTGAGTGTCTTTTAAGGTAACTTGTAGGGGAGGAATATCTAACACTCCTCTATTGCCTTTTTCTGCCCATACTCTCGGATTTATAAGTTCTCGATCTTCCTCACTTAATACATATAATTGAACCCCGATACCTGATTCCTGTGGTCTGGTGCCGATAGCCAATTGGTCCTGTAAATCTCATCCTAACAAACAAACTCCAGCTTGGGGAACTAGTAGAAGATCCTCTGTTATTACCTTTTCTCCCATTTGAATTTTTATATCTCTTAATACAGGGACTGTAAAGTCTTTTCCTCCTACTTCTGAAACTATCACCGTCCCTTCTATCCTAACACCCTCGGGTTGATGTAAAATACTAGACCGGGCTGCCCCGGAATCAACTAAAAATACCATCTTGTCACTGTGGGGTCCTATGCTTAAATTTACTAATGGTTCTCCGTGCAGCCCCACGGTGTGTATTGACTGAGAACCGTGACCCCCCTATTCATAATCTGCTTCCATCAGGGCGTAAGATCACGTCTCCCTGGCTCACAGTGGGCAATCTTTCCTAAAGTGTCCTTCCTTTTTACAATGATAACAGACAAGTGCTCCTGTTTCCCAATCTTTACCTGGGTTTCTAAAGGGCCCTGGGAATGGTCGTCATCCCCGGAATCCTCCTCTACTCCTCCATCTACTGGGGTCCCAACTTCCCCACCCCTGGCTCCCCTCACAACGTCCAGGAGCTGGCACACAGACCCTACCCTTGTTCCTCCACTACTCCTTTGACTGCCTGCATTAAAATTTTCACCTTTCCTTTCTGCTTATCCTCAGACCTCTGGACAAATGCTTTTTGTGCGATCTGTAGAAGCTGGGTTATTCCTTGCTCATGCCAATTCTCAGTCTTCTGTAATTTCCTTCTAATGTCTGGGGCTGAGTTCGTAACGAAACCTGTTAGTACCAGTTGTTCCCCTGCTGGGGATTCTATGTCCAGACCTCCATATTGCTGTATTGCCATGCGCAATCTATTCAGAAATGCAGAAGGGGTCTCCTCGGGACCTTGGGGAACCTCAAAGGCTTTCTTAAAATTCTGTCCCTTTGGAACAGATTCCTTGATTCCTCTTATCAAATTAACTCTATATTCTTCCATTAATGTGCGACCATCACTAGTATTCTTGTCCCAATTTGGTTTTGTCAAGGGAAATTTAGCTTCTCTGGGTATCGCCTCTGGTCCCCCTTGGTGTTCCTTATCCCAGACTCTAATCCCTGCCTGGCGAATCATTCCACGTTCATCCAAAGTAAACAGAGTCTTAAAGATAGATGTTAACTCATCCCAGGTATATGTATTTGGTCCCAAAAATTGATCTAATTGTTCAGCACACCCTAGAGGATCTTTTATCAGGGAGATCAGCTCTTTCTTAAAGTTACGCACTTCTGTACTGGTCAGGGGTACATTTACGAAACCGAGACCCTCTCCCACGGGAACTTCCCGCAGAGGTCTCATCCAGTTAGTTTCTGGCTTATTAGGTCTAGGTTCCTGCTCCCTGGGAAATGAATCAAAGGGTTCTGCCCTTTCTTCCTGAAGAGTCTCACACTGTTCTGAATTAAAGTCACCTCTCTCTCTTGTCAATAGAGGTGGCAATCGAGTGGTTTGAGAATGGGTCATCATACCACTCCTACTCTCTTCTCTTTTCTCTAGCTGTGGGGGAGGAGGGAAAGGTGCAGAAGAGTAGGAAAGATAGGAGCCGGCATAGGAGGAACGTAAGGTGGAGGAAGGGAATGTAACACATCCCATCCTTGTGGTTCGGGGACAAAAGGTTCCTCATCTCTCTTGTCCTTGCATTCTTTTTCATTCAAAACCAATTGATCAAACGATCCCCTGAGCCAGCAGGCTGCATATTCCCTGCTCTCAAGATTATCTTTCTGGTTTTGATAGAGCCAGATGTTCAATGCTTGACACATCCAGTCATCCTCGGATCCAAGCTTTGGCCAGTATACGGAGCTCCCTTTAATCGGCTTTTAACCCATTCTACACAACAATACCTGACCATGGTCAGTTTGTTCTTTCCACGGGTTCTTCCCGCGCCCCAATCAGATAACATTAATCCCAACGGGCTTTGCTTGGTTATCTGATTCTCACATCCTTCACTAGGATTCTCTTCTTGCTACGCACACTTCCTATACTAACAGGCAAGTAGAATTCCTCTTACCAAGTTCCAGTAGCAATCTCTAGCGCGCTTCCTCAACGTACTCTCGTTGTTTGTTCTCAATGCCTCTCCTCGGATATCACTCGCTTCATCCACTGACCAGTCACCCTCCGCCCGTGAGTCCAGCTGAATCAGCTGGGGTGCACCTACCCCCGTCGTCGGGCACTCTGTCAGTGGAGGGAGTGGGATCCCGGACGAACCCCCATTGTTAGAAACAGAAGTATCTTCACAGAAATTGCTCGAGACAAAAATTGAGAACAAAGAACATTTATTATACAACAATGCAAATTTGGGTGCTTCCCCTTACCATGGGAATACACTGGGGCTCACCCAACTTTTATACAGTTCATTTCAGTATAGGAATACCCTCCCCCTTACATTCTTCTGCCTCCTGGAGAGGTTTGGCATTAGGTAATCCTGCCTGCCTAAGTGCTGTTTCTGTGCACTTGGAGAACCAGGGGGTATCCTGTCGATGTCTTATCATGTTATTATCCTCATTGTCCTTATTCACAACCCTGTCTTTGTTCTAATTTACACCTTCCGGACCCTCAGGGCTGTGTCCTCTTCATATGTAGAACTGGCTAATACTGTCTAAGGCTTACTAATTATATATGCAAACATGCTAATTCTATCTGGGGCTAGAAGACCCTTATCTCATTCAGACTAACTCTACTTCCTACATTCTATTATCTATTGTCTATCCTTATCTCATTCATACAGTGAACTTGCTAATTCTGTCTAAAGGCTAGGAGATTCTTATCTTACTCAGACTGATTCTGCTTCCTGCATTCTAATATCCATGTCTCATCCTGTTTGTACTGGCTTCATTCATGTACCCATGTATCAATTTTTGTTTCTTCATATTCATATTTGTATATCAGTTTTTCTCATCTCTCACAATCCTCACTTTTCTTTTAGATCAGTATTACTGATGTCTTTAACTGAAAATATCTTACTTGACAACTTGGTGTTTTTCCCAGCTGGTCAGTAAACAGACTGCAGTCTCAGTATCTTCGGATAAAAGTTGGGAATCACAGATCCTTTGGGCGATAGTGTTCTGACGAGGGGGTCGATGAATTAAAAACAGTACACAAATCTTTAGGCAGGGGAGCAACATAATGGTCAGAATAGCGAGTCCAGCTGCTATAAGGGCTGTGGGTATCAGACTCCAGCAACCAATAAAAAGTCTAGTCCATCCCACACCAGACCAAGGTTGCCAAGTCTGTACCTGGGCATGGGAAGATTTTCGAACTCCTGAAGAAGTGTCTTTAACCGCCTGACCGTTGTGAGCATTGTCCTTAGTCAGTCTTTCACAAACGCTGCCTTCAGCAGACAACGAGTAATCGAGAGCCAGGCGGTTCCGTTGAATTGTGGCTCGTATCTGCCGTTCCTCTTCAGCCCCGAAACTCAGGGCCACCGATCTCCATTTGATGATGATGTTCAAGGCTGTCTGGAGTCTGATTAAGCGATTTAAATGCCAAGCAGCTTTAGAGTTCTGTAGCAGCTCACGTCTTACTCAGACTATCTTACTCAGACTTAAAGTCCTGCATTCTAATATCCATGTCTCATCCTGTTTGTACTGGCTTTATTCATTTACCCATGTATCAATTTTTGTTTCTTCATGTTCATATTTGTATTATCAGTTTTTATCATCTCTCACAGGGGTGAACAACTTTTTAATTTTAATTTAGAAAAGTCTGTGCCGCCAATTAACCTACACCCTGGTACATACTCATGGGCTGAAATGCTCTGTTACTGAGCTTTATGTCTAAATTAAAATGTTAGCCACCTCTGGTGTAGAACATTGCCATAGTTTACAACGGCATATCAACAGGATGCAGAGTTAGGTGGAAAAGTGACAGATGGAGTTCAATCCAGATCAGTGTGAGGTGATGAATTTGAGAAGGTCAAACTTGAAGGCAGAGAACATGGTTAATGGCAGGATTCTGAACAGCGTGAAAGAACAGAGGGACCTTGAGGTCCAAATCCATATATCACTCAAGGTTGCTGTGCAGTTAAGAAGGTTTATGGTATGTTAGTCTTCAAGGATAGCATGAATTTGTGAAGGGAAGGTTGTGCCTCATGGATATAATTGAGTTTTTTGAGGAGGTAACAAAAGAAATTGATGAGGGTAGGGTGGTAGATGTGGACTACATGGATTTTAGCAAAACTTTTGACAAAATCCCCCACAAGAGACTCATCCAGAAAGTCACAAGGCACAGGATCAATGGAAAATTAGCTATATGGATGAAAAGAAATTGGCTTGTTGGAAGAAAGGAAGTCAAGTCTCCTTTATATATTGTTCATACCATGCTCGCAAGGTAAAGATTAGATAATGTTTCTCCAGGACGATGGAGCATATTTACATAAATATGTTAGACGTTAAACACATAAAATATTAAATATTATGATGTTTACTGTAAGAGTTCCCGGTACCAAGGTACTCAATGCAGATGTGTTCAGATGGCTTAGGGCAGTGGTTCCCAACCTTTTTTATGCCCCACACCCCTAAAAAATTTTAATATGTTCTCGAACCCATTAAAGTAATAATTTTTTAAGAATAAAGGTGAAGGTGACCAAAACAAATTTGTATAATCAATTTTTAACAATATATAAACAAAAATAAAACATATGGAAAAGAAAAAGTATTCCAACAAATTAAAAGTTGCATAAACCCTACAAAAAATTAAATTTTCACCCATGCATGAAATTTCTTTAAAAAAAATTAAAGAACTAATGTTCAAATGTTCATAAGCCAATTTAAATTTAATGACTGTTTATTGCTTAAGAGTTTTTCAAAACGTGGCACTTTTTTGCTGATAGCAATCCGCATGTCTGCCTGTGCACCCAAGTGATTTCTAGATTTTGTCTTGATTGACAAAAGGGCACTAAATCTAGACTTGCATAAGTATGTCATCGCAAATGGGATGAGCACAGTTAGTGCTTTTTCACAAAGTCTTGGAAACATGTCCATTGCCAAACACCAATATTATTCCAAAATTTTGCTTTCAAACTGCATTTCAAGAACACGATTTGTGCGTCAGCTCTTCATCAACCGACATATTATTCAATTTGAAGGAGTATAGATTAAAAACAAACTGAAACGTTATCTCGCACCCTTGGTTGGGAAACCCTGGCTTCAGGGGAAAAACTGTTGCCCAATCTGGACATATGGGCTGTAGTGCTGCGGTATCTCCAACCAAATGCAGATGGGTGAATGGTTTACTTGAGGGGTGCATGGAGTCCTTCACAATGTTTATTGCCTTTCACCTACATCGAGTGATATAGATGTCCTGCATGGTAGGAAGTGAACCCCCAATGATCTTTTCCACTGACTTCACTATTCTCTGAAGGGTGGTACAGCTTGCAAACCAGGCAGTAATACAGTTACTCAGGATGCTCTCAATACATCCTCTGTAGATAGTGAGGATGGAGGGTGAGAAATGAACTTTTCTTAGTCTTCACAGGAAGTAGAGGTGCTGCTGTGCTTTCTTGGCTATGGAGCTGGTGTTAAGGGACCAGGTGAGATTCTCCATGAAGTGCACTCCAGAGAACTTGATACTCTCGATGACCTCAACAGTGGAGCCACCAATGGTCAGCGGAATGTGGTCCCGTGACCCTCCTGAATTTGACAACCATCTCTTTTGTTTTTTTAACATTCAGATACAGGATGTTGGCTCTGCACCAGTCTGTTAGCAACTGCACCTTGTATTTGTTCGCCGACTTGTCATTCTAACTGATCAGGCCCACCACGGTTTTCTTGTCAGCAAAATTGATGATGTGGTTTAAGGTGTGTTTAACCCTACTGACATGGTCTTTGCCCTCAGACAGCTCCAAGAAAAGTGCAGAGAACAAAACAAAGGACTCTACATCACCTTTGTTGACCTCACCAAAGCCTTCGACACCGTGAGCAGGAAAGGGCTTTGGAAAATACTAGAGCGCATCGGATGCCCCCCAAAGTTCCTCAACATGATTATCCAACTGCACGAAAACCATCAAGGTCGGGTCAGATACAGCAATGAGCTCTCTGAACCCTTCTCCATTAACAATGGCGTGAAGCAAGGCTGTGTTCTTGCACCAACCCTCTTTTCAATCTTCTTCAGCATGATGCTGAACCAAGCCATGAAAGACCTCAACAATGAAGACGCTGTTTACATCCGGTACCACACGGATGGCAGTCTCTTCAATCTGAGGCGCCTGCAAGCTCACACCAAGACACAAGAGAAACTTGTCCGTGAACTACTCTTTGCAGACGATGCCGCTTTAGTTGCCCATTCAGAGCCAGCTCTTCAGCGCTTGACATCCTGTTTTGCGGAAACTGCCAAAATGTTTGGCCTGGAAGTCAGCCTGAAGAAAACGGAGGTCCTCCATCAGCCAGCTCCCCACCATGACTACCAGCCCCCCCACATCTCCATCGGGCACACAAAACTCAAAACGGTCAACCAATTTACCTATCTCGGCTGCACCATTTCATCAGATGCAAGGATCGACAACGAGATAGACAACAGATTCTCCAAGGCAAATAGCGCCTTTGGAAGACTACACAAAAGAGTCTGGAAAAACAACCAACTGAAAAACCTCACAAAGATTAGCGTATACAGAGCTGTTGTCATACCCACACTCCTGTTCGGCTCCGAATCATGGGTCCTCTACCGGCATACCTACGGCTCCTAGAACGCTTCCACCAGCATTGTCTCCGCTCCATCCTCAAAATTCATTGGAGCGACTTCATCCCTATCATCAAAGTACTCAAGATGGCAGAGGCCGACAGCATCGAGTCCACGCTGCTGAAGATCCAGCTGCGCTGGGTGGGTCACGTCTCCAGAATGGAGGACCATCGCCTTCCCAAGATCGTGTTATATGGCGAGCTCTCCACTGGCCACCGTGACAGAGGTGCACCAAAGAAGAGGAACAAGGACTGCCTAAAGAAATCTCTTGGTGCCTGCCACATTGACCACTGCCAGTGGGCTGATATCGCCTCAAACCGTGCATCTTGGCGCCTCACAGTTCGGCGGGCAGCAACCTCCTTTGAAGAAGACCGCAGAGCCCACCTCACTGACAAAAGACAAAGGAGGGAAAACCCAACACCCAACCCCAACCAACCAATTTTCCCCTGCAACCGCTGCAACCGTGTCTGCCTGTCCCGCATCGGACTTGTCAGCCACAATCGAGCCTGCAGCTGACGTGGACTTTTACCCCCTCCATAAATCTTCGTCCGCGAAGCCAAGCCAAAGAAAAAGAAAGCTGCAAAGTCATGGGTCAGCAGAGTGAAAAGCAGTGGACTAAGCACGCAGCCCTGGTGGTCTCATGCTCAATGTGATGGTCTTGGATGTGCAGTTTCCAATCTGGATTGCCTGAGGTCTCCCCAACAGGGCGTTGAGAATCCAATTTCAGAGGGAGGTGTTTAGACCTAGCAGGCTCAATTTCCTTATCAGGTACTGTGGTCTGATTATGCTGAATGCTGAGCTGAAGTCAATAAACAGCATTCGAACATATGAGTTTGTTTTCCAGGTGGGTGAGGATAGATGGAGGGCCATGGAGTGGTTGGGTCTGTATATGAACTGCAAGGGGTCTAGTGCCTCCTGATATGCGTCTTAAAGCACTTAATGACCATAGGTGTGAGTGCGACAGGGCGGTAGTCATTGAGCATGAGGACAATGGCGGCAGCTTTGAAACATTTTTGGACCATGGTGCTTCTCAGGGATGTCAGTGAAAACATCTGTTAGTTGAGCTGCACATCTCCTTAGCACTCTGCTGTGGATATTATTCAGTCCAGCAGCTTTCACGGGTTGATCTTGTCTTGCTCCCTCCTTACATCAGCCACTGCAAGACACAGCACCTGATTGTTTGGAGGAGGGGCAGTGTTTTTGATGCAATGTCGTTTTTCACCTCAAAGCACGCTTGGAAGTTGTTCAGTTCATCTGGGAGGGAGGCATCTCCAGCACAGGCAGATTGTGTAGTCTTGTGGTTGGTGATATCTTAGATGCACTTTCATGTGTCACATGTCTTAGCTGTCCAGGAAGTGGCTGTAAATGTGCTGGGCATGCAAACACTTTGCTTCCCTGATGGCCTTGGACAGCTTGGCTTTTTCAGTAGCTAAGGTTACCTTGTTGTCCACTCTGAAGGCAGTGTCTTGGTTCCTGAGCAGCACATGCACCTCCACAATCATCTACGGCTTCTGATTGGAGCACAGTGACGTCATCCAAACACTTACCAATGTAGCTGATTACTGATACCATGTGCTCCTTGAACATGTTCCAGTCAGTGTGCTCAAAGCAGTCCAAAAGTGCATGAATAGCCTCCGCTGGCCAAGTTTTAACCTGCTTCCAAGTTGGTCTGGAACTTCTGACAAGTGGTCTATATACAGTAAATAGAAAGTAGTAATGGAAGGAAAGTATTCAGCCTGTAGGTCAGAGACTAGTGGAGTGCTGAAGGGATTGTTCTGGGACCCCTGCTCTTTGTGATTTTTATAAAACACCTGGATGAAGAGGCAGAAGACACAAAGGTCAGAGGAGTTGTGGATAGAGCTGAAGGTTGTCAAAGGTTACAAGAGAATATGGACAGGATGCAGAGTTAGGCAGAAAGTGGCAGATGGATTTCAATCTGGATGAGTGTGAGTTGATGCATTTTGGAAGGACTAACAAGAAGGCTGAGTACAGGGTTAATGATCGGTTACTTAAGAGTGTGGATGAACAGAGGAACGTTGGGTTTCAAATCCATACATCCCTCAAGGTTGCCACACAGGTTAATAGGATTGTTAAGAAGGCCTATGGGATGCTGGGCTTCATTAATAGGGGGATTGAATTCAGGAATAGAGAGGTTGTGTTGCAACTCAATAAATCTTTGGTAAGACCACACTTAGAGTATTGTGTTAAGTTCTGGTCACCTCATGATGGGAAGGATGTGGAAGTTATGGAGAGGGTGCAGAGGAGATTTACCAGGATGTTGGCTGAAGTGGGAAACAAGTCTTATGAAGCAAGGTTAGCAGAGCTGGGATTTTTAAATTTGGAGCGTAGAAGGATGAAAGGAGACTTGATTGAGGTCTATGAGATTATGAGAGGCAGAGTTAGGGTGAACAACCAGCATAGGGCAGGATCACCAAACACCAGAGGACATTATGCATATTTCAGCATACAAGTCGATGGGCAGATAGGTCAACCCCCCCACCCCACACAATTTTTTAGGTTTTATGGTATACTGGATGTATAAATTGACCCCCATTTTTTGAGAGATTTTCTAGGATTTCAAGACTTTTTTTTACACACACAGAGTTGTGGGTGCCTGGAATGTTTTGCTGGGGATGATGGTGGAGGCTGAAACACTGGGGGCTTTTAAGAGACTCTTAGACATGGATGAAAGAAAAATAGAGGGTTATGGGATAGGAAGGGTTTAGTATTTGTAAAAATTAAAACCTTGTGTTTTGATTCTTAGTTATTTAGACATTAATGGTTAATATAGTACTTTTTTAGGAAGGAATATATGGGTCGGCACATCTTTGAGGGTTAAAGGACCTATGCTGTCCTGTATTATTCTATGTTCTATTAGTCGAGGATTGAGTTCAAGAATCGTGAGGCCCCAACGACTATCGCCCAGTAGCACTAACGTCTACTGTGATGAAATCCTTTAAGAGACTGATCATTGCCAGAATTAATATATACCCAAGTAAAGATCTGGACCCACTGCAATTCGCCTATTGTCACAATTGCTCCATGGCAGATTCAATATCGCTGGCTCTCCACTCAGCTCTGGATCACCTAGAAAAAAGTGATTTATACATACGACTGCTTATTAGTGACTACAGCTTGCCCTTCAATACCATTATTCCCTCAGTGCTGGTCAAGAAGCAAAAAAACTCTGGCCCTCTGCACTCCCCTCTGCAACTGGATCCATGATTTCCTCATTGTAAGACCACAGTTAGTACGAATTGGAAACAATGTTTCCTCCTCACTAATCACCAGCAGCCCAAGGATGCGTGCTCAGTCCACTGCTCTACTCATTTTACACCCACAACTGTCTGGCCAGGCACAATTCCAATGCCATCCACAAGTTTGCCGATGACACCGCAGGTTTTTTTGAATATTTTATTTTTTATTTTCATAGACATGAAAATTCAAACAAACACAAACCCTTATACACTCATAGAACACCCAGAGTCTGTATTTAACCCCCTCCCCACCCCACACCATCTCAATACAACTGAGCTTATGGTCATATAAATTATGCAAATACCAGTGGGGTCAGTGTCCCTTACGGAAACCCTTTTGAAAGAGCCTTGGGAAAATAACAACCATGGTCAAAAAGACACCACAGTTGTTAGCAGAATCACAAACAGCAATGAGGAAGTGAACAGGAGGGAGGTGAATCACCTCGTAGAATGGTGTACTGACAATAACCTTGCACTCAACATCAGCAAAACCAAGGAGATGATTGTGGACCAAGAAAAAGTGAGGAGAACATGATCCAGTCCTCATTGAGGGCTCATTAGTGGAGAGGGTCAAGAACTTCAAATTCCTGGGTGTCGACATCTTGGAGGATCTGCCCTGGGTTGATGCAATCACAAAGAAGGCTTGCCAGCAGCTAAACTTTGTGAGGTACTTGAGGTGGTTCAGTAAGTCACTGAAGATTCTCATAAATTACAACAGGTGTACTGTTGAGAGCATTCTGGCTGGTTGCATCACTGCCTGTTATGGAGGCACCAACTCTCAGGACAAGAATAAACTCCAGAGGGTTGTTAACTCAGCCTGCCTCATTACGGGCACCAGACCACACCATCGAGGACATCTACATGAGGTGGTGTCTTTAAAAAAGCACCTTCTATCCTCAAAGACCCCCACCACCGAGGCCATGCCCTCTTCACTCTGCTACCATTGGGGAAAAGGTACAGTAGTCTAAAGATGAGCACTCAGCGGCACAAGGACTGCTTCTTCCTCGCTGCCATCAGATTCCTGGATAATCAGTGAACCAAAGATCCTGCCTTACCTTTTGTGCATGATTATTATTTTTATTTTATTAAAATAATGCCGTAAGATGGTTTTAATATGTATGTTTGCACTATGATGCAGCCGCAAAACACCAAATTACACGACTTATTAATGACAATAAATGAGGAATATTGTGTTCAGTTCTCATCATTGTATTACAAGAAAGTTGTTCGATTGCCTTATATGTCTCATCCAGGGTGAGAACCTCTGAAACAACTGAAAAGTGGCAAAGCAGCAGGTATGGATGGAATCCCCCCAGAGGTCTGGAAGGCTGGCGGCAAAACTCTGCATGCCAAACTGCATGAGTTTTTCAAGCTTTGTTGGGACCAAGGAAAACTGCCTCAGGATCTTCGTGATGCCACCATCATCACCCTGTACAAAAACAAAGGCGAGAAATCAGACTGCTCAAACTACAGGGGAATCACGTTGCTCTCCATTGCAGGCAAAATCTTCGCTAGGATTCTACTAAATAGAATAATACCTAGTGTCGCCGAGAATATTCTCCCAGAATCACAGTGCGGCTTTCGCGCAAACAGAGGAACTACTGACATGGTCTTTGCCCTCAGACAGCTCCAAGAAAAGTGCAGAGAACAAAACAAAGGACTCTACATCACCTTTGTTGACCTCACCAAAGCCTTCGACACCGTGAGCAGGAAAGGGCTTTGGAAAATACTAGAGCGCATCGGATGTCCCCCAAAGTTCCTCAACATGATTATCCAACTGCACGAAAACCAACAAAGTCGGGTCAGATACAGCAATGAGCTCTCTGAACCCTTCTCCATTAACAATGGCGTGAAGCAAGGCTGTGTTCTCGCACCAACCCTCTTTTCAATCTTCTTCAGCATGATGCTGAACCAAGCCATGAAAGACCCCAACAACGAAGACACTGTTTACATCCGGTACCGCACGGATGGCAGTCTCTTTAATCTGACGCGCCTGCAAGCTCACGCCAAGACACAAGAGAAACTTGTCCGTGAACTACTCTTTGCAGACGATGCCGCTTTAGTTGCCCATTCAGAGCCAGCTCTTCAGCGCTTGACGTCCTGCTTTGCGGAAACTGCCAAAATGTTTGGCCTGGAAGTCAGCCTGAAGAAAACGGAGGTCCTCCATCAGCCAGCTCCCCACCATGACTACCAGCCCCCCCACATCTCCATCGGGCACACAAAACTCAAAACGGTCAACCAGTTTACCTATCTCGGCTGCACCATTTCATCAGATGCAAGGATCAACAATGAGATAGACAACAGACTCGCCAAGGCAAATAGCGCCTTTGGAAGACTACACCAAAGAGTCTGGAAAAACAACCAACTGAAAAACCTCACAAAGATAAGCGTATACAGAGCCGTTGTCATACCCACACTCCTGTTCGGCTCCGAATCATGGGTCCTCTACCGGCACCACCTACGGCTCCTAGAACGCTTCCACCAGCGTTGTCTCCGCTCCATCCTCAACATCCATTGGAGCGCTTTCATCCCTAACGTCGAAGTACTCGAGATGGCAGAGGTCGACAGCATCGAGTCCACGCTGCTGAAGATCCAGCTGCGCTGGATGGGTCACGTCTCCAGAATGGAGGACCATCGCCTTCCCAAGATCGTGTTATATGGCGAGCTCTCCACTGGCCACCGTGATAGAGGTGCTCTAAAGAAAAGGTACAAGGACTGCCTAAAGAAATCTCTTGGTGCCTGCCACATTGACCACCGCCAGTGGGCTGATAACGCCTCAAACCGTGCATCTTGGCGCCTCACAGTTTGGCGGGCAGCAACCCCCTTTGAAGAAGACCGCAGAGCCCACCTCACTGACAAAAAGCAAAGGAGGAAAAACCCAACACCCAACCCCAACCAACCAATTTTCCCCTGCAACCGCTGCAACCGTGTCTGCCTGTCCCGCATCGGACTTGTCAGCCACAAACGAGCCTGCAGCTGACGTGGACTTTTTACCCCCTCCATAAATCTTCGTCCGCGAAGCCAAGCCAAAAAGAATTACAAGAAAGATGTGGAAGCCTGGATTGGAGAACAAGTCTTTTGAGGCAAGTTTGCCTGAGCTAGGGCTTTTGTTTATGGAGCAGAGAGGGATGAGAGATGTCTTAATAGAGGTCTACAAGATTATAAGAGGCAGAGCTGGGGTGGGCTGCTTTTTTATGGGGTGACACTAGCAAACACCAGAGGCCAACTTTATACAGTGAGGGAGGAATATTCAGGGGTAAACGTTTTTAAACATGGAGTGGTGGGGGGTCCAGAATGCATTACCAGGGGAGGTCCAATAGGAGCATTTAAAAGACTTTTAAACAGACACATGGGTGGAGGAAAATAGAGGGTGATGGGTGTGAGGCAGGGAAAGTTGAATTTGTTCATTAGGTTTCCATAGGTCAGCACAACGTCGTGGGCTAAAGGTCCTGTGATGGACTGTGATATTCTAAGTTTGTGTTGCTTTTTGGTCATCCAGGGCACAGCCCTGGAGAGCGATGCAGAACAAAGAGACCCAGAGGAACAGGGGCATATTTCCTTGAAATTGGCCACTCTGGTGGACAGGTGGGTGTTTGGAAATGTGATCCTTCAATGAGCAGGGTGTTGAGTATAAAGACTGGGGCCCCTCGATACAGCCAATGGCATGACTGCATTTAGAATGTTGTGCACAGTTCTGGTTGCCCAGGTGGGGGTGCAGAGGAGATTCTGGGACTGGAGGGCTCAGGTTCCAGGAAGATGGGAGTTCTGGTGAGGTGGGAGTTCTGAGTTCTTGTGGCCCGGACATGGCAAGGTTGGGAGGAGCAATGGTGAGGGGTCCTGTTATGAGCCCAGAGGACCCCAAAATGCAGCAGCAATAGATATTCACCAAGACAAATGGTTACTTAAACAAAAGTTTATTTTAATTAACTTTAAACATATAAATGGAATCACATTTTAACTTAACTAACCTAACTTCCCCTCCTTCTAATTCTAAGTGCACGTGTATGTAATGTGTATGTAAGTTCAGAAAAGTTATTTGATTCACAGTTCAATCTCACTTCTCATTCCTCCAAGTTTGCTGGTTTACTGTGCTCAGAATTTAACATTTATGAATTTCACCACGCTTTTGTGCTTGAAAGGTAAATGGTTACTCAGGAAAATTCTTGATAGTTTTCAGAGAGAGATTTGTTGATCAATGGACACCCACAACTGATTCTGTATAAACAGCCAGTTCAGTGTCTTGCCAAAGAAACTTGCCCCAACAGTGTTTTCCAGATGATGATCTCTTTCTTTCAGGTCACCACAGAGTGTCTCTTTGTTTCTCTTATTTCAAGTGAAACATTAGGCAGCCAGTCCTCTCCTCTTTCATGAATCACAAGGGCTTTGACCAGGCTGAACTAAGCACTCACAACCCATCTTCCAAATGGGGTTTCCACAAGCTTTCCAGCTTTTCCTGTTCCAGTCCCAGCTGCTGATTGTAAAACTGCAGAACTGAATTCTCTCTCTCTCTCTCTGAAAAAAAACCTGTTTACTCTCTCTGCTTGCAAAACCACATGACCCTCTTAGAACAGCAACTTCCACTCCAGATAGCCTGTGGCTCCAATGAGTTCTTTCATCGGTTGCCTTTTTGTAAAAACAATTCTCTTGGAGCCAGCATGTCTAACATTAGCAGAGCTCCAGTATTTTAAATAACATCTGTTTTAAAGTGTTTGTATGTAACCTATACTAACAAACCTTCCCCAATTTATCTCACAAAAACATATTTATAAGCTGTCACACTTTTCACCAACAAAGAAATTTTGTAATCACATATTCAAAGCTGCTTCCTTCTGGTAATCTCAGTCTGTTTCCCAATTTATCCTTTAAGTTGGCTTTCAGTTGATGGTATGCAAACATTATACCATGAGTTATTCCATATTTGTTCAAATGTTAATAAATTATTTCCCAAAAAACAATTTTCTATTCTTTTAATTCATTTTCTCTTCCATTCTCTAAAGGAAAGGTTATCTATTGTAAAAGGGATTAGCTGATTTTGCGTCAATAATAATTTTGGTAGTTGGTAATTTGTTTTTTTTCCTTTCTAAGTGAATCTGCTTCCATATATTGAGTAAATGATGCAGTACTGGTGAGCTTTTATATTGCACCAGCTTTTCATCCCATTTATAAAGTATATGCTCTGGTACCTTCTCCCCTATTTAATCTAGCTCTATCTTAGTCCAATCTGGTTTTTCCCTTGTCTGATAAAAATCTGATAAATACCTTAATTGTGCTGCTCTATAATAATTTTTAAAGTTTGGTAACTGCAAACCAACTTACAGAAACAATGATAATAAAAAGATTTATAATGAACATGTACATCAAGATGCAAGAGAAGGAAAATGATTAAATAAGCTATAAACCCAAACAAAAGTGGGAAAAAGATTTAAACATAAAGATAAAAAATGAAACATGGGAGAAGTTATGCTCTCGAACTATGAAGAATACAATAAACACAAGGTTACGTATGATACAGTATAATTGGTTACACAGGTTATATATCACACCCCAAAAGTTAAATAAAATGGGATTCAACATGATCAGATAGATGTTTTCATTGTAAGAAGGAAATAGGAACAACAGAACATGCAATTTGGGCATGTGAGAAAGTGAAAAAGTTTTGGGAAGATCTAAATCAGGTATTAAATAAAATCACAAGAAGCAACATACCAAAAAATAAAGAGATCTTTCTTCTAAGTAATATAAGAAGTAAAGAATTAGGCCTCAAACTGGATGAAGCGCAAAAAAGATTTATTATGATGTCCTGGGTAAACTTGTATCTCTCACTTTGTTCGTTTTAGATTGGTCACAGTGTTTGAGCTACCGAAAGAAAATAGACAACCACACCGAGAGCAGTTCAGTTTATACAAATGTTTATTACAAATTCAAAAGCTGAGTTCAAACTACAATATGCAAGCCCTTCCCAATTACACTTATCAATGCCTGGACTGGTTCCAACTGCCGAAGCGAGGCAACCTTGTAGTAGTTTGTCAGGGCGCCGGTAGCAGCTTCTCCACCTCCCCCAATCGGGACGTTAGCTGGACTCTAGAAGTTCTTCTTATTGCTGAGAGACGTTTCCACCCCTCAGAGAGTATCCACTTCAGAAGTGGGACCATGGCTTATTATATTACCCAAAAAAATTGTTGACTTACTCATAGCTTATCTCTTTGAATAAATGATTTAATTATCCTCAAGGTCTCCTGACAGTCTGCGACCAACAAAAGGCAACTGCATCTCTGGGTCTCATGGTGTAAATAAGATTATGTCTACTGATTCACATGCATCCCTGGGCCCCATGGTGAAATTTAGATTATGTCTTCTGATGCAACTGCATCCTTTCTTGCATAAGCTGGTCTAAATCCTCCATTACATTCCACCCCTTGGTTGCAGCCTGTCACTTACGAGACCTTACAAGCATTTGAGTACAGAAGGAGCGAAAAAGAGAAACTAAAATTATAATAACCACAAAAATAAGCAATAATGCAAGCAACCAACAGAGAATATTGTGGTCCAATTCCCAAAATGTACCATTTAACCATTAAAAAAAGATTTAAATCAAGGCTTAAACTCTCCTTGTGGGCCACAATACCCAGACACTGAAGCTCATGAACAGATTTTGAAACATGCTTAACAATATCAGATATATTAGTGGATACATCAGACCGTGTCCCCCATGGGAAACTCCCTCGGGACGTCCTTGACATTACAAATCTAATTGCTGGCATCAAAGTAGCTGTTAAGCCAGATCAGCAGGAACACGAGACGGAGGACCTGGAACAAAGAAACCTGACATATGTCACTCACGATGCTGTAAGCGTTCAATATTTAAACAAATTAAACCATCTTGTCCCTCAATAGCTACCCACCGAGTGTTACCCTGGGCAGGTGTCACTATTTCTCCTTTTACAAGAGGGTCACTACCTGGTGTTGCCACCCATACCTTTTGTCCAGCATTCTCTGGCTCGGGAATGGGGGACAATGACTGTTTTTGCCCTGGAATAGGCTGTAGTTCAGAAGCGTGAAGAAGTCGGTGGAAAGGTGTACCTCCCTATAAAGGGCGATGATTCAAATTGTCAACTGCCTGCTGCAGCACATGGCACCACCCCTTCAGGGTCCCCAGTGGTGTTAATAAACAAATTTGTTCCTTCAGAAAGCCGTTCATTCATTCAACAAACCCAGCAGCCTGTGGGTAATAAGGAATATGGTAGACCCATAAAATACTGTTGTCAGCTGCCCAATCACAGATTGCCTTCCCGGAGAAGTGCGAGCCATTATCAGACTGAATTTCCTCTGGTACATCATAACGAGAAATTAAATGGTTTAGTCCTTGGATAGTGCCAGCTTGGTCAGCCATCATGGTGGGAAAAGCAAAAACCAGGCCTGAAAAGGTGTCAACCATTACTAGGACGTAACGTTTACCCTTACAGTCTGGCATAGTGAGCTCCCCGTATTATTCGGCCACGTGGACCAGGAGGAACATTGCGGGACATGCTGGACATGTCCATACGACCATGTGGACATCGTCCTGATGGATTGGTAAGGCATGTGTACGGGCCCACATAGCTGAACCCTTCTCCCCCAAATGGTCACTCTGTTTGTGCGCCCATCAAGCCAGGGGGACGGTATCGGCGCGGCTGATAGTGGCAAGCTGATCTGCTACTGCATTATATTGTGCCACGTTCGTCGTCGCATTGGTATGGGCATCAACATGATATACAGTTATCTCACAATGATGGGAAGCATCCCACAACAGCTGGCACAACTGTTTTCCCCATACTGGGCGGTGATGTACCAGCCAGTCATTCTTTTGCCAATCAGGCATCCATACCACTAGTCTATTAGCCACAGCCCAGGAATCAGTAAACAGCCAAAGAGGGTGATCATGGGAGTCTAGTGGTAAAGTGACTGCCTTCAACTCAGCATACTGACTGGAGCCACCATCCCCCTCCTCCAATAAGTGAGTTCCTGACCTGGGATGGTAAGCCACTGCCTTCCACTTCTGCTTTCCTTGCACCCACCGGCTGCTACCATCAGTAAATCAGGCATTCTTGCTTTCTGTACCATCTCTTCTGTGGTCCCTTGGATCATCACATCATCAATATAATGGTGAATCAAGAGAGAAGGCGATGCTGGCATCGCCTCTAAATCACGGGCAATTAGGCTGTGTCAAATAGTGGGAGAGTGTACATAGCCCTGAGGGAGGCAGGAGAAAATATACTGATGCCCTTCCAGGTAAAGGCGAACTGATCCTGTGAGACCTCAGCTATAAGAATACTGAAGAAGGTGTTAGGGAGATCAATGACAGCATACCATGTTCCTGAGTTCCCAGTAGCAATGTTTTCAAGAAGGGTAACAATGTCCGGAACTGCTGAAGCAAGTGGTGGGGCATGTTTGTTCAAAAAACAATAATCAACTGTCATTCTCCAGGAGCCATCCGGCTTCTCGACCAGACAAACAGGGCTATTAAAGGGCGACATTGCGGCCCTTCCTCTTGCAAAGCATCGATGGTGGCAGTAATCTCTTCTTGCCCTCCAGGGAGGTGATACTGTGGAATGCATACTAGTTTTGGGGGGGGGGGGGTGGGGGGAGGCACTATCACAGGATCCTGTCACATTTGTGGCCCGAAATGTGAAGTTAATAAAACATTAAACACAAGTTTTATCATGTAAACTTCTCAGTGGCTTTATTCTCCCGTTTCCTTTGTTCTCCTGCTTGTGTTCTTATCTCTCTCTCTCATACCACGTGACTTCCGGTACATCTCATACATATTCATTATCATGACATCCCTCCTTTAATCAGAAATCAACTTTACCTTCACTTACCAATATCCCTCGGAAACCTACAAACATCATAACTAATGGTAATACTATAACTCAACTACATAAAATTTACTTCCTACAGCACTCATACATGCACATTATGATATAAGATTAAAATACTGTCCCAAAGTTCTTATTAAAACTATGGCACAAAGTCTTCGTATCGTTTGGGCGCTTTCCGGTTTCGTTTCGGCCTGCCTGCAATATTGTCGTCGCTTCTCGGTTGTTCACTCTCAGCGTTGGAAATACTGCTCGCCACGGCTTCGGGTGTTTCTGGCGCTCTAGTCACTTCATCAGGAGTGCTGGTAACTGCCTCTGGAACATCATCAGGTCTCTCAGTTTCAGCATCTCGTATTGGCCTTTCAACCTCTTCACTCGATGTATCTCTGGACTGGTACCTTTTTACACCTGATACATTTCTCTTATACAGGACTCCAGTCGGAGACTTGACTGTCACCATATTGCCACTTCTGGATACGACAGTATAGGGTTGATGGTAATAAGGTGTGTCTAGCTTACCACCAGTTTCATGCCTCACTAGAACATTATCTCCTGGCATGATATCTGAATATTTGGCACCACGTTTCGAATCTGTGTACAGCTTTGCTGCACCTTTCTTTTCAGCATCGTGGTCCCTCATCTCCTGGTCGTCTCGGATTTCCTTTATTTCTGGCATTTTTGTGCGGATTTTTCTCCCAAAAAATGCTTCTGCAGGACTTTTTCCAGTGGTTGCATGAGGCGTTGCTCGATAGATAGCCACATAAGATAGCAATGCTTCTTGCCAATTTTGTCCTTCTGCGTGTTCAATCCTCAATTGTTTTTCAATGGACTGATTTTGTCTCTTTACTTCTCTGTTGGCTTGCGGCCATTTCGGAGTTACTTTATGATGGTGGATACCTGTGGTCCTCATGTATTCCGTAAATGTCTCTGAAATGAATTGTGGACCATTGTCAGAGTATAATGCAACAGGTAATCCATATCTTGTGAATATCTCTGCTAATGCTTGTATTGTTTTTTCAGTGGTTGTGGACTTCAACACCACGTACTCATATTATCTGCTGTAGTAATCTATCACTACCATAATTGATTCACCCATCGGTAAAGGTCCAAGAAAATCAACAGCTACGTCGATCCATGGTCCTGTCGGAAGTTGCGTACTCCGGATCGGTTCTGGCAGATTACTCCTACTTGTGATTTGACATCCGTGACAAGTTTTAACAAATTTCTCTGTGTCTTTATCACAATCTGGCCACCATACCTTGGTCCTGAGGTTTTGCTTGGTACCAACAATACCTAGATGTCCTTCATGCGCTAAGGATACGATCTTCGGTCTCAATCTTTGCGGTATCACCAATCTGCAACCTCTTAATACACACTGTCCGATGCAACAAAGTTCGTCCCTAATGGGAATGTAAGCCTTGTGAGTACACTTGTCCCATTGTCCACTCTGTATGCATTCTCTTACTTCCATGAGTTCTGGATCACGTTCGGATTCTCTCTTGACCTCCTTCATAGTCACAGCTTTCGGTGTCGACTGAATAGCTACGAAGCGTACAAAGCTCTCTGTTTCTGTTCCCAATTCTGACTTGGATTGGGGACCACCATCCTTCACCAATCTGGACAGCGGATCTGCAATGTTTGTTTTCCCAGCAATGTGGATTACTTTATATTTGTAGGGTTGTAGTCTGAGTACCCATCTCTCTATTCTGGCACATGGTTTGGATCTAGGTGCATAGATCACCTCTAATGGCTTATGATCTGTGATGAGTTCAAATTCCATGCCGTACAAATATGCATGGAACCTCTCACAGGCCCATACAAGTCCGAGTGCTTCTTTCTCTGTCTGAGAGTATTTTCTTTCCACATCTGATAACGATCTGCTGGCATAGGCAATGATTCTTGGTCCTCCATCATGCATCTGGACCAACATGGCTCCTAAACCAACCGGGCTGGCATCCGCTATGACTTTGGTTGATGCCGCCGGATCGTAATATCCAAGAGTTTTTGCATCTGTCAGGCTTTGCTTCAGCGCTGTGAATGCTTTCTTCTGCTCAGATCCAAAATGAAATGGTACACCTTTCCTGGTTAGTTTCCTTAGTGGTTCTGCCACTGTAGCGAAATTAGGAATGAACTTTGCACAAAAATTGACCAGTCCCAGGAAACTCCTCACCTCTGTTGCATTCTGAGGTGCACGTGCCTCTTCAATAGCTTTCACCTTGGCCTCTGCAGGGTTTAGTCCTTCCCGTGTAAGTCTGTGTCCCATGAAGTCCATTTCTGACACACCGAACTGGCACTTGCCTCCTGTAGTCTAGATAGTACACGCCTCAACCGTTTGTCATGCTCTTCCTTCGTTGGTGCATGGACTATGATGTCATCAGAAATGTTGGCAACTCCAGGAATGCCTTGAATCACTCGATGGATTTCATACTGGTAGATCTCCGAAGCTGCATTAATTCCAAATGATAGTCTCTTGTAACGATACAATCCACAGTGAGTCACAAATGTTGTTACATCTCGGGAACATGGATCCAGCTCTAATTGATGATAGCCCCATTTCAGATCAATTTTTGAGAATACCTTGCTGGTAGTTAGTTCTTGAAGTATTTCCTCCACTGTTGGTATAGGGTGTCGTTCTCTAATTATAGCTTCATTGGCCATTCTCATGTCAACACATAGTCTTATGTCACCCTTTGGTTTGGGCACAATCACTACTGGGCTGACCCATTGCGTCGAATGTTCCACCGGTTCAATAATGTCTTGTTCGATCAATTCTTTAATTTTGGCTTCGACTTTCCCACGAAGTCCAAATGGAGTTCAGCGCATTGGTTGTGCCTTGGGTTTGACCGTTTCAT
Organism: Narcine bancroftii; assembly: GCF_036971445.1. Taxonomy (NCBI): domain Eukaryota; kingdom Metazoa; phylum Chordata; class Chondrichthyes; order Torpediniformes; family Narcinidae; genus Narcine; species Narcine bancroftii. Next base: position 207,636,115 of record NC_091470.1, read on the forward strand.
CTACCGCTAGCTTCAATTGTCGACCTTTCAGTTTTCCTACTCCTTGGAAGACTGCGGGGAATTCTTGCTTCATATCCTCATATGACTGAATTGAATTGACACAAGCTCCGATATGAAGTATTGCCAGGTCTTGCGCTGTGCTTCTACTCAGCAATGGTTCTCCCCTCTCTTCTATGACCATAAACTCTGCTTCAGTGTACTTATCTCCAGCTTCAACAGTTGCAGTAAAACATCCAATGGTCTGCAATGGCTTGGTTGCTGTGTATGGATACAGTTTCTTAGAACACTTCTTTGAGGTACAGATGATCTTTTTCCTTTTCAACTTCTCCCATAAATGTCGATCAATCACATTACTGTCACTGCCTGAGTCTACAATGACCTGCACTATTACTCCACCAATGATCACTGGGACCTTCTCATGATGTATCTCATTCAACGTAAATTGGTAAGAACTCTGTTCCTCCTGGGTATCATCATCGTCACCGTCTATCTGGCGAATGGTATCTTTCTTTCCAGGATACTTTCCTTTCCCCCAGGCTTTGCCTTTGGAAGTTGTACTCTTCCTCTTCTGGTCTGTATTGGACTTGCTTTTGCACTTCTTTGCAAAGTGGTCCTTACCTCCACACTTTCTGCAAACTTTGCCTTTGGCCGGGCAATATGGGTCTTTTCCAAAGTGACCTCGGTTTCCACATCGATAACACTCCACGTCCTGTGTCGACATATATCTTGGCTGATTATGGCGATGTGAGAGCCTCTTAATTTGCTGGCTTGAGTTGTCTTTCAGGGTCATGGTATGAAATTGCCCTTCAACAGCCTCTAATGCAGCAGCAATGGTTAAAGCATCGGTGAGTTCCAACTCACTCCCTCTTTCCAGTAGACGTCTTCTGAGTTTATCTGATCTGCAGTGCTGTACGACTTGATCCAATAATTGGTTGTCCAAATCAGCTGGCATGTAATTGCATCTAACAGCATTGTCACGTACTGAGCAATTGTCTGGCCATCTTCTTGTCTCGTTCTCCGAAACAAATGGCATTGAAATGTAGCATTCGGTGCCACTACATAGTGTGCATTTAATCCATCTACCGCTTTCCGGTACTCATCCTTTCTTCCAGTATTCAAAAGTGTCTTAAATGTTTCCCGAACTGAGGGTCCAGCAGTGAAAAGAAGTAACGCCCTCCTCTGCACTTTTTGTTTAACTCTACCGGTATCTAGAAATAGGCCACGACTGTCAGCGTAGGATTCAAATTCTTCCAGCCATGCCTTCCACTTCACACTTACAGTACTTGCATCACCTGTTGGGTCAAAATGAGCAATTCCACTATGTGTTAGAAAGTCACCATCTTCACCAGCCATGAGGAAATATTCCAGCCCCAAAAGTACTAAGCAAAGAGAAAATTCTTATCACCTTGAAGTTGTCTGTAATCCTCTGTAATCTTGTTTAGTCTTTAATTTTCTTCAAGCTTCTTCCATCCTCGTCGCCATTGTCACATTTGTGGCCCGAAATGTGAAGTTAATAAAACATTAAACACAAGTTTTATAATTTAAACTTCTCAGTGGCTTTATTCTCCCGTTTCCTTTGTTCTCCTGCTTGTGTTCTTATCTCTCTCTCTCATACCACGTGACTTCCGGTACATCTCATACATATTCATTATCATGACATCCCTCCTTTAATCAGAAATCAACTTTACCTTCACTTACCAATATCCCTCGGAAACCTACAAACATCATAACTAATGGTAATACTATAACTCAACTACATAAAATTTACTTCCTACAGCACTCATACATGCACATTATGATATAAGATTAAAATACTGTCCCAAAGTTCTTATTAAAACTATGGCACAAAGTCTTCGTATCGTTTGGGCGCTTTCCGGTTTCGTTTCGGCCTGCCTGCAATATTGTCGTCGCTTCTCGGTTGTTCACTCTCAGCGTTGGAAATACTGCTCGCCACGGCTTCGGGTGTTTCTGGCGCTCTAGTCACTTCATCAGGAGTGCTGGTAACTGCCTCTGGAACATCATCAGGTCTCTCAGTTTCAGCATCTCGTATTGGCCTTTCAACCTCTTCACTCGATGTATCTCTGGACTGGTACCTTTTTACACCTGATACATTTCTCTTATACAGGACTCCAGTCGGAGACTTGACTGTCACCATATTGCCACTTCTGGATACGACAGTATAGGGTTGATGGTAATAAGGTGTGTCTAGCTTACCACCAGTTTCATGCCTCACTAGAACATTATCTCCTGGCATGATATCTGAATATTTGGCTCCACGTTTCGAATCTGTGTACAGCTTTGCTGCACCTTTCTTTTCAGCATCGTGGTCCCTCATCTCCTGGTCGTCTCGGATTTCCTTTATTTCTGGCATTTTTGTGCGGATTTTTCTCCCAAAAAATGCTTCTGCAGGACTTTTTCCAGTGGTTGCATGAGGCGTTGCTCGATAGATAGCCACATAAGATAGCAATGCTTCTTGCCAATTTTGTCCTTCTGCGTGTTCAATCCTCAATTGTTTTTCAATGGACTGATTTTGTCTCTTTACTTCTCCGTTGGCTTGCGGCCATTTCGGAGTTACTTTATGATGGTGGATACCTGTGGTCCTCATGTATTCCGTAAATGTCTCTGAAATGAATTGTGGACCATTGTCAGAGTATAATGCAACAGGTAATCCATATCTTGTGAATATCTCTGCTAATGCTTGTATTGTTTTTTCAGTGGTTGTGGACTTCAACACCACGTACTCATATTATCTGCTGTAGTAATCTATCACTACCATAATTGATTCACCCATCGGTAAAGGTCCAAGAAAATCAACAGCTACGTCGATCCATGGTCCTGTCGGAAGTTGCGTACTCCGGATCGGTTCTGGCAGATTACTCCTACTTGTGATTTGACATCCGTGACAAGTTTTAACAAATTTCTCTGTGTCTTTATCACAATCTGGCCACCATACCTTGGTCCTGAGGTTTTGCTTGGTACCAACAATACCTAGATGTCCTTCATGCGCTAAGGATACGATCTTCGGTCTCAATCTTTGCGGTATCACCAATCTGCAACCTCTTAATACACACTGTCCGATGCAACAAAGTTCGTCTCTAATGGGAATGTAAGCCTTGTGAGTACACTTGTCCCATTGTCCACTCTGTATGCATTCTCTTACTTCCATGAGTTCTGGATCACGTTCGGATTCTCTCTTGACCTCCTTCATAGTCACAGCTTTCGGTGTCGACTGAATAGCTACGAAGCGTACAAAGCTCTCTGTTTCTGTTCCCAATTCTGACTTGGATTGGGGACCACCATCCTTCACCAATCTGGACAGCGGATCTGCAATGTTTGTTTTCCCAGCAATGTGGATTACTTTATATTTGTAGGGTTGTAGTCTGAGTACCCATCTCTCTATTCTGGCACATGGTTTGGATCTAGGTGCATAGATCACCTCTAATGGCTTATGATCTGTGATGAGTTCAAATTCCATGCCGTACAAATATGCATGGAACCTCTCACAGGCCCATACAAGTCCGAGTGCTTCTTTCTCTGTCTGAGAGTATTTTCTTTCCACATCTGATAACGATCTGCTGGCATAGGCAATGATTCTTGGTCCTCCATCATGCATCTGGACCAACATGGCTCCTAAACCAACCGGGCTGGCATCCGCTATGACTTTGGTTGATGCCGCCGGATCGTAATATCCAAGAGTTTTTGCATCTGTCAGGCTTTGCTTCAGCGCTGTGAATGCTTTCTTCTGCTCAGATCCAAAATGAAATGGTACACCTTTCCTGGTTAGTTTCCTTAGTGGTTCTGCCACTGTAGCGAAATTAGGAATGAACTTTGCACAAAAATTGACCAGTCCCAGGAAACTCCTCACCTCTGTTGCATTCTGAGGTGCACGTGCCTCTTCAATAGCTTTCACCTTGGCCTCTGCAGGGTTTAGTCCTTCCCGTGTAAGTCTGTGTCCCATGAAGTCCATTTCTGACACACCGAACTGGCACTTGCCTCCTGTAGTCTAGATAGTACACGCCTCAACCGTTTGTCATGCTCTTCCTTCGTTGGTGCATGGACTATGATGTCATCAGAAATGTTGGCAACTCCAGGAATGCCTTGAATCACTCGATGGATTTCATACTGGTAGATCTCCGAAGCTGCATTAATTCCAAATGATAGTCTCTTGTAACGATACAATCCACAGTGAGTCACAAATGTTGTTACATCTCGGGAACATGGATCCAGCTCTAATTGATGATAGCCCCATTTCAGATCAATTTTTGAGAATACCTTGCTGGTAGTTAGTTCTTGAAGTATTTCCTCCACTGTTGGTATAGGGTGTCGTTCTCTAATTATAGCTTCATTGGCCATTCTCATGTCAACACATAGTCTTATGTCACCCTTTGGTTTGGGCACAATCACTACTGGGCTGACCCATTGCGTCGAATGTTCCACCGGTTCAATAATGTCTTGTTCGATCAATTCTTTAATTTTGGCTTTGACTTTCCCACGAAGTCCAAATGGAGTTCAGCGCATTGGTTGTGCCTTGGGTTTGACCGTTTCATCTACCGCTAGCTTCAATTGTCGACCTTTCAGTTTTCCTACTCCTTGGAAGACTGCGGGGAATTCTTGCTTCATATCCTCATATGACTGAATTGAATTGACACAAGCTCCGATATGAAGTATTGCCAGGTCTTGCGCTGTGCTTCTACTCAGCAATGGTTCTCCCCTCTCTTCTATGACCATAAACTCTGCTTCAGTGTACTTATCTCCAGCTTCAACAGTTGCAGTAAAACATCCAATGGTCTGCAATGGCTTGGTTGCTGTGTATGGATACAGTTTCTTAGAACACTTCTTTGAGGTACAGATGATCTTTTTCCTTTTCAACTTCTCCCATAAATGTCGATCAATCACATTACTGTCACTGCCTGAGTCTACAATGACCTGCACTATTACTCCACCAATGATCACTGGGACCTTCTCATGATGTATCTCATTCAACATAAATTGGTAAGAACTCTGTTCCTCCTGGGTATCATCATCGTCACCGTCTATCTGGCGAATGGTATCTTTCTTTCCAGGATACTTTCCTTTCCCCCAGGCTTTGCCTTTGGAAGTTGTACTCTTCCTCTTCTGGTCTGTATTGGACTTGCTTTTGCACTTCTTTGCAAAGTGGTCCTTACCTCCACACTTTCTGCAAACTTTGCCTTTGGCCGGGCAATATGGGTCTTTTCCAAAGTGACCTCGGTTTCCACATCGATAACACTCCACGTCCTGTGTCGACATATATCTTGGCTGATTATGGCGATGTGAGAGCCTCTTAATTTGCTGGCTTGAGTTGTCTTTCAGGGTCATGGTATGAAATTGCCCTTCAACAGCCTCTAATGCAGCAGCAATGGTTAAAGCATCGGTGAGTTCCAACTCACTCCCTCTTTCCAGTAGACGTCTTCTGAGTTTATCTGATCTGCAGTGCTGTACGACTTGATCCAATAATTGGTTGTCCAAATCAGCTGGCATGTAATTGCATCTAACAGCATTGTCACGTACTGAGCAATTGTCTGGCCATCTTCTTGTCTCGTTCTCCGAAACAAATGGCATTGAAATGTAGCATTCGGTGCCACTACATAGTGTGCATTTAATCCATCTACCGCTTTCCGGTACTCATCCTTTCTTCCAGTATTCAAAAGTGTCTTAAATGTTTCCCGAACTGAGGGTCCAGCAGTGAAAAGAAGTAACGCCCTCCTCTGCACTTTTTGTTTAACTCTACCGGTATCTAGAAATAGGCCACGACTGTCAGCGTAGGATTCAAATTCTTCCAGCCATGCCTTCCACTTCACACTTACAGTACTTGCATCACCTGTTGGGTCAAAATGAGCAATTCCACTATGTGTTAGAAAGTCACCATCTTCACCAGCCATGAGGAAATATTCCAGCCCCAAAAGTACTAAGCAAAGAGAAAATTCTTATCACCTTGAAGTTGTCTGTAATCCTCTGTAATCTTGTTTAGTCTTTAATTTTCTTCAAGCTTCTTCCATCCTCGTCGCCATTGTCACATTTGTGGCCCGAAATGTGAAGTTAATAAAACATTAAACACAAGTTTTATAATTTAAACTTCTCAGTGGCTTTATTCTCCCGTTTCCTTTGTTCTCCTGCTTGTGTTCTTATCTCTCTCTCTCATACCACGTGACTTCCGGTACATCTCATACATATTCATTATCATGACATCCCTCCTTTAATCAGAAATCAACTTTACCTTCACTTACCAATATCCCTCGGAAACCTACAAACATCATAACTAATGGTAATACTATAACTCAACTACATAAAATTTACTTCCTACAGCACTCATACATGCACATTATGATATAAGATTAAAATACTGTCCCAAAGTTCTTATTAAAACTATGGCACAAAGTCTTCGTATCGTTTGGGCGCTTTCCGGTTTCGTTTCGGCCTGCCTGCAATATTGTCGTCGCTTCTCGGTTGTTCACTCTCAGCGTTGGAAATACTGCTCGCCACGGCTTCGGGTGTTTCTGGCGCTCTAGTCACTTCATCAGGAGTGCTGGTAACTGCCTCTGGAACATCATCAGGTCTCTCAGTTTCAGCATCTCGTATTGGCCTTTCAACCTCTTCACTCGATGTATCTCTGGACTGGTACCTTTTTACACCTGATACATTTCTCTTATACAGGACTCCAGTCGGAGACTTGACTGTCACCATATTGCCACTTCTGGATACGACAGTATAGGGTTGATGGTAATAAGGTGTGTCTAGCTTACCACCAGTTTCATGCCTCACTAGAACATTATCTCCTGGCATGATATCTGAATATTTGGCTCCACGTTTCGAATCTGTGTACAGCTTTGCTGCACCTTTCTTTTCAGCATCGTGGTCCCTCATCTCCTGGTCGTCTCGGATTTCCTTTATTTCTGGCATTTTTGTGCGGATTTTTCTCCCAAAAAATGCTTCTGCAGGACTTTTTCCAGTGGTTGCATGAGGCGTTGCTCGATAGATAGCCACATAAGATAGCAATGCTTCTTGCCAATTTTGTCCTTCTGCGTGTTCAATCCTCAATTGTTTTTCAATGGACTGATTTTGTCTCTTTACTTCTCCGTTGGCTTGCGGCCATTTCGGAGTTACTTTATGATGGTGGATACCTGTGGTCCTCATGTATTCCGTAAATGTCTCTGAAATGAATTGTGGACCATTGTCAGAGTATAATGCAACAGGTAATCCATATCTTGTGAATATCTCTGCTAATGCTTGTATTGTTTTTTCAGTGGTTGTGGACTTCAACACCACGTACTCATATTATCTGCTGTAGTAATCTATCACTACCATAATTGATTCACCCATCGGTAAAGGTCCAAGAAAATCAACAGCTACGTCGATCCATGGTCCTGTCGGAAGTTGCGTACTCCGGATCGGTTCTGGCAGATTACTCCTACTTGTGATTTGACATCCGTGACAAGTTTTAACAAATTTCTCTGTGTCTTTATCACAATCTGGCCACCATACCTTGGTCCTGAGGTTTTGCTTGGTACCAACAATACCTAGATGTCCTTCATGCGCTAAGGATACGATCTTCGGTCTCAATCTTTGCGGTATCACCAATCTGCAACCTCTTAATACACACTGTCCGATGCAACAAAGTTCGTCTCTAATGGGAATGTAAGCCTTGTGAGTACACTTGTCCCATTGTCCACTCTGTATGCATTCTCTTACTTCCATGAGTTCTGGATCACGTTCGGATTCTCTCTTGACCTCCTTCATAGTCACAGCTTTCGGTGTCGACTGAATAGCTACGAAGCGTACAAAGCTCTCTGTTTCTGTTCCCAATTCTGACTTGGATTGGGGACCACCATCCTTCACCAATCTGGACAGCGGATCTGCAATGTTTGTTTTCCCAGCAATGTGGATTACTTTATATTTGTAGGGTTGTAGTCTGAGTACCCATCTCTCTATTCTGGCACATGGTTTGGATCTAGGTGCATAGATCACCTCTAATGGCTTATGATCTGTGATGAGTTCAAATTCCATGCCGTACAAATATGCATGGAACCTCTCACAGGCCCATACAAGTCCGAGTGCTTCTTTCTCTGTCTGAGAGTATTTTCTTTCCACATCTGATAACGATCTGCTGGCATAGGCAATGATTCTTGGTCCTCCATCATGCATCTGGACCAACATGGCTCCTAAACCAACCGGGCTGGCATCCGCTATGACTTTGGTTGATGCCGCCGGATCGTAATATCCAAGAGTTTTTGCATCTGTCAGGCTTTGCTTCAGCGCTGTGAATGCTTTCTTCTGCTCAGATCCAAAATGAAATGGTACACCTTTCCTGGTTAGTTTCCTTAGTGGTTCTGCCACTGTAGCGAAATTAGGAATGAACTTTGCACAAAAATTGACCAGTCCCAGGAAACTCCTCACCTCTGTTGCATTCTGAGGTGCACGTGCCTCTTCAATAGCTTTCACCTTGGCCTCTGCAGGGTTTAGTCCTTCCCGTGTAAGTCTGTGTCCCATGAAGTCCATTTCTGACACACCGAACTGGCACTTGCCTCCTGTAGTCTAGATAGTACACGCCTCAACCGTTTGTCATGCTCTTCCTTCGTTGGTGCATGGACTATGATGTCATCAGAAATGTTGGCAACTCCAGGAATGCCTTGAATCACTCGATGGATTTCATACTGGTAGATCTCCGAAGCTGCATTAATTCCAAATGATAGTCTCTTGTAACGATACAATCCACAGTGAGTCACAAATGTTGTTACATCTCGGGAACATGGATCCAGCTCTAATTGATGATAGCCCCATTTCAGATCAATTTTTGAGAATACCTTGCTGGTAGTTAGTTCTTGAAGTATTTCCTCCACTGTTGGTATAGGGTGTCGTTCTCTAATTATAGCTTCATTGGCCATTCTCATGTCAACACATAGTCTTATGTCACCCTTTGGTTTGGGCACAATCACTACTGGGCTGACCCATTGCGTCGAATGTTCCACCGGTTCAATAATGTCTTGTTCGATCAATTCTTTAATTTTGGCTTCGACTTTCCCACGAAGTCCAAATGGAGTTCAGCGCATTGGTTGTGCCTTGGGTTTGACCGTTTCATCTACCGCTAGCTTCAATTGTCGACCTTTCAGTTTTCCTACTCCTTGGAAGACTGCGGGGAATTCTTGCTTCATATCCTCATATGACTGAATTGAATTGACACAAGCTCCGATATGAAGTATTGCCAGGTCTTGCGCTGTGCTTCTACTCAGCAATGGTTCTCCCCTCTCTTCTATGACCATAAACTCTGCTTCAGTGTACTTATCTCCAGCTTCAACAGTTGCAGTAAAACATCCAATGGTCTGCAATGGCTTGGTTGCTGTGTATGGATACAGTTTCTTAGAACACTTCTTTGAGGTACAGATGATCTTTTTCCTTTTCAACTTCTCCCATAAATGTCGATCAATCACATTACTGTCACTGCCTGAGTCTACAATGACCTGCACTATTACTCCACCAATGATCACTGGGACCTTCTCATGATGTATCTCATTCAACGTAAATTGGTAAGAACTCTGTTCCTCCTGGGTATCATCATCGTCACCGTCTATCTGGCGAATGGTATCTTTCTTTCCAGGATACTTTCCTTTCCCCCAGGCTTTGCCTTTGGAAGTTGTACTCTTCCTCTTCTGGTCTGTATTGGACTTGCTTTTGCACTTCTTTGCAAAGTGGTCCTTACCTCCACACTTTCTGCAAACTTTGCCTTTGGCCGGGCAATATGGGTCTTTTCCAAAGTGACCTCGGTTTCCACATCGATAACACTCCACGTCCTGTGTCGACATATATCTTGGCTGATTATGGCGATGTGAGAGCCTCTTAATTTGCTGGCTTGAGTTGTCTTTCAGGGTCATGGTATGAAATTGCCCTTCAACAGCCTCTAATGCAGCAGCAATGGTTAAAGCATCGGTGAGTTCCAACTCACTCCCTCTTTCCAGTAGACGTCTTCTGAGTTTATCTGATCTGCAGTGCTGTACGACTTGATCCAATAATTGGTTGTCCAAATCAGCTGGCATGTAATTGCATCTAACAGCATTGTCACGTACTGAGCAATTGTCTGGCCATCTTCTTGTCTCGTTCTCCGAAACAAATGGCATTGAAATGTAGCATTCGGTGCCACTACATAGTGTGCATTTAATCCATCTACCGCTTTCCGGTACTCATCCTTTCTTCCAGTATTCAAAAGTGTCTTAAATGTTTCCCGAACTGAGGGTCCAGCAGTGAAAAGAAGTAACGCCCTCCTCTGCACTTTTTGTTTAACTCTACCGGTATCTAGAAATAGGCCACGACTGTCAGCGTAGGATTCAAATTCTTCCAGCCATGCCTTCCACTTCACACTTACAGTACTTGCATCACCTGTTGGGTCAAAATGAGCAATTCCACTATGTGTTAGAAAGTCACCATCTTCACCAGCCATGAGGAAATATTCCAGCCCCAAAAGTACTAAGCAAAGAGAAAATTCTTATCACCTTGAAGTTGTCTGTAATCCTCTGTAATCTTGTTTAGTCTTTAATTTTCTTCAAGCTTCTTCCATCCTCGTCGCCATTGTCACATTTGTGGCCCGAAATGTGAAGTTAATAAAACATTAAACACAAGTTTTATAATTTAAACTTCTCAGTGGCTTTATTCTCCCGTTTCCTTTGTTTTCCTGCTTGTGTTCTTATCTCTCTCTCTCATACCACGTGACTTCCGGTACATCTCATACATATTCATTATCATGACAGATCCCACTTAGCCTGACCCACCACTAGTCTTTTTGTAATAGTCCGAATTCCAAATGCAAATCCCCCTTGACTAATATTAAGGGCTGTACCAGCCAACATATTGATACCCAGGTTACACTTGTCAGTGGCAGCCACCAGGGCATGTAACTATATAGGGGAAGGGCCATTACCCACTGTGGCACAGACTTTTATTTCCTTAGCCAGGGTGATTGCTCCTCCCATCCCCTCTATTCGAAATGTCGGTCCAGTCCAGAGGTTGGGGTTACCCGTAATCACCGAGTGCTCCGCACCGGTATTGACCAAGGCCAAATATTGGCAGTCATTACCCCCACCCCTATGGACTGTTAACAGTATGTAGGGCTGTGGGTCCCCGTGTATCCGCCATATCTCAATGGAGTAGACACAGGGGCCCTGCCCACACCCTCATGCTTTAGTAGGGTTCGGGGGCTTCCAGGCCCACATGCCACTATTATCCATAAGAGCCTTTTTAACCATTTGTTGTATTTCATCACGGGTAACTGGAGGAAGAGAAGCTGTCTCGATAGGAGCAGCAGTGGGAGCAGAATGCACAGTTGGGCCAGGAAGACTCAACAGCTGGGGTTGATGTTCCCCTGCCTTCCTCTTATGAAGGTATTAAAGGACCGTGGTAGGTTTCCCATCAATATCACTTTTAGGTACGCCTAACTTTAACAAGGTTAGAAAAAGGTCCTTTCTTGTCGGTCCGTTATTAGCAGCAGCCCCTCTCTTTTAATCTTGTAAGGATAATGGAATATGGGGAGTCAAGCAAGTGCTAAATAGGAATGAATTATGATGAATTAAATAAGGGTGAAGTAAGAATGGAATGTGAGGAAGGGTTAAGCAAGTATAATAGAATAGGGGTCTTCAAAAACAGGATAGCAAGTAGATAGATTTAGCAAGTCCTGGGGTTTGATTAATGAATAAGAACAAAGACATGACACTTCCTGGTAAACAAGTTTGCAGAAAGGCACATAAACTGATAAGAAGTTAGAAGACAAGTCGGCAGAATTACCTAATGCTAAACCAATCTAGGAGGCAGAAGAATGTTAAGGGGGGAGGTACCTCTGTACTGAAATGGAATGTATAAAAAGTTAGGTAAGCCCCAGTATCTGTGTGTATTCCCATGGTAAGGGGAAGCACCCAACTTTGCATTATTGTAAAATTATAATAAATGTACTTTGTTCTCAATTTTTGTCTCAAGTGAAATCTGTGAAGGCACGTCTGCTTCTCACAATCCTGGTTGTCTGATTTAATCGGTGTTATACGTGAGTGGATTTTACCTCCCAACTCTAATTCTCGAAGCCCAGATAAGGCGTGCACCGCCTCAGACACAGGGTGCCCAATTAGCGGACTAGATACGGACAGAACCAATCAGGTATGCATTCTGGCCATGAATATCTCTTCATCAGGTTTCCCCCCATGTACCCACAGCCTCAAATGCCCTGCATACAAGGCAGAAGCCAGGACCTGTTGACGAATTACCCTCCTCTGGGGTGCCCCAATTTTTCTGCAAATGTAAATCCCAATCTACTGGTATACTCGTAGCACGGCATCCCCTAGAGTGGCAAGTAAGTAATCCACCTCTCTTCCTCTACCCTGCAGCTCAGCAGTGACCCGGATATCAGTAGTCAATGTTGCTAATCCCAACAATTCCTCAGGGGTTAAATATACATTACCCCTTCCTTGCCCCCAAACATGCAGGAGCCAGGCCGCCAAAGTTTCTCCCACCTTTTGCCTAAATCGATCTCCATCTCTTTTATAGAGAAGTCACGTATCATTGACTGCTCTTGACCCCTGTTCCCACTTTGGCCCACAGGATCCTTTGCCCAGTGCACAGGACGAGGCCTAGGCCTTCCCGTAGAGGGGTGGGCCACTGAGCATAAGCAGGGGTCCGGGTACCTTCCCCTGGGTCCTCTAGTGAGATCAGGGGATCATCTTCCTCTCCAATTTCATCAGTTACATTCTACCCCTCTCCCTCTCCGTCTGTTTGGAAAATCTGCTGCCTTACAGGGCGGGCGTGAACAGCAGGTGGAGAGGGTACTATGTTAGACACATGCTGAGGAGTACCTGCATGATTACCATTGTCATCATTCCAGATATTCCTATACCAATCATCAATTACATCAGGATGGTCGCCATTCCTTATCATGGCACGAATACGATGTGGATCGGGTTCTACTCCATGCATTTCTTTATCTGCACAGAGGTGCTGCCGGAGTTTAATATTATGGTAGATCGTTTGGACATGCTTATCCTCCCATTCTTTGGCTCTGTCCTGACTGGTGCGAACAATCTTGCTCATCATAGAACAGCGTTGTCGCAGGGTTTCTAGCTCCTTCTCTAGTTGCTCTCTCTTGTGCTGTGATTCTTATTCTCGCTGATCTGATCCTGCTTCATGCTGAACAGAGCGGCGTAAGGCTGTAGCCAGCAGTCAAAAACCGTCCATCTGCGTCCCCTTTGTGAGAGATAATAGATTATAGGAAGTAAAGTTAGTATGAATAAAATAAAGAATAATAGACTAGACTAGAGGAAGTTAAGTAAGTGCTGATTAGGGATGAATTGCGATAAGAGTGTGAGGAAGGGTTACACAAGTATAGTAGAAACCTTTTGTGTCAGAGGGCTTTGTTTCAGTAAAGGAGGGAGGTTCCAGTTAAAATTCTTAGAGATACTGGGGCTGCTCAGTCACTTTTGTTGGAAAGTGTTTTAACTCAGGATCAAAGGACTGATACAGGGGAGACAACTTTAATTTAAGGTGTTGTGAGAGATAATAGAATATAGTAAAACTAGTATGAATGAAATAAGGAATACTGGAGTGGACAAGAGGAAGTTAAGTAAGTGGTGAGTAGGGATGAATTCCGATAAGAGTGTGAGGAAGGGTTACGCAAGTATAATAGAATAAGGGTCTTATAGTGATAGAAAGAATTAGCAAGTTCTGAAATAAAAATTAGTAAGTCCTGGGGGTTGAGCTGTGTGAATAAGGACAAAGGCAGATTCATGAATAAGGACAATGACATGATGGGACCCAGACAGGATACACCATGGTCTTTCAAGTTTACAGAAACTGCACGTAGGCAGACAGAATTACCAACTGCCAAACCAATCCAGGAGGCAGAAGAATGTTAAGGCGGGGGGGGGCTATCTCTACACTGAAATGAACTGTATAAAAGTTGGGTGAGCCCCAGTATGTGTGTGTATTCCCATGGTAAGGGGAAGCACCTAACTTTGCACTGTTGTACAATAAATGTTCATTGTTCTCAATTTTTGTCTCGAGCGAAATCTGTGAAGGTACTTCTGTTTCTTACAAATGGGGGCTCGTCCGGGATCGCACTCCCTCCACTGACAGAGTGCCCGACGACGGGGGTAGGTGCACCCCGGCTGATTCAGCTGGACTCCCGGACGAAGGGTGACTGGTCAGTGGACAAAGTGAGTGATATCCGAGAGGAGGCATTGAGAACAAAAGACGGGAGGACGTTACGGAAGCACACTAGGAATAGCTACTGGATCCCGGTGAGAGGAATTTATTTACCTGCTAGTATGGGAGGAGTAAGTAGCAAGGGAAACAGTCCTGGAGAAGGACGGGAAGATCAGATACCTAAACATAGTCCATTAGGATTAATGTTATCTGATTGGGGTGCGGGGAGAACCCATGGGAAAGATAAACAGACCATGGTCAGGTATTGCTATCAGGAATGGGTTAAGAATCCGATAAGAGGGAGTTCGGTATATTGGCCAAAGTTCAGATCCGACGAGGACTAGATGTGTCAGGCATTGAACATCTGGCTCTTCCAAAATTAAGGAGGTAATACCGAGAACAGAGAATATGCAGCCTGTTGGCTCAGTGGATCGTTTGATCAAATGATTTTGAGTGAAAAGGATTGTAAGAACAAGAAGAATGAGGAACCTTCTGCCCCAGAAATACAAGGATGGGATGTGTTACATTCCCTTCCTCCACCTTATGCTCCCCCTGTGCTGGCTCCTATCTTCCCCCTCTCACCTACACTTTACCCTTTTTCACCTTCCCCTCTTCCTCCACAGTTAGAGAAAGAAAAAGAAAGTAGGGGTGGTATGATGACCCGCTCACAGAGTACAAGATTACCGCCTCAATTGGCACGAGAGGGAGGAGACTTTGATTATGAAGGTCATTCAGAGCATCATAGAGGAGGGGATAAGCCAGAAATTAACTGGATGAGACCTTTATGAGAGGTTCCCTTGGGAGGAGATGTGGGGGGTCTCGGGTTCTCAAATGTGCCTCTGACCAGTATGGAGGTGCGCAATTTTAAGATGGAAATGACCTCTCTGATAGAAGACCCTCAGGAATGTGCAGAACAATTAGATCAATTTTTGGGACCTAATATATATACCTGGGATGAATTAATGTCTATCTTTAAGACACTGTTTACTTTGAGCATGCAATGATTCGCCAGGCAGGCATTAGAGTCTGGGATAGGGAACACCAAGGGGGACCAGAGGCGATACCTGGAGAAGCTAAATTTCCCCTGGCGAACCCAAATTGGGATAAGACTACTAATGATGGTCGCACGCGAATGGATGAGTACAGGGTTAATCTAATAAAAGGAATGAAGGATTCTGTTCCAAAAGGACAGAACTTTAAGAAGGCATTTGAGGTTCCCCAAGGTCCCGAGGAGACCCCCTCTGCATTTCTGAATAGATTGCGTGCGGCCATACAGCAATATGGGGGGGTTGGATATAGGATAGGATATAGGATCCCCAGCAGGTGAACAGTTGGTATTGACGGGGTTTGTTACTAATTCAGCCCCAGATATCAGGAAGAAATTACAAAAGACAGAGAATTGGTATGAACAGGGAATAACACAGCTTTTACAGATCGCACAAAGGGCATACGTCCAGAGGTCTGAAGATAAACAGAAAGGAAAGGCTAAGATTTGGATGCGGGCAGTCAAGGAAGTTGTGGAGGGACAGCAGGGAAAGTTAAGAACTGTGTGCCAGCTCCTGGATGTTGGGAGGAGCACCAGGGGTGGGGAAGTAGAGACCAGAGCAGAACCAGGGGTAGAGGAGAATTCCGGGGACGACGACCATCCCCGGGACCCGGTGGAGACCCTGGTAGAAATTGGGAAACAAGAGCATTAGTTTGCTATTATTGTAAAAAGGAGGGACACTTTAAGAGGGAATGCCCAATGCGAGACAGGGAGACGTGATCTTATGCATTGATGGAGGCAGATTATGAATAGGGGGGCCACGGTTCTCAGTCAATACACACTGCACGGAGAACCATTGGTAAATTTAAGCATAGGACCCCACGGTGACGAGATGACTTTTCTAGTAGATTCTGGGGCAGCGCGGTCTAGTATTTTACAATGGGCCAAGAGTGTTAAAACAGAAGGGACAGTGCTGGTTTCGGGAGTGGGAGGAACAGATTTTATGGTCCCTATACTAAAGAATGTAAGGATACAAATGGGAGAAAAGATAATAACAGAGGATATTTTACTAGTTCCCGAAGCTGGAGTTTGCCTGTTGGGACGAGATTTACAAGACCAATTGGCTATCAGTACCAGACCACAGGGATCAGATATCAGGGTTCAATTTTATGTACTAACAGAGGAGGATCGGGAACTAATAAATCCTAGGGTATGGGCAAAAAGAGGCAATAGAGGAGGATTAGATGTTCCTCCCCTGCAAGTTACTTTAAAAGACCCTGACCAAGTAATTAGATGAAAACAATACCCAATTCCTATGGCTGGCCGAAAGGAGCTGCAGCCAGTATTGACCAGTTGGTGAAAGATGGTATACTCAAACCTTGTATGTCACCTTTTAATACCCCAATTTTACCTGTCCAAAAACCAGATGGTACCTATCGATTAGTGCAGGATTTGAGGGAGTTAAACAAAATCATTCTCACCCGTTATCAGGTCGTACCTAACCCCTATACGATAATGGGTAAAATTGATCCCCACAGTAAGTGGTTTAGTGTAATTGACCTCAAAGATGCCTTCTGGACCTGTCCGTTGGCAA
Source organism: Narcine bancroftii (assembly GCF_036971445.1). Lineage (NCBI taxonomy): Eukaryota > Metazoa > Chordata > Chondrichthyes > Torpediniformes > Narcinidae > Narcine > Narcine bancroftii. The sequence goes on from NC_091470.1 coordinate 207,652,878, forward strand.
TAGACAGTAAGGACATATTTGCATTTGAGTGGGAGAATCCTTTTACAGGACGGAAAAATCAATACCGGTGGACGGTCCTTCCCCAGGGTTTTACAGAATCCCCAAATTTGTTTGGCCAAGTTTTAGAACAGGTACTAGATGAGGCCCCGCAGAGAGATAATTGTCAATTAATACAATATGTTGATGACTTATTAATCACGGGAAAAACATATGATGTGTTTAAACAATACACTGTTGAATTTCTGAATTTCCTAGGGAATAAGAGTCTTAGAGTGAGTGAGTCAAAGTTACAATTTGTTCAATCTGAAGTTAAATTCTTAGGTCATCTGGTTAGTCAAGGGATTAGGAAGATAAGTCCAGAGAGAACACGCGGTATTCTGCAGATCCCGCCTCCAAAGAGTGGAACTCTAAAGTTCTCAAGAACTTAGAAAATTCCTTGGTTTAGTGGGATAATGTAGAATTTGGATTGAGAACTATTCTAGCCTGGTCAAATTTCTTTATGATAAACTTGCGACTCTAGGGAGTGAAACTGTTGTCTGGACGGAGGAGGAGATTAAAGATTTTACCTTGGTGAAACAGCGTCTTATTAGTGCCCCAGTTTTGGCTTTACCCGACCTAAATAAGCCATTTGATCTATATACCAATGCGAAAGACGGTGTGGCCATGGGAGTATTAACGCAAGAGAGGGCAGGCTTTAGACAACCAATTGCCTTTCTGTCAAAAATTTTAGATCCTGTTTCTCGTGGTTGGCCAGAATGTGTGCAAGCAATTGCAGCCACTGCTATTTTAGTCGAAGAAGGACGAAAGATTACGTTTGGTGCCCCGATGTTAGTTCATACCCCTCACACAGTCCGCACCATTCTCTTACAACGTGCCGGAAGGTGGCTTACTGATTCTAGAATTTTAAAGTATGAAGCGATTCTCATGGATAGGGATGATTTGACACTGATTATGAACAAAGAACAGAATCCAGCCACCTTCTTGGTTTCTCCAGATTCTGATACCTTTTGTATCAATGATTTAGAGCAGGGGTGTCAAACTCAAATTCACGGAGGGCCAAAATTAAAGACTTGGACTAAGTCGAGGGCCGAACTAAATATTTATTGAAAATTTTCAACAACATCTGCATGTTTTCTCTTCTTTCAACGTATGTAATGTTAAACTTTAGGATATAACTTTAGGAGAATAATGTTACAGGTCAGGAGTAGGTAGCTCAAGTTCACCCTTTGCTTGACCTGAGGGAAACATATTTGGTCCCTGTGGAGATGTAGTCAGCATTCACAGGCTGTGTCCATTTTGGCCTGCATCAGGACTCAGCATTTCCTGCTCACTCCTCAGGCTCTAGGCCTCTATTCACCATCGACCCACCATCCCTCTACCTGACCAGTCCTTTACCCAACCTCTACTCACCCTTCACTCCACTCGCTCTGCCTCTACCCACCCCATCCTATACATGCCCCTCTACTGCCTCTCCCCTCAACCTGTTCCTCCCTCTACCCATCTCTCACCCTCTAATCACCCCTCCCCTACTCGCCCTGCCCCTCCCCTTTTACCTCTTACCTATCCACCCCTCCTTCTACTCATCCCTCCCTCTAACTGCCCCTCGCACCACCATAACTTCCCCTGCCCATTACTCCTCATCTACACCCTCTGCCCACCCCTGCTTACCCACCCACTCAGGCCCAGCGCGCTGCCGATCAGCCTTTGCGGAACAGCGGGGGCTGTGCGCAGCCTGCCATGTCCGTCGCGCCGACAGGAAATCACAGGCGCTCGCCAATCCGCCGCACCGCTCGACAGGTGGGAGAAGTGACTGGTTGTGCGGGGAGCCTTCCAACTGGCTTGCCGGCTGATGACATCGACAGACTTCTCATGTTACAATTTTGTTTTCCCCGTTCTCAAAGTTTGCACGGTCAACCTGCAACACTCTTGCTCCCTCCGCGTCCCGTGGATCTGATGCCCGGGTGTTGTTAGGATTCCCAGCAGAAGGTTTGTGGAACTTTACCATTTTGGATTCCTTTTTGAGAATATTCTGGCCATCTTTTAAGGGAGATGGTTTTAGCGGGGAGGGGATAGTTAGGGGGTGGGGAAGGATGTGCAGTGAAGGGGGAGGATGGTGGGGGTGACATTACCAAAAAACAGCATCGGCTCTCACTGCAGGGCGGGCCACCTCTAATACATTTTTGAAATGATCTTGCGGGCCAAATATAATTATATCGCGGGCCAAATTTGGCCCACGGGCCAGAGTTTGACATGTGTGATTTAGAGCATGTATGTTTAGAAGTTATCGATTTACAGACAAAAATTAGAGATGATTTAAGTAATGAACCTTTACGGGAGGGTGAAATATGGTTTATTGATGGATCTTCCCGCTGCATTGACGGCATTCGTTATAGTGGATGGGAATGAAGGAGTTGTGATTGAAGCTGGTCATCTTCCCAGTCATTGTTTGGCACAATCCTGTGAATTATATGCCCTCTGCAGACCTCTCCAGGGTTTAGAGCAGGAATCTCAAGCTTGCGGCCCGCGGGCCAACTGCGGCCCTTGGGACGATAGTTTGTGGCCCCGCCTTAATATGAAAGTTTAATGTTAGTGCAGCCCGCGAGTTTGATATGATTGGCACTTTTCAGTGTTGTGTGCGGAGCTGAACGAACCTACCAATCATGGTGGGGTATATTGCTCTCGGGGGCGGGACATCGGTTGGGCTTATTGTGAATATAAGCATATTTGTGTGCATTTTCTATTTGTAATTATATGCACGCGGCACATGCGCAATTTCCGCGGCCGCTCCTGCTTCATGCGCTTCGGCGTCCAGTCTGAACCCGGAAGTTGTTGCTCAGCGGGACAGAAAAAGAAATGGAAAAGACGCATCGGCTAAAGTCTGAAACTTCAACGCAACAGTGACACCAAGTGGAATTATATATATTATACAGCCCCAAACTTGTCTTTTTCAATGCCTGCAGTGAAAAGAAAGGTTAGTGATGAGCACAGACAATTTCAGGAAAAGTGGGAAGTGCAATATTTCTTTGTTGAGCATAGGGGTATCCTGACGTGTCTTATTTGCACAGAGAAAGTTGCAGTGCACAAAGAATACAATTTGAAACGTCATTACACAGCTAGACATGCTGAGGAGTATGCAAAATACCAAGGAGATGAGAGAGCCAACCGGGTTGCTAATCTTAAAACATGTCTAGTGAGGCAACAAGATTTCTTTAAGAAAACAACCAAAGAGAATGATGCAGCAGTCGAAGCTAGCTATGTGGTTAGTGAGATGATTGTTAAAGCAGGAAAGCCATTCACAGAAGGTGAATTTGTCAAAAAGTGCATATTACAGGCTGCAAGTATTGTCTGTCCAGAAAAGAAAGGTCAGTTTAGCAACATCAGCTTTTCTGCCAACACCGTGGCAGAGCGTATTTCTGACCTGTCAAGTGACGTTTATGATCAACTGTGTGAGAAAGCAAAATGTTTCAGTGTATACTCAGTCGCTCTTGATGAGACCACAGACATCACCGACACTGCCCAGCTCGCAATCTATGTTCGTGGTGTTGATGACAATTTTGAAGTCACAGAGGAGTTGCTCACAGTAATTCCAATGCATGGCCAGATCACCGCTCAGGAGATATTTTACCAGCTGTGTGATGCCATTGAGAATGCCAGCTTGCCATGGAAGAGGTTTGTTGGAATAACAACCGATGGAGCGCCATCAATGACAGGGAGGAAAAAAAAACTGGAAGAGGAGAGTGTGGAGGAGGCCATTGCTCTGCACTGCATTATCCATCAGCAAGCTCTTTGCAGAAAATACCTGAAGTTTGACAATGTGATGTCGTTGTGACAATGTCGTTGTGACAAGTTTGACAATGTGATGTCGTTGTGAAATGCATCAACCAAATCAGATCCAGGAGCTTAAAACTCAGAAGTTTCCGTGCTTTTTTAGAGGAAATGGAGTCAGATTATGGGGATGTGCTCTACTTCACCGAGGTACGTTGGCTCAGCAGGGGAAACATATTGAAGAGGTTTTTTGAGTTGAGAGCGGAAGTGAAAGCCTTCATGGAGAAAGATGGGGTTGCTGTTCCCGTGCTAAGTGATCCCAAATGGCTCATAGACTTAGCTTTTCTTGTTGATATTACACATGAGCTTAATGTACTGAACAAGATTACAAGGCCAGGGGCAACTTGTCAGTGCTACCTATGACAACGTGAGAGCATTCTCTGCAAAACTTATGTTATGGAAAGCCCAGCTTTCTCAGACAAACCTTTGCCATTTCCCAGCATGCAAGGCACTCATGGATTCAGGCACACCATTCAGTGGTGAGAAGTATGTGGATGTCATTTTGAAGCTACAGGAGGAATTTGATCACAGATTTGCATACTTCAAGATGCACAGAGCCACATTTCAAATTTTTGCGGACCCCTTCTCCTTTGATGTGCAAGATGCCCCTCCTGTGTTTCAAATGGAGCTCATTGACCTGCAGTGCAACTCTGAACTCAAAACCAAGTTCAGGGAGGTGAGTGGAAAAGCAGACAAGCTTGGGCAATTTTTGAGAGAATTGCCCCCCAGCTTCCCTGAGCTTTCCCGAATGTTCAAGCGGACCATGTGTCTTTTTGGGAGCACATACTTGTGTGAAAAGCTCTTCTCTACCTTGAATATCAATAAGTCCACGTACAGGTCCAGACTTACTGACGAGCATCTTCAAGCCCTACTGAAGGTCTCAACTGCCTCCTCCCTTAAGCCAAATGTGGCTCGGCCATGCGAGAGGAAGCACTGCCAAATCTCTAGCAGTAAGTAGGCAGAAGAAGACATGTTCATAACAGTTTATGTTCAATGTTCCATTCATATTCAGAAAGTTAAAGGTTAAAGAACTGTTAATACAGACATTTGAACCTGAATAATAATAATTATTATTACATAATAATTACATTTCTCCAGTCAGCAACTATATGTGGTTTCTTCAGTCTTCTATATCTGCTGTATTATTATTATTTTCATTTTATTTATTTATTACTGATTGATTTTTTTTTCTTATGAATTGTTAATTAATTTATTTTTTTCATCTTATTTTGTGTTAAAAAATAAAAATAAAGACATTTGATAACATTGGAATCTTTTTGTAAGAGCTTTTCTTGTGGAAAACCTGATGCGGCCCAGCCTCACCCAGATTCTACCTCCAGCGGCCCCGAGTAAATTGAGTTTGAGACCCCTGGTTTCGAGGGAAAGGTGGGCACAATCTATAATGACTCAAAGTGTGCTTTTGGTGTAGTGCACACCTTTGGAAAGAACGGGGAATGATAACTGGGAAGGGACAAAAGTTGATCCATGAAAACTTAATTGTTCAATCCTTAGATGCTCTTATGTTACCTGAGGAGATAGCTGTAGTTCATGTATGGGGCCATCAAATTATTGACAGTCCTGAAGCACAGGGGAACAGACGGGCAGATGAAGCTGCCAAACAGGCTGCACTCACAGAAAAAAATAGACATGCAGCTGTTACTCCCCACCCCACATGAGGTTCAAAAGACTCCCATCTTTTCACGGGAAGAGGAGGTCTATATGAAAGACCAAGGAATGCGTCAAACTGCCGATGGGTTGTGGTGGACGGCAGAGGGATGCCAAGTACTGAACAAAGCCTTGGCTCGTCAGATTATTGATCAGCTCCACCAGCAGACACATTGGGGAACACAGGCACTTGTTGATGCTTTTGTACGGTCCTTTAATTGCTCGGGAATATACACCATAGCCAAGCAAAGTACTCGGGGGTGCCCAATCTGTCAGCGAGTGAATAAAAAAGTCATGCACCAGGTAATGCCTAGCAGTTTCAACGACTACAGATTGACTTCACAGAATTACCTAAGATAGGGGTTTATAAATACCTCCTGGTGATGGTGGATCATTTTACTCGATGGGTTGAGGCTTTCCCGACCCCTAATGATCGTGCTAGCACCGTTATCCGGATATTACTAGAGTCTGTTATTCTGCGTTATGGCATTATTCAAACCATTGACTTAGATTGAGGTACACATTTTACCTCTCAGGTACTCCAGGGTGTGTGTAAAATTCTGGGAATAGATTGGCAGTTACATACCCCATGGCACCCCCAGAGTTCAGGCCGTGTTGAACGGATGAGTCAGACCCTGAAAAATCAACTCACTCGACTTCATGAGCAAACTGGCCTCTCCTGGATTAAATGCTTACCCTTAGCTTTAATTAGGACTCGCACAGCTCCTCGTAAGGACCTTGCTGTCTCACCATATGAAATGATGTTTGGTCTTCCTTACATGGATTCCACACTGATACCCCTATCCCTGAGGCTAATGACCAGTACATATCTAAATATTTACAGGGACTTTCTACTTCTCTGTATGACTTACGACAGAAGGGATTATTAGCTCAAAACCCACCCCTATTCATTCTGTTAAACCTGGTTATTGGGTATATGTAAAAGCGTGGCACGACCATAAACTAAAACTGATATGGGACTTCTGATTACAGACACTGCAGTGCGAACAAAAGAAAAGGGGTGGACTCACATACAACGCATTAAACAAGCTAACCCATGAACTAAAGACGATGATAATACACCCTGCACCTGGTGTGCAGTCTCGCATCCCTCTGGTCTGAAAGTTATGCTACGCCAAGAAAAAGTGCTGTAATGTTATTTTTATTATTTGCTGTGTTGTTTTTCTGCTGGTTCCCAATTTTTGGGAAACCACCCAATTGTACACAATGTATTAAGTCCTCTTGGAATAGGGGCAGCAGAGGTGATAATTACTTTGAGGAACGGACAGGTTTACCTTTAGAATGCAGACAGGGCACAGGTATAGAGTGTATTCATAGTGGGGTACTTTATTTAGTATGGTTTAATTTAGGATCCAAACATGGACCAGGGAAACAGAACTGCCCTAAGGGAGTGGATTAGGTTTGCGTCCCGACCTCTACAGATAGTAAAGAGATGGGTGCTAAAAATATGGTCCAAAGGAGAAGGTGGGAAAATGATAGGCAGAACATTAGTCAGGGCTATACCTGGAGTAGGGATGAAGGGGGTATATATGCTAATGCTCGCAGACAAGCTGCTACTCACAGGTTAGGTAACAATAAACACTCCCCCCCAACTTGGCATCTTGTAAATCATCCTTTGGGTCACGAATACATTTGGAAGGCTAAAGGCAAGGCTAAAGGCAATCAGTATAAGGGCGATTCGAGTTGTAAACGGCTCAAGCTGCTCCAGAATACCACAGCTGTTTGGCATTTAAATTGTTTAACCAGACTCCAGGCAGTTTTGAAGATTATCACCAAACAGACAGCAATGGCCTTGGATTTATTGGCTGAAGAACAACGACAGATACGAGCTACAGCTTCTCAAAACTGCCTGGCTCTCGATTACTTGTTTGTTGCTGAGGGCAGCCTTTGTGGAAGATCGATTGATGACAACGGTCACAATGGTCAGGCGGTTGAACTTTTTACTGGTGACTGGAGGTGGATACAGACAGCCCTTATAGCAGTTGGACTCATTACTTTAGCCATCATGAAACTTTCCTGCCTAATGACTTGTGTGCAGTGTTTAATTCAACGGACCCTTTGTCAGATCACTACAACCCAAAGGATGTATGTTTCCCAAACTCCATGCTGAGATTACAGTTCGTTTACTGACTCGCTGGGAAAAAGACCAAGTTTCCAGTTGAGAATTTACTAAGCGTAGCTAAAGAAAAAGTGGGGATTGTGAGAAATTAATAGATTATAGGAAGTAAAGTTAGTATGAATAAAATAATAGATTATAGGAAGTAAAGTTAGTATGAATAAAATAAAGAATAATAGACTAGACTAGAGGAAGTTAAGTAAGTGCTGATTAGGGATGAATTCCGATAAGGAAGGGTTACGCAAGTACAATAAGAAAGGTCTTATAGTGATAGAAAGAATTAGCAAGTTCTGCAGAATTTTAGTAAGTCCTGGGGGTTGAGTTGTGTGAATAAGGATAAAGGCAGATTCATGAATAAGGACAATGACATGATGGGACCCAGACAGGATACCCCATGGTCTTTCAAGTTTACAGAAACTGCACATAGGCAGACAGAATTGCCAAACCAATCCAGGAGGCAGAAGAATGTTAAGGGGGAGGGGGGTATCTCTACACTGAAATGAACTGTATAAAAGTTGGGTGAGCCCCAGTATGTGTGTGTATTCCCATGGTAAAGGGAAGCACCCAACTTTGCCATGTTGTACAATAAATGTTCTTTGTTCTCAATTTTTGTCTTGAGCGAAATCTGTGAAGATACTTCTGTTTCTCACACCTTTTTAACAGGAAATTTACTTTCTCGAAGGAGAGTGGCAACCCGCTCTCCCAGAGGTGCACTTGATGGATCTAACTTCTCATCCCAACTAATGGGTGGTCCCAACAAAGACAGGGTATTGGCCAATATGCCAAACCCATCGTCTTTGGAAGTCCATCCCGGAATCAAGAACTGCTCAGGGCTCATCTCTTTCTTTCGGCGAAACATCTCAAGACCAACCCTGCTCGCAGCGCCAATTGTCCTGGGTAAACTTGTACCTCTCGCTTTGTTCATTTTAGATTGGTCACAGTGTTCGAGCTACCGAAAGAAAATAGACACCCACACCGAGAGCAGTTCAGTTTATACAAATGTTTATTACAAATTCAAAAGCTGATTTCAAACTACAATATGCAAGCCCTTCCCAATTACACTTATCAATGCCTGGACTGGTCCCAACTGCCGAAGCGAGGGAACCTTGTAGTAGGTTGTCATGGCGCCGGTAGCAGCTTCTCCACCTCCCCCAACCGGGACGTTAGCTGGACTCTATAGAAGTTCTTCTTGGTGAGAGATGCTTCCACTCCTCAGAGTGTCTCCACTTCAGCAGTGGGACCATGGCTTACATTACCCAAAAATTGTTTACTCATAGCTGATCTCTTTGAATAAATGATTTAATTATCTTCAAGGTCTCCTGATAGTCTGCAACCAATAAAAGGCAACTGCATCTCTGGGGCTCATGGTGTAAATTAGATTAGTCTACTAATTCATGCATCCCTGGGCCCCATGGTGGAATTTAGATGTGTCTACTAATTCACATGCATCCTGGGCCTCATGGTGGAATTTAGATTAGGTCTTCTGATGCAACTGCATCCCTTCTTGCATAAGCTGGTCTAAATCCTCCATTACATATGATAGCCTTAGCTGTAGCAAAAAAATGTATAATGTTAACTTGGAAATCAGAAGAGAGCCTGAGAGTACATGGAAATGAATAAATGTATTCCATTGGAAAAAATAACATATAATTTAAAAAATAAAGTCACATTATTTGAACAAATTTGGGAACTGTACAGGGAACACAACGGAGGGGGCTTGCTTCGGACCTCCACCCCCAAAATGATAAAATGATAAGAAGACAAAATGACTTGATCCAGTGTGTAAAAGTAGATGACACAATTTTCTTGTTTATTTTCATTGTCTGATGACATTGTTTAATGGTTTTATTGTATTGTATATGTTGAACGTTTAATGGGTTTGGAGGGGGGTGGGAAGGGGGGGAGGGAAAAAAGGGGAGAAAATGCCACTGTGTATATTTAAGAGGGAAATGTTTGTATGTATTTTGATTGATATGGTTCACAGTATGAAAAATTTTAAAAAATTAAAAAAACAAAGGAATTTTGAGTTAAAATTCAGTTATAACTAAACTGACTTGAAAATCATTAAAGAGATAACAATACACAATATATAACATATTATAACAATGTAACACAATGTTGAGAGTATATTTGTCTATACATGATCAATTTTAACATCTTGCCAAAGAATCTGCTATCACATTATTTGTACCTCTGATATGATTAATTTGAAGATTATATTCTTGCAATATTGAACTCAAGTTTAACAATCTTCTGTTTTTATTCTTCATTTTACTCAAAAACGCCAGAGGATTGTGGTCAGTATACATCACAATTGGTTCATGAGTGGTTCCAAGATATATATCAACATTCTACAGAGCAAATATTATAGGCAACAGTTCCTTCTCAATAGTGGAATAGGCATCATTGGTCAATTTCATTATGTTTTTGTAATAAAACCACTGGCATCCACTGCAAAAGAAAATAGTCTGTAAAAAATCATGAGATTTTAAAACAGGGTAATGGCATTGCATCTCCTTTAAATTTTCCAAAGGTCTCTGACAAACTTTAGTCCACACAAATTTATTCCCGTTTTTCAAAAGATTGGTTAAAGGAAAAGCAACCTCAGCAAAATTTCCTCTACTATCCTGCTATTCCCAAAAACCTTCTCACTGCTTTATTGTCATTGGGAATAGGACATTCAGAAATTGCATTCACCTTAGCTTGAATAGGTGTAACGTTGCCATGGCCAACTACATGACCCAAGTAAGTAGCAGTGGCATTTGCAAATTGAAATTTTGCTAAATTAACAGTTAAGTTTGTTTTGGATAATCTTGCAAACAAACTGTCCAATTCCCTTTGATGTTCTTTCCATGTCTCACTTTTTGTGACCAAGTTATCAATATAAGCATCTGTATATGTTAACCCTTGGATTACCAAATTAATCACCCTTTGGGATATTGCAGGGGCATTTTTCATGCCAAAAGGTAACACATTATACTGATATAAACTGGCTGGAGTTACAAAAGCCAAAATATTCTTTCCTCTTAGTGAGAGGCACACACCAGTAAATTTCAACCTTAGTAAGAAATTTAGCTTTCCCAATTTTATCAATACAGTCATCTATTCTCAGAATAGGATAAGCATCTGTTTTAGTTATCAAATTAACCTTCCTGTAATCTGTACAGAACCTAACAGTTCCATCTGGTTTAGGTACCAGAACACAAGGAGAACTCCAATCTGAGTTTGAAGGTCTAATAATAAAACCTCCTGATCCCTGATTTAACTTTTCTGAATGTTTATTCTAAATGGGTGTTGTTATATGGGACTTGCTTCTTCCATGTCCACATCATGATAAATCACTGACATTCTTTTTGGCACATCAGGAAACAAATTTGCATATTTCAAAATTAATTCTTTCAATGCATGCTCTCATGATTTAAGGTAGCCTAACCGTCCTTCAAATTTTCCAAAATTTCAGAGTTCATAAGATAATGTTTCTATAATCTTATGATCCATAACTTCCTCAACCCTTATCCTCATAATAAGGTTTCATCAATAATTCATCCTTCAAGTCATATGCACAAGGCATTTCTTTAATCTCCTGTTAACTTACTGGTTTGTCCCTTCAGCCAATAAGATCTGTATCTGTCCTCTGTTGCTGAATGAACTCTTTCCTTGACAAAGAGAAATCCTTACCCTCACAATTAACCTACTCTTTCAAGACTATTTCAGAAGCAGAGGATCCTCCTCTGCTCTCATTATTTTCTTAGACAAAGACGTTGTTATAGCACATGCTGGATATATCTCACAATCATCCTCAACCTCATCCTTACCAGACTGATTTGTTAATCTCAAAACGGACCCAACTTTATCCTCAATCAAATCATTCCATAATAAAAATGAGACCCCTTGTATGGGTTACTTTGAAATAGCTCATACTAAAACAGGCCCTTTAACTAATTCTGAATTCAGCACTATGTGGTAAAGAGATAATGACTCTACCTCACCTCCAACACCTCTAATCAAAGTCATTACCCCTGTATCCATTTTTTGATCCAGAGTCAACCCACTTTCCAACAACAGCAGCCCTAGTATCTCTAAGAATTTTATCTGGAACCTGTGATTCTCTCTCCTTTACTGAACCAAACCCTCTGACACAAAAGGTTTGAAAATATCCATGACCTCCTTACCAGGTTTGGAACATCTGCTCTCCTTAAATTCAACTGTCTGAATACATGCTTCTGGTAAAACCTCCTTTTCTCACCTCTTTTTCAACACTAGACAATTCGCAATAGCATGACCAGGTTTCTTACAAAAATGACATACAAATCCCGAAGTTCTATCCTTTCCCACCTTACCTTCATCTTTTAACATTCTCACCAAATTTAATTTCAGGCTTATTTGTCTGCTCCACATTAACCCTCTGAACAGGCTCATTAATCTGTCCTACATTTAACTCTCTGAAAATGCTGACTATTCTGAAATTTATTCTTGTAAATCAGGGCAAATTCATTCGCTAATCTTGCCATTTGTCGCCACATCCCCATGTCTCTCTTATACAGGTATAATTTAATCTCCTTTGGAACACACCTTTTAATTTCCTCTATTAATATCAATTCTCTCAATCAGTTAAAATCATTATTTATTCCTTTTGAGGTGCACCAACGGTCAAAACATACAGATTTTCCCAGGGCAAAATCCATATAAGATTGATTCCATGTTTTCACTGAACTCTTAAATTTTTGTCTGCATGCTTCTGGAACCAATTCATAAGTTTCAATACTGCTTGTTTAACAGTATCATAATTTGCCACTTGCTCTGTAGTCAAACTAGAGTATGCATTTTGTGCTTTTCCCTTCAATATAATTTGGAGCATTAGAGGCCATTTTTATTTTGGCCATCTTGAGCTCTAGCAACCTTTTCAAAAAGCTAAAAACATGTACCTATATCTCCCTCATCAAAAGGAGGAACTAGATTTACCTCTCTACTCAATTCGCTTACCTCCCTCCAGCTCAATATTTAACCTCTCTAAATGATATTGTCCATCCTTTTCAATTTCCTCCCTCCATTTTTATGCTACCTCTAACTCATATTTGTTCCATTTTTCAGCCTCCTCTCTTTGTTTTTCAGCTTCTTCTACATCATGTCTATTTCTCAGCTTCCAACACCCTCCGTTTCTCCAACTCCAATTGCAATTCAAAAGATCTATCCTCTGGAAAATTAGATGTGTTTATGAACAAATTTTCCCTCATCAATATAATATTTCACTATAATCCTCTGCATATGTATTTTCCTCATCCAATGCTTGACTTCAGTCAGCTTTGATGCCTTAGAAATAACCATAAGCTCCTCTTTTCTCTTGCTCTGCAGCTCTGCAGATGATGGTTGTGACAAAAATGTATCAACATTAACATTGCTGCAGTTTTTCCACACACAAGCTTGAAAAAAAAATTAACTAATAAAACTCCAAATGTTTAAGATCCCAAAACTCCAATTTTCAATCTGAAAGGGTGAGCCCCCCAAAATGTTATGAGCCTATAAGACCCCAAAACCCAGCAGCAATAGATATTGACCAAGATAAATGGTTACTTAAACAAAAGTTGCTTTTAATTAACTTTGAACATGCAAACAGAATCACACCTTAACTTATCACTATGAACTTAAATAACCTTCTAATTCTAAGACTACGTATATGTAATGTACATATAAGTTTATAACAAAAAATTCACCTTCAAGCTTTCAATTTGAAAGTTTGAAATTCACTTTCACATTCAATTCAAAATCCCCCCTTTTATAACAATGCCCAATGGTTACTATGTAAATTTCTATAACAGTGTAAAACTAATAAATTCCCCAGCCTAAATATAACATATGTAATTAAAGTCTAAGTTATATTTCCAACCAGCCCACAGAAAAACTTAAACACAAAACACACAAGACTCACAAAACTTCGATCTCAACTGAAGCAAAGATCATAAACAAAATTCAGTTTGTTTGGTAAACTGAAGCCAAAAGATCTTTGAGAGAGAGAGAGGGAGAGAGCACAAAATTCGAAGTTGTCTTGTGTTGCTTGCAGAGAGAGGAACAACTGGCTTACTCCTTCTGGCTGCCTTCGGAATGTTCATCCTTTTTGAAATGCCCAACATTCTAAACTGTCCTCCAGACAGGACAGATCAGAGCTGAAACAGATGAGTGATCTTTGTCTCTCTCAATTGGTGATCAATATTAATTTTCACACCATCAACAGTTAAAGAACACAGTGCTTGATGGACCGCTCACAAGGAGATTATCTCAATCCATGACAACAGAGGAATAAACTGAGCGGGTCACATCCATCCAGGAACGTAACACGCCTGATATTATCGTGCTGCTCCTTCACATGTGTGCTTATCCACTCACACCACCATTTAAATGACTGGAAAGAAGAGCGCACAATACACCATTGACTTCAAACTGCCAGTCGTGACGCTGCAGCCCTTTTCCCTACCCAGTTTGTCTGTTACCCTGATAGGTGAACGGGAGAGTGTCCTCTGAAATCACCAGGCAACATCAATGTATGGTCTGTATCAAAGCACATTTGATATAACATTCGATGAGATTGCTCATTTGGGGTTCAGTTAGTTGCACAGTTCAAATATGCGACGGGCATGGTGTCGTGGGCCAGAAAGGCATAGAATATCCAAACATAGAGACTTACTAGGAACACCAACTGCTGCCAAAGCTGGATAATAAAATTCCTGGATATCTAATATGGCCCGCTATATAACTGTTTCAAGTGTAACCTCTCCAGCCATAGTTTCACAACCTGCATGGCATCGAAACCTGGCGAGCGCTGGCGCTAACTGCTGGTTAGAGCCTCAGTGATAAGCAGGCACCTTGATACATCTGGAGAATTACTACTGCTATTATTAGTGCCCCAGGTGCTGCAACAGCTTGTGTAATTTTTAAACAGCGACGAATCCGCCCGAAAGCACATGGAGAACTCATAGTTCCGCGCTGTTAATTTTAATGAAAACACATTTTTAAAGATCCCCATCGATTCTATTATGTTCTGTATTTAATAATTTTAAAGATCTGAAAGGGCCAGTGAACTTTAGTTCGTGCTTTTACTTCATGTACAATACCATCGATACATATATATTTGATATCCATTCTGAAAACGATACGATGCAATCCCTTCCAAGGAGCCATTACCATTCCCTTTTCTTTCAGAAAGTACATGACAGAGAAAAATAACATATAGCTTCACCTCCGCAGTGTAAAGTGACCGTAGGACCCTCCATTGTCATCTTTCCCAACAGAAGCACTCGATGGGTCGAATAGCCTGCTTCTGCGCCAACATCTTATGATTTTTAGTCTTGCTCTTCTAAATCCAAATTTGGCAGCTTTATCTTTGACAAGAACTCGCCAATTTTGTCCGAACTCCCCAGCAATTCTGATTTATAGAAATATTCATAATATTCTCCCAAGGTATCATTAATTTCCTTTGGTTTATCCTATTCCTATCTTTCCCAGCTTGAACTGCACTGAATATTCTCGAGGCTTTCTCCATCCTCAACTGCCAGGCACGGACTTTGTCGGCTCTCTCCCATAATTCATAATATTTTTTTTGTTTTGATCTCAGTATGGTCTTGTACATACTGTACATGTTGTTACAGTTATATGTTGTGTATTTAACGATGTGTTGTGTGGTTTGATGTTAAAAAGTGACAGTTTGCCATTGAGAGTAAAGGTGAAGATGGACTGCTGAGAGAGTGACTAAGCATGTGCAAAAGATGATCGAGAAATTTCTGAACTTGGAAGACAAACCACGACTGGTTGAGGCTGTGGAGTGGAAGGAAACCCAAGCAGAGTCATTGTCTGGGAGGCAGTTTGGGATGTTGGACATTTAAAAAAAAAGAAGATTCTGAAGGAAGCCAAAAGGATCTGGACACAAGAAGACTACTTGAAATTTTGTGCTCTCTCACAAAAGATCTTTTGGCTTCAGTTTACTAAACAAACTAAATTTTGTTTATGATCTTTACTTTGATTGAAATCAAAGTTTTGTGAGTCTTATGTGTTTTGTGTCTAAGTTTTGTTTTCCTGTGGGCTGGTTGGGAATATAATTTAGACTTTGATTATATAGGCTGGGGGATTTATCAGTTTTACACTGTTATAAAAATTTGTATATTAACCAATGGCCATTGTTATGAAAAGGGGGGATTTTGAATTAAAGTTTGACGGTAATATTTTTGTTAATAAAGTAATTGTTCATCTTTACCCCCGTGATATACCTTCTTTGTGGTTGCTGGTTTGCTCTTGTAACATAAATTTGGGGGCGTCCGGGATCAAACCAATTTGGAAGCTTTAGGGGCAATTGATTTGCGCTTAGTTATCTGTCGTTTGAGTTTGACTCAAGCTCCAGCTTGGAGTTAAAAATAAATGGCAGAAAAACCAGTTCATAGCTAATCCTTCAGTGGTTAATTTAAAAATGGCTAAAAAGTCAAACTGATGGTTATTGTTGGCAAGTTAAAACAGAGTAAAAACTGGGATGAAACAGAAGACAATTGCCCGAAAGATTGTTAAGCACTATGTAGGAAAGGGGGTATTTGAAGTAGCTACATTAGAACAGTTTCCAAGGAGAAAACTTCAGATGAAATAAGATTGGCTTTGAGAAAAGTAGTTAGAGGGAAAAAAAGAGAGACAGAAAGAAAAGCCAAATGGGAAGCATTAAGGCAGGCAGAAATGGATGAAAGGGTAGCCACAAGGGCAAATAGAGAGAGAAACAATGGAAACATGAGCTAGAACTAGCTAGATTGAGACAGACCCTAACCCAAGGAGAGGGAGAAGCCCAAAACCCTTGTGCTGGTCAGGAGGAGAGGTTTCTAGTAAGTAGAGAAGTTAGATTAGTTCCTCCATTTGAGGAAGCTGAAATAGACCAGTATTTTCAGCTTTTTGAAAAAGTAACTGTAAATTTAAATGGCCACCATTTACTCTCGCTAAAAAGTGTTCTTAAAGGGAAAGCCCAACAGGTGTACTCATGTCTCACTGTACAATGAGCGGCTAATTACTACTCCGATCTTATGAACTAGTCCCAGAGGCTTATAGACAAAAGTTCAGCAGTTTAAAAAAAGCAGCAACCCAATCTTAGATGGGTTTTGCTTATAGGAAAGTTGTGTGTTTTGTTCGGAGGTGTGCCAGAATGGAAGTAAAAAAATGATTTATTGAGGGAAATAATTCTGATTGAGAAAATTAAAAATTGTGTTCCTGATGATATTCAAGTGTACTTGGCAGAGAAAAATATAAAAAACTGGCAAAATTTGGCTAAATTCACAAAGGAATATGCCTTAACCTACAAGCCTAAGTGGGCATCAGGGAAAATGCTTCAAAGCAATACTGCTGATGAAAAAATAGAGTAGAAAGAAAATCTAGAAATGAGGTTAAAGGAAGGGAGGAAGAGAAACATAGAAACATAGAAGATAGGAGCAGGAGTAGGTCATTTGGCCCTTCGAGCCTGATCCGTCATTTAATGAGATCATGGCTGATCTTAACGTTCAGTACCCTGTCCCCACCTTCTCTCCGTAACCCCTAATTCCCTTATACTGAAGAAATATATCTAATTCCCTCTTAAATATATTCAATGAACCTGCCTCTACTACTCACTGTGGCAAAGAATTTCACAGATTCTCCACCCTCTGGGTAAAGAAATTCCTCCTCATCTCGGTCCTAAATGGTTTGCCTATTATCCTCGAACCATGGCCCCAGGTTCTGGACTCCCCCACCATTGGAAACATCCCTTCCACATCCATTCTGTCTAGTCGTGCCAGAATTTTATATGTCTATATGAGATCCCTTCTTAACTCCAGCGAGTACAATCCCAAATTGTGCAATCTTTCCTCATAAGTTATTCCTGCCATTCCAGGTATCAGCCTGGTGAATCACCTTTGCACTCCCTCCATTGCAAGAACATCCTTCCTCAGATAAGGTGACCAAAACTGCACACAATACTCCAGGTGTGGTCTCACCAAGGCTCTGTACAGCTGGAGAAAGGTATCCTTATTCCTATACTCAAACCCTCTTGATATGAAGGCCAACATACCATTTGCCTTTTTAACTGCCTGCTTTACCTGCATGCTCGCCTTCAGTGACTGGTGCACAAGAACCCCTAGGTCTCTCTGCACTTCCCCATCTCCCAATCTATTGCCATTCAAATAGTAATCTGCCCTCCGGTTTGTATTACCAAAGTAGATAACCTCAGATTTATCCACATTGTAGTGCATTTGCCATGTATCTGCCCAGTCCCCCAATTTATCCAAATCACACTGGAGCTTCCTGATCCCCTCTTCAGTGCACACAACTCCTCCTAGCTTAGTGTCGTCTGCAAATTTGGAGATATTACATCCAATCCCCTCATCTAGATCATTAATATAAATTATGAACAGCTGGGATCCCTGTGACACCCCACTGGTCACCGCCTGCCATTTAGAAAATGAGCCATTTATCCCAACTCTCTGTCTTCTATCTGCCAGCCAGTTCTCAATCCACATCAATACCTTGCCCCCAATCCCACTGAGCCTTGATTTTGTTAGCCAGTTGTTTATGTGGGACCTTATCGAAGGCCTTTTGGAAATCCAGGTACACCACATCCACTGGCTCTCCCCCATCTATTTTACCTGTCACCATCTCAAAGAATTCCAATAGATTTGTCAAGCATGATTTACCTTTTGTGAATCCATGTTGACTATGTCCGATTCCTTCTCTGCTAGTCATATGCTCCGCTATTACATCTTTAATAATGGATTCCATCATTTTGCCCACTACTGATGTAAGGCTCACCGGCCTATAATTCCACGCTTTTCCTCTACCCCCTTTTTAAACAGTGGGGTAATATTAGCTATCCTCCAATCCATGGGTACTGATCCTGTGTCTATCGAGTTCTGGAAAATAATTCTTAAAGCATCTGCTATCTGAATGTCCACTTCTTTAAGTACCCTAGGATGTAGATTATCAAGCCCTTGAGATTTAATGGCCTTCAATCCCTTCAATTTCCCCAAGACCATGTTCTTAGAGATACTGATTTTTTTCAGCTCCTCCCTTGCATTAGTCTCTATGTTTCCCAACATCCTTGGGAGGTTATTTGTATCTTCTTTTGTGAAAACAGAACTAAAGTAAGAATTTAATTGCTCTGCCATTTCCTTATTCCCCTTTTTATATTCCCCTGATTCTGACTGCAAGGGACCTACTCTTGATTTCACCAGTCTTTTCCTCTTTTTTAGGAAATGATTTAGCAGAGGGTAAAGTCATACCTAGGGTGAAACTGACAAATAACCATTAGTTTATGAGTTCTAAAAGGATTTGGAAATCTAACCTGAGTGTGCCATTACTAGAACCATGTCTAGAAAATAGGTAGAGGTAGAGAAAGTCCGTGATGATTCTGTAGTGGAGGCAAGCACTGAGGACAAACTTAAGGACCCAGATTTGCTGTTGTCAAGAGAAGAATTAATAGCCAGACAAAAGCATGATCCTGTTCTTGCTGGGATAAGATATAAGATTCTGTCCAACCAGGAAATTGAAACTGTGCCAGAAGGTTAGTTTGTTCAAGAGGGAATATTGATAAGAAAATGGAGACCACAAGTTATACCTGCCATTGAAAACTGGGCGGTAACAAGGCAAGTTGTTATTCCTAAAATTTACACGAATGAAATATTAAAGTTGGCTCATCATACACCTTTAGGAGGTCGTCGTGGAGTGAAGACGACAGATAAGATAAGGAAACAGTTTTATTGGGCGAAATTAAGAAAAGATGTTGTGAAGTTTTGTATAACCTGTCAAACTTGTCAACTGGTGGGCAAGCCTAATCAAGGACCACCAGTGGCACTTTTACAACCTATCTTTGCTATCGGAAAGCCCTTCTTGAAAGTGATAGTGGATTGTGTTGGCCCATTGCCAAAACCAAGATGGGAAATGAACATTTGTTAACACTCATGTGCACAGCTTCAAGATTTCCAGAGGCTATTCCTGAGAAACATTAAAGAAAAGACGATTGTGAAGGCTGCACTAAAATTTTTCACACTCTTTGACCTACCAAGGGAAATTCAATTGGACCAATGGAGTAATTTTATGTCTGGAATATTTTAACAGGTGGTGTATGAATTGGGAGCCCATCAAATTGTGACATCTGCCTATCATCCTGAAAGTCAAGGGGCCTTGGAAACGTTCTATATAACTGAGAAAAATATGATGAGGGCTTATTGAGTGGAAAATAAAAAGGATTGAGCTAAAGGAATCCATTTGTTATTGTTTGCTGTTAGAGAGGCAACTCAGGAGTCTCTTGGCTTTAGTCCATTTAAGTTGGTGTTTGGTCATGAAGTAAGGGGTCCATTAATATTGTTGAAGGAATAGTGGGTACATAATGATATACAATCAAATCTGTTAGTTTATGTTTTCAAATTTAAAAACAGATAACATCAGGCATGAAAGATGGCAAGGAAAAGTTTAAAAACTGCTCAGGGAAAAATGAAAATTCGGTATGAACAAAAAAGCAAAAATTAGGGACATTAAACCTGGTAACAAAGTATTGGTTTTGTTTTCAATGCAGTCAAACCCCTTAAACAGCTAGGTTTTTAGGTCCATATAATATGAAATTAAAAATTAACAAGGTCACCTATGTCACCTATGATCGTTGAAGAGAGACACAGGTCTGTCATGTGAATATGCTTAAACCTTACTTTGAGAAAATGACTGAGGGGAAGACTAGGATACCAACCAACATGCTAGCTATTGAGGAACGTAAGAAGGAGATAAATTTCGTGGAAGGTAATGGAGCACAGAAAGTGATAAGCCACAGGCTGGAAAATTCCATAGCTTTGCAAAACTTAGAAACCAAGTTAATGTATTTGACTAAATCAGAAAAGGGAGAAATGAAGATATTACTTATGAAATTTAAGAATATATTCCCACATGTTCCAAAAACATCTACTGTGGCTTGTCATGATGTGGAGGTTGGTGATGCTAAGCCTATTAAGCAGCATCCTTACCAAGCTCATCGGTAAAGGGCAGATTGTTGGATCAAGAGGTGGATTATATGCTTAAAAATGAAATAATCCTAAAATTAAGTTCAAATTGAAGTTCACCCAGATGGCTCAATTAGGTTTTGTACAGATTATCGAAAGGTAAACATGGTGACAAAGACTTCTGTGTTCCCTATTCCCAAAATAGATAATTGTATAGATAAGGTGGGAAGGTTAAGTTTCTTAAAAAGATTGATCTCTTAAAAGAATACTGGTGTGTTCGTTTGATAGAGAAAGGCAGTGAGATTTCTACATTTGTTACACTGTCGGGATTGTAAGAGTATAATATTATGCCCTTCAGGATGATAAATGCACCTGGTACAGTTCAGAGAATGATTAATGCAGTAATTCAGGGTTTGGAGCATACAGGACCCTATATTAATGATTTAGTAATTAGTACGGATACATGGGAAGAACATATGCTTGAATTAGAGCTGTTATTTCAGAGACTGGTGGAAGCGCACCTCACAGTGAATTTGCACAAGAGTGAGTTTGGACATGCCACTGTAATTTATCTGGGTTATGTGGTAGGACAGGGACAGGTGGCACCTATTGGAGGAGAAGTATTGGCTATCACTGCATTCACTATCCCCGGCAATAAGAAAGCTCTTCGGAGATTTCTAGGTATGATTGGCTACTATCGTAGATTTAGTAAAAACTTTGCAGAATCTGCACTCCAATTAACAAAACTACTTGGAAAGAAAGAAAAATTGATCTGGTCAGATGCATGCCAGGTAGTCTTTCTGAAGTTAAAGGCCATTTTATGCCATCAGCCTAACTTTGAAAAGCCATTCTCTTTAGCCGTGGAAGCCAGTGATGAAGTGGTTGATGGTGATGGAGTAGAACATCCTATTTCGTACTTCTCAAAAAAGTTTAATGATCATCAACGAAATTACTCGACCATTGAGAATCTCTCTGTCTCTCTCTCTCTCTCTCTCTTTCTCTTTCTCAAAATATCTTTTGACTTCAGTTTACCAAACAAACTGAATTTTGTTTACTATCTTTACCTTGATTGCATTCAAAGTTTTGTGAGTCGTATGTGTTTTGTGTCTACGATTTTTTCTGTGGACTGGCTGGGAATATAACTTAGACTTTGATTATATATGTTATATTTAGGCTGGGGAATTTATCAATTTTACACTTATAGAAATTTGCATAACAACATGTGGGCATTGATATAAAAGGGGGGATTTTTGAATTAAAGTTTGAAGGTGAAATTTTGTTAATAAAGTAATTGTTCATCTTTACCCCTGTGTGATATTCCTTCTTTGTGGTTGCTGGTTTGATCTTGTAACAACACTCACATGGGGGACGGTACTGCAGCAATGCCAGGAGTTTCTGCGAGAAATAACGATAATCCAGGATAAAGAAATAAGAAAGATTTGAATGGATGACAAAAGGGTCAAAGCCAAATTAAAGGCAAATGAAAGGGTAAATGTGGAAACAAAATTTAGTGGGAAGACAGAGAACGAAAAAGACTTTAAAAGCAAATAGAAGTCAATCAAGGAGATCATTAGGGAATGAAAAGATTAACTTTGAAAGGACTAGAAAATTATATTTAAAAAGGAGAATAAAATCTTTTTATGTATATTGTCGTGGCGCATTCGCTCAGGGTGAACTGGCCCCACTTGTAACGCCACATGATGGGATAGCACTGGGAAGATGGCGCCATTGGGGGTTTCTTCCCCAGTTGAATCTCCTGCGTAGCACAGGGTGACTGAGTCCATGCTAACCTAAAAGGGGCATGCGCCAAATTCAAAATAAACAGTCGTTACCGACCCTCGGCATGGTGGCTGTGTTTCTCTCACTGCCACAGTGGTGACCCTGATGAGCCTAGACATCTTTCTGGACTCAAATATAAATGGATTTGGCCGAGCTTAACACTGTCTCCATCAAGCTTCCCACCGATCAACCGAGAATGTGGTTTCAGCAGGTGGAAGCGAAGTTTCAACTCTGCAACATCTTTGCAGATGCCACCATGTTTTACCACGTCGTGAGTGCTCTGGACCAAGATACATCAGCGAGGATGAATGACAGCATCCATCACCCCCCCCCCCCCCCAGCTGTGGGCAAGTACACCGCCCTTAAAGATCTGCTGCTGGGAACTTATGGGCTCACTCCCCAGCAATAGGCTTTCAGGCTCCTACACCTGGATGGGCTTTGACGCTGATGGAAGAAATGCTGGCCCTGGCGGAAGACCACAAGCCTGGTTTCTCTTCTGCCAAATAACCTGGAGCAAATCCCGGAGGACATTGGCCTGCACCTTATGGATGAGGACTTCTCAGACCTAAGAAAGTCAGCAGCCTGTGTGAACACCCTCTGGCTCATGAAGAGGGAGAATGAGGCAGCCCTCAATCTGGTGGCATGACCAGGAACTAGTCGACCACTGCCCACCCCCAAGACCAAGCCAGAGGAGGGCCAGACATCCTGGTGATTCTACCACCAGTGCTGGGGAGCACAAGCCCGTACATTTCACCAACCCTGCGGGTTTCAGGGAAACAACAGGCCAGGTGCCATTAATGGCTGCAATGACTGGCCGCACGAACAACCTCCTTCATGTGATGGACAGATCTACCGGCCATCGATTCCTGGTGAACACAGGGGCTGAGCTGAGCATCCTTCCCCCCACTGCATTAGAGACTCGCATCTGATCTTGCGGTCCAACCCTGCTGGTGGCCAACAGCTCTACCATCAGGACCTATGGCACCTGCAGGGCACAGATCCAGATCAGGATGAAGTTCCACTGGAGGTTCATCCTAGCCTCCGTGGGTACCGCACTGTTGGGGGCCAACTTCCTGAGGGCTCACGGTCTCCTGGTCGACATGAAGGGCAAAACGGTGGTCAATTCCCGAATGTTCCACTCCACATAACTGGACACAGCAGACACCTGTGGGCCTAAAATTGCTGCCAGAGCCGCCAACATCCTCTGCGAGTTCCCCCCCATCCTAGAGCCATGGATCAATGTCGCAATACCACAGCATGGGTTTACGACCACATCGCCATACAAGGCCCAGATGGCTGCCACCTGAGAAACTCCAGCAAGCAAAGGAGGAGTTCACCAGACTCCAAGAACTTGGAATCATTTGGCTCTCAGACAGCATCTGGGCATCGCTGCTCCATATGGTTCCAGAATCGTCTGGGGCCCCCAACAGGTACCCAGTGCCCCACATACAGGACTTCTCCACCAACCTCCTTGGCGCACAGGTCTTCTCCAAGGAGGACCTCATGCGGGGATGCCATCAGGTCCCGATGCATCCAGACAACGTGGTTTAGACAGCCATTATCACCCCATTTGGCCTCTTTGAGTTCCTGAGTATGCCCTTCAACATAAAGAATGCAGCCCAAATGTTCCAGCACCTCATGGATGTGGTTGGGAAGGTCTTGGAATTTGTGTTCATTTACTTGGACGATATACTCATTGCCAGTTGCAGCCTTGATGAACACAAAGCCCACCTCCGCACCCTCTTTGCTCGGCTGGTGAACTTTTGGCCTCACAGTCAATGAGGCCAAATGTCAGTTCGGCAAGGAAACCCTCCAGTTCCTGGGGCACACCATTTCGGCAGCCGGAGCCACACCAGCACCAGAAGTGGCAGCAGTCCAACGTTTTCTCAAATCTCCCACCCTCAAAGGCCTTCAGGAGCTTGTGGGGATGGTGAAATTTTACCATACTTTATCCCCGGAGTTGCTCGCACCATGAATGAATTATTCACGCTGACGACCATCAAAGAAAAGGCTCTATCTTGGCTGGAAGAGGTGGACAAGGCTTTCGTTGCGACGAAGGAGACCCTAGCCAACATGACACTACTAGTACACCCACAGTTGGAGGTGCACACGACGCTCTCCTTGGACACCTTGGCTATGGCAATGGAGGGGGGGTCCTGGAACAGTGGCTCAATAGACATTGGCGCCCACTGGCCTTTTTCGGCAAGCAGCTGTGCCCGCCAGAACTCTAATATAGCGCCTTCGACCAGGAGCTCCTGGCGCTTTACTTGGCCATCCACCATTTTTGCTACTTCCTCGAGGGCAGGCTGTTCACAGTCTTCATGGATCACAAGCCCCTCACCCAGGCACTGGTGATGGCCAAGGATCCATGGTCTGACAGACAACAACACCACCTCTCTTATTTGCCGGGGTTCATGACTGACATCGACACAGGGCCGGTAAGGACAATGTGATGGGAGATACCCTCTTGTGCTCCGCCATCAACACTCTCGCCCCTGGCCTAGATTATGCTCAACTGGCACAGGTCCAGAGGAATGATGTGATGATGCAGGCCTTGCAGACCGCCATCTTGGGCCTCGAACACGTCCAGTTGCCCAACAGCCCGGACACACTGCTCTGTGCTGTTTCAACAGGCACGTCATGTCCTGTAGTCCTGCTGCACTGGAGAGTGAGGGTCTTCAGCCGAGTCCACGACCTCGCTCACTCAGTGGAGGACGATGGTGCGGATGGTCACAGAGCAGTTCATGTGCCATGTGCTTAAGAAAGAGGTGGTGGGGCTTGCCAGGAACTGCAGCAGGTGCCAGACCTCCAAGGTCCATCTATACACGCAGGCTCCCATACAAACCTTCGACTGGCGGCTCGCAGATTCCAACACATCCACGTCGATATCATTGGACCCCTGCCAGTGTCAAGGGAGGCTAGTTACCTCCTCATGGTGGTCGACCATGCCATAAGTTGGCCTGAGGCTATCCTGATCAAGGAATCCTATGCGGAGATGCGTGCCAGGACTTTCAATAGTTAGTTAAGTGTGGTGAATACAGTCACCATTGCAAGAGAGAAGGTGCTTGGTAGCTTTAAAGGTGTAAGAGTAGATAAATATCCCTGGGCAGATAAAATGCACAGTTGTGTTCGGAGATAATTTAGCTCTCGAAATTGTGGAGCCACAGGTAATGCTCCTGCAAGAACCAATAGATTCTGACTTGTTTCAGGAGGAATGGAAATTGGAGAGGCCACTCTGCTATTTAAAATGGATGAAGGCAGCAGAAAGCAAATGATTGACCTGTTCGCCTGGCATCACTGGTTGTGAAGTTATTGGATTGATTGACTTCAATTCGGGTTTGACCTTTTTGTCAGCCACGGTTGTATTATTTTTCTATTCAAATATTTCTAATATTTTGTCCTGTACAATCCTCATTTTTCGCAGAAACTGCAGTCATTGATGCAGTGCTGTCCTCCTTGTGAGTATGCCTCTCCAAAGAAAATTTACCAGATCATCTCTAATACCTCTCCCCTTTGTATTACTTGTGTATTGACAGGATAGGCCAAAATCATAAGGTTTCCTTGCGGGAAAATCTTGCCTGACACACCTATAACAATTTTATGCGGAAACCGTAAGCAGGCTAGACACAATGGAAGTAGTAGATTTTGAATATATGGCCTTTAAAAAGACCTTTGTCAAGAGGCTGCCATGGGTTGTATCACTAAAGATATCCCAAGGAATTATGTGAAAGATACTTTCTTGGATATAAACATTGGGTGATAGGCAAGAAACAGCGAGTGGGGATAAAGGGATCCTATTGTGATTGGCTATGAGTTACCAGCAGTGAACAGGAAGGGTCAGTGTTGCAACCACTTCTTTTTAAATTTGTATGTCAAGGATACGATTTGCAGAATAAATGGCTTTGTTTCCAACTTTGCAAATGGTGGTGCAGTAGGTAGTGTGGAAGACACAGAGGCAGTTAGGTAGATAAGAAGAATGGGCAAATAAGTTGCAAATAAAAAACAGTTTAGGAAAGGGTCCGACTTTGGTACAAGGATAAAAAGGCAAACTATTCCTTAGATGAGGAGATAATTCAAAATTCGTAGGTGCATCGTGATTTGTGAGTTCTCGTGCAGAATAACTTAAAGGTTAAGCTCCAGGTTGGGACAGTGTTGAAGAAGGGAAATGCAAAGTTGTCATTCATATCCAGAAGAAGAGGACACAAGTACAGGGATGTGATGGTCAGGTTTAATAAGGCACTGACCAGGCTTCACTTGGTGTATGGGGAACAGGATTGGACCTCTAATTTAAGGAAGATAGAGGTGACATTGGATGGGGTTCAGAGATGTCCAAGAATGATTCTTGGACTGGAGCGTTCAGCATATGAGGGAATGTTTGACACTTCATGGACTGTACTACTTGGATTTCAAAAGAATGAGGTATGACCTTGTTGAAATATTTTTGAACTTTGAAAGAGCTGGAGGGAATTGATGAGGCAAAGCTTTTTACCATTCTCAAGGAGTCAATGAAAATAGGCAAAAGGTCAGGATTGAAGGGCGCCCATTTAAATCAGAAATGCAAAGGAATTTCTTTACCCAAAGTGGTGAAAGGGAAATTTTATGCTACGGCCGACAATGGTGGCCAAGTCGTTAGGTGCATTTAAGACAGAAGTTCCTTTTGTTATTTGAATAGTCGATGTATTAAATGTTATTGGGAGAAGACAGGGGAGGGGTGTGAAGCGGGATAAAGGATCAGTAAATGATGGAATGGCGAACCACATTCGACAGGCTGAGCAGCCTATTTCTGCGCCTACATCTTATGGCTTTATCTTATAATATGGTCTCTTCTTGACAACATTTAACAGGAGCGCAATTGATAGTGACCTGTGCAGCTACATAATTGTGTGGCATTGTAGTTGGAAAGCATTGGATTGGAAGTCAATGCAGAGGATCATTAAACGGCCGAGAAGCTCACAGGGATCTTCCTTTCCTATTCTGGTGACATTTATCTGAAGAATTGATTACATTAAGCTGAAGTAATTACCTAGGACACTTTCCATCTCTTTCACAGTATTTCTGGCCCACCATCAGGGGTCCATTAGCATCAAAATCCGGACTTCCAGACTTAAATAGCATATCCCAGTCTTTGAGCTTGGTGAACAGTATCCTGTAAAGGAGTTAATCAACCAAACATATTTATGTATATTTATTTAAAATTATACCTTTAAGTGCTTCTGTAATTATTATATGCTGTGTATTTTGTGTGTACGTTTGCACATTGTGTTCCAGAGAAACACTGTTCCATCATGCAGGCAGATGGTTAGAAACTGAACTTGGCTATACATTGTCAAGCTCAGGTGCAGTATTAGAACTAAAGTCTGGTATAATCTGTCTGTATCATGATTTTTATTTCCTTCAAAGCCATTTTAAATGCTTTTGTTTCCCTGTCTATTTCTGTGCTTGGGCACAGGCCTACTGTGCCCGTTGTGGGAAGCATGATATAGGGAAATCATACACTCGTGGTGATGGGGATCGTTTCAAACTAAGACGAAGAGCTTGGTTGCTTTTGCTATTAACATGGAGTCGCAAAGTGAAAGAGAACAGAATCAGCATTTTGACACACAAATCTATTCCATGAATAAATAAATATAGAAGTTCCAAATGAGAAGATTGTGTACGGATCTACTAAATATATTCAAGTCTGGCAGAGTACCCCTTCAGAACTATGTAGTAGCCAACACAATTATTTGATTCGTGTTATTTGATTCTGTGAAGCAGAATATCCTTAAATATCATATACTTAATATCATATCCTAAATATCATATCCTTAATATCATATCCTTAAATATCATATTCAATGATATTCAATCTGCACCATCCAATGGAAATCTGTGGGGGAATAGAAATATAGAGGTGCAGGAAGGTGTGAAACTGGGGACAAATGCTGGAAAATGGCAGTGGACCATGTCGGATAACATGGGCCAGCGGAAAGAGAGGGAAAGAAGGATTTGCTTGTTTCCATGTATTTCAAATACACTGTTCACGGTCAAAGTTAGAGAAAGAAAATTTGGCATTCGAAGATGATTTGCAAATGGCTTTGGCAGTCATTAATTTTAATTCATACAAACATTTTATGTATATGAAATTTAGTCATAAGGTAACATGCCCTTCAGCCCACGAGCCCGTGCCACCCAAATTACCAAATTAACCGATACGCCTTCTATGTTTTTGTGGGAGAATTAAAAATGATTTAAATGTTAATTAAAGGGGTCATGAAGAAGAAAATAATTTCCCTTCTGGATAGGATAGAATATTTAATTTAAATTAGAGATACAACACTGTAAATTACCACAGGACACTCTGCCGCCCAATTAGTCTGGACCAATGAACCAATCTTTGTTTCATTGGAATGTGGACCTAAACAGGAGCAGCCAAAGAAAACAAGGATAAAGTACAATTTTTGTAATATTTTATTTTTGATTTTCATAAACTCAAAAAAATTCAAACAACAAACACAATCCCTTTCAACATTCATATAACATACAGAGTCCATATATATCCATCCCCACCTCCCCACCCCAACCCTAACAGACGTGGTCATATATTTTAAAGATTCTAGTGAGCTAGAGAAACCTAGGAAATAAAACAAAGTTGAGGCAATAACCAAGGTAAGAAAGTAAAACAGAAAAAGCAGGTCGCTTCGCCATATCCTTAATTCCACACATTTGGAAGGATTTTGAATAACTCTTGAAGAGATTAGTAGCTTAATAGATTCTTAAGGGTCTTTGGGAAGTGAAATGAGGGCTGACACGATCATAAGAGAGAAGGTACATAGGAAGTTAAATGGTTTAATGGTAGACGTCTCAAGGTCTGGATGAAGTACACCCTCGAGTTCTGAAGGACTTTGCTGCAGAGATTGTGGAGGCATTGTTAACGATCTTCCATGAATCAATGGATTCGGACATGGTTACAGAAGACTTGAGAATTGCAAATATCACCCCGATGATGATTAAAAAAGGAAGGATGCAGCAAAAAAAAATCGATAGATTGACGCTGTTGGTTGGGAAGATGTTGGATTCAATTGTCGTAGTTGAGTTTATGCAGTACCTGGAGAGCCATCACAAGGTAGGTCCAAGTCAGCATGGTTTCCTTTATGGAAAATCATGCCTGACAAAACTAAAATGTTTGAGTAGAGAACAGACAGAATATACAGTTGAGTTGCAATGGATGATCTGTACTTGGACTTTGAAAGGTAATTTGACAAGATGCCATATATGAGGCTGGTTAACAAGATGAGAGCTCATTGAATTACAGGAAGGATACTAGTATGTATAGAGCATTGGCAAACAGACAGTAAGCAGAGAGTGAGAATAAGGGTATCCGATTTGTATTGTTTGTCTGTTACTGGTGGTGCTCTGCAGGGTTCAGAGTTGGGATCATTTCTTTTACGCTGTACATAAATGATCTGGATCATGCAATGGATAGCGTTGTGGCGACATTTATGTTTGACACCAAAATAGGTGGTATAGCTGGTGGTGCTGAGGACACGGAAAGGCTGGAGAGAGATTTTGTTGACTGGATAGAATTAGCAAAGAGATAACAGATGAAGTACAATGTTGCAAAGTTACAGTCATGCACAAGTTATACGGGCATACTATTATTTAGATGGGGAGAATATTTAAAATCTGGATGGGCAAAGGGACTTTGGTTATCGTGCAGAACATCCTAAATGTTGCCCTCCAGGATGAGTAGCCAGTGAAGAAAGCGAATGCAGTATTGGCATTTCTAGAGGAATAACATTCAAGAACAGAGGTGCAATGTTGAGACTCAAAGGAGAGCATGTGAGAACTCACGGATTACTGTGTACATTTCTGTGCGCTTTATGCGAGAACGGATGCAATAGATTTGAAAGGGTTAAGACAAAATTTACTGGAATTATACCAGGAATTAAAGGGTCATCATATGAGGAATGTTTGTCGGCTGTTGGACCATACTTGTTGAAGCATGAAGGGGAACCACATAGAGACATTTCAAATGCTGAAAGGCCTGTCTAGAGTAGATGTGACCAAGTTATTTCCCATGGTCAGGGAGTCTAGGTCGAGAGTACACAATTTCAGATTAAAATTACGTCAACAAAACTGAAATGCCGAGAAGTTCCTTTAGCCAGACAGTCTATAGAAGTGAGGTCGATTGGTATATTTAAGATAGAAATTAACAGGCATTTGATTAGTTGAGGTAGAAAGGGTTAAGGGGAGGAGACAGGGGAATGGGGCTGAGTGATAAGAATCAGCTCATGAGTAAATATAGAAAAGCCCTAAAGGGCTGATTGACCTACTCTGCTCTTGTATTTGTGATTTCTCATGCCATTCAAAGCCTCCCGTGTTTTTATCCAACAACCAAGAGAGTCCAATTACATTTCTGATATTATCCTCCATATTCCACCAACTTTGTCACTTGCCACTTGTCCAATGTTTATGAGAAACTCTATCTCTCAAATTTAAACTTAAAATAAGCAGTCTATCATGTGCCCCGAAATTGAACAATGAGCCAAAAAATCCCTTCATTTAGAAGGGTCGGATGAAACAGGAGGTCGTGGGGGAAACCCACGCAGACAATTGGAGAAAATAGAAACTCCTTTTAAACTGTGAATAATTTGAACCCATGTCGCTGGGCGCTGTCATTACATTGTGCTGGCCATGATGCTAACAGTAAATTTTCAACTGCACTTTGAATCGTGAGTGAACAGAAATTACATCAAAAGTCATCTCAGACATTGAAATAAACTGCCACTGTATGAGTTTCAGTGCTGCGGAATAGAAATGAAAGTTGTCTGCCGCTGGACTCTGTCACGGTTGTCTGCAAAGAATGGTGGAAGAAATGAAAATAGTACTACAGTATATTAGCGAGGATGCAATTAAATCGTTCAATCCTGGGAATTTTGTGTGCTTCATACAAAATGGTGTCCAGCAGGGAAAAACAGAAAGGGGAAAATGATGTATTGTGGAACATTAAAAAAAGGAATAAAAATAAGGAGGACTAAAAAGAAGACATGAGATTGATTTGGAAAACATCTGGACCAACTTTCAACGTGTTCCTCCATGTACATAAAGGTAAAACATATAGTGAGGGACAAAATTGTTCACTTTGAAATCAGAGTAGTCGGCTGTCTCTGGAGCCAGAAGAGATGAGCGAGATGTTAATTTTTTTAGAATAATCTTTTATACAGGAATCTGGAACAGAGTTGTGGGAAGTAGGGAAAACAGGAACTGAGGTAATAGAATCTATACAGGTTAAAAATGGGGAGGAGCCTGCTGTCTTCAAGAAAATAAATCTGGATGTATCTCAAGGGAATGACAAGATATTCCCTCGGACTTTGCGTAGAAATTACAGGGCTCCGGCAGAAATATTTAAAACGTGCTTTATCATGATTGCGGTGCCATAGGATTTGAGGGTAGATCATGATGTTTGCTGTTTAAAAAATGCTCCATAGGTAACCAAAGAAATTATAAAGCGGTGAGCCTGATGCCAGTAAATTATCAGATAATGTTCGAAGAGATCAGATATACAAGTATTTGTATAGCCAGGAACTGATTAGGGATAATCAATATCACTGATGAGTTAAGTCCAGAAGTGTATAGACAAAAATTTAGGAGTTTGATAAAACATGGAATCAATCTTATATGGATTTTGCTCTGAAGAAATCTGTATGGTTTGACTGTTGATGTGCCTCAAGAGGAATAAATAATGATTTTGAGAGATTGAGAGAATAAAAAGGTGTTCCCCAAAAGAGATTAAATTATACCTGGATGAGAGAGACGTGGCTATGTGGCGA
Organism: Narcine bancroftii; assembly: GCF_036971445.1. NCBI lineage: Eukaryota > Metazoa > Chordata > Chondrichthyes > Torpediniformes > Narcinidae > Narcine > Narcine bancroftii. The sequence continues at coordinate 207,685,070 of NC_091470.1, forward strand.
CATGCAGCTAAATTGGCAGACAAATTTGCATTAATTCAAAGGGTACATCTCAAAATGGAAGGTATTTTCAAAAAGTTAATGCAGGATAGTAAGTCTGAAATAAAGTCTGGAGAACATGTTAAAAGAAAAGTTGAAGGAAAGGTAGGAAAGGACAGAACTTCTGCATTTGTATGTTAATTTTTGTAAGGAACCTGGTCATGTGATTGCAAATTGTCTAGTCTTGAAAACCTGGTGCAGGACATGTCATTTTTGTCAGGATGTGGGGAAATCTAACTAGTGGCTCCATTAGAACCTATTCCTGTTGTTGGGGAACCTTTCATTAGGGTTATTGTGGATTGTGTAGGTCCCTTGCCGAAAACTAAGTCTGGAAATCAGTATTTGTTCACAGTTTTTGGATTACCTAAAGAAATTAAGAGTGATTAGGGATCTAACTTTATGTATGGGTTGTTTCAACAATTAATTTATGAGTTGGGAATAAAACAGATCACTTCATCTATGTCTCATCCTGAAACTCAGGGACCTTTGGAAAGATTTCATTCTACTCTTAAAAATATGATGAGAGTTTACTTGGACAGAGACTGGGAAAAGTTGGGACGAAGATATTCATTTATTGTTTTTTGCAGTAAGGGAGGCTGTGCAGGAGTCATTAGGTTTCAGCCCTTTTGAAATTGTGTTTGGACATCAGGTGAAAGAGCCTTTGATGTTGATAAAAGAACAATGGGTTAATGAGGATGTGCAGTTGGACTTGTTGGATTACGTTTCTAAATTTAAGAATAGGCTACAAAAAGTGTGGAGTTTGGCTCAAGAGAATTTAGAAATGATTCAGGGTAAAATGAAGCATTTATTTGATAGGTAAGCTCAAGTGAGAAATTTTATGATAGGAAGTAAAATTTTGATTTTGTTTCCAACACACGACAATCCTTTGAAAGCTAGATTTTCTGGACCATACACAGTTAAATCAAAATTGATGATGTTAACACTCCAGATAGAAGGAATAAAACTCATGTTTGTCACATAAATATGTTAAAACCTTATTAAGAGGATAATGGTAGTGGAGAACAATCTGTATCAGAGGTGTTGGCTTTTGATAGAGTGGAGAAGGTTGTGGATCATAAGATTATGGAAACGAAATCTTGTGAGGGTAACCTTAAGGAAACAATGGTTCCTATGCACCTCTCTAACTTTTTTTTTGAAAATGTTTTTGAAAGATTGGGAGGAAAAGTTAGTTCATCTTAAATCACAAGAACAGATGCAGTTGAAGAATTTAATTTTAAAATATACAAATCTGTTTCCTGACATTCCAAAATGCACATCAGTGATTTATCATGGTAAATGATAAACAACACTCATACAGAATAAACATTCAGAAAAGTAAAGTCATGGTTCAGGAGGTTGAATATATGTTGAGAAATGATATTATTAGACCTTCAAACTCAGATTGGAGTTCTTGTATTCTGGTACTGAAATCAGATGGAACTGTTAGGTTCTGTACAGATTACAGCGAGGTTAATTCAGTAACTAATATAGATGCTTATCCTATTCCAAGAATAGATGACTGTATTGATAAAATTGGAAAAGCAACATTTCTTACTAAGTTGGATTTGTTGAAGGGTTAATGGTGTGTGCCTTTACTGAGAGAGAAATGAATATTTCAGCTTTTGTTACTCCATCCAGTTTATATGAGTAGAATGTGTTACCTTTTGACATGAAAAATACCCCTGCAACATTTCAAAGGATGATTAATTTGGTAATCCAGGAGTCAACACATACAAATGCTTGTACTGATGACTTGGTCATAAAAAGTGACACATGGGAAGAACATTTAGGAGAATTGGACAAATTGCAAGGTTATCTAAAGCAAACTTAACTGTTAATTTAGCAATAAGTCAATTTGCAAATGCCACGGTAACATGTTTGGGTTATGTCATTGGGCAGGACAAAGTTGCACCTATTCAAGCTAAAGTGAATGCAATTTCTGGGTTTCCTACTCCCAATGGCAAGAAAGCAGTGAGAAGGTTTTTAGGAATGGCTGGATATTACAGAAAAATTTGCTGAATTTAAATTTAACCAATCTTTTGAAGAAAGGGGAGAAATTTGTGTGGACTAAAGATTGTCAGGCAGCATTAGAAAATGCAACAAAGTAGCAATGATTACACTTGCCTGGAAGAGCATGTGATCTTTGCATTGCCCTGTGTTAAAATCTCCTGATTTTGACAGATCATTTTCTTTAGCAGTGGATGCCAGTGAGGGAGCAGCAGGTGCAGTTTTATTGCAAAAACATGATGAAATTGACCATTCAGTTGCCTACTTTTCAAAATAATTCAATGTTCATCAAAAGAACTATTCCACTATTGAAAAAGAACTGTTGTCTATCATGTTTGCTATGTAGAACTTTGATGTCTATCTTTGTAACTCTCAGGAACCAATTGTGGTATTTACTGACCACAATCCTCTGGTGCTTTTGAATAAAATGAAGAACAAGAACAGAATATTGTTAAACTAGAGTTTGATATTACAAGAATATGATCTGCAAATTTATCATATCAGAGGTGTTAATAATGTTATTGCCAATTGTTTATCAAGATGTTAAAATTGATCATGAAGAAAAATACTTTCAAAATTGAATTACTGTATTGTGCACTGTTATCTATTTAGTAAATTTAAGACAATTTAGTTATAATTGAATTTTAACTCGAGTTAAAATTCCCTTTAAAGGGGGAAGGTGTGACAGGGTATTTAGAGGTGGCTTGGGAGGAATTGCTAGAGCAATTTGCACACACATATTTTAAAACAGAATATTTGCAGGACTTTTGCAGAATGCTTTTTGCAAAAATGCAACAAAGTAGCAACGATTACACTTGCCTGGAAGAGCATGTGATCTTTGCAGGTAGAGCAGAACAGTTTTGGCTCTCAGGAAGGGAGGGAGTGAAACAGAGAGGAGAGACACAGAAATCAGTTCCAGAAGGACAAGCTGGCAACTTTGGAAGGCTGCCTGGTCAAAGGAGAAGATTGGCTGTCTGAAAGGTGACCTGAAAGAAAGAGAATCACCTGGAGAACTTCGAAGGTGGCAAGTTTTGTCAGCAAAACTGATTGAGAAGGAATCATTTGCAGAGTGAGATTTTCTAATGGGCTCGGTTGAAAGATTGAGTTACAATCAGCCCATTCATTTGCATTTCGCCCAACGCGTTTCCATTGAGCGCGGCGAAGTCTCGCTTTTTACCGCCACGTGTCAAGTCCAAACTCCGAACAATAATCAGTCAATTGTCCCGATTAACTCACTGTTTAGCTTTGCTGCGATGAAGTAGCCAGGGAGCACGATCTCGCCCGCCTTTCCTCTCAATGGAACGGAGTGGGTTGCCGCTGGCTAACTCCACGTCACGGAGAGAGGCGTCAATGAACACCATGACAGGTCTGGGAGAACGACAGGGTCGGGCCAAGAAAGCCGACAGAAATTCAACATCTCCTCTTAGGGATGCAACCTGGAAAGTATCCAACCTGGAGGTCTCGCAGCTTAAGTCCCTCAACTCCTCTGCCAACCCCCCATCTTTGAAAAGCTACCAGTTCATCAAAAGACCCATCCTACCCTTTTTAAAAGATGACACTGTTTATCTGTGCTTTGATACTTTTGCACTATGTGCTGTATGGATTGACTTGCCTGAACAGCACACCCTACAAGTCACTACAATAAATAATTCCATTAGATTGCACTGACTAGACGACAAAATATGATAATTTGTTAACATTAATGCAGAGTCTCAAGCAAGTCAATTTTTTTCAAGGTACTTGTGAATGGCAGCAATCGTACTGTACTATCAAACAAAATTAGCCACAAATCACAGAAATGTGATCTTAATGGCAGTATGTAGGGAAAGAATTCTATAGATATGCATCTAGATGTCCTGGAAAAGGAATCTTTCTCTGAAACTAGCAAGAACCCTCTCGAGTGGTAACCATTTGCCTGTTAAACACCAAAGCCTGGTGAACTTTGTTAATGCTAACTTCTGTGCACAGTGCCTGCAACCAGTGAGATTGGACTGTGATCCAAAGAACTTTTAAAATCTTAAATATACATTATATACACCCGCGCTTAGTAGGGGGGGGGTGGGAATTAGGTAGTTAGGTAGGTTAAGTAAGTAGGTTAAGGAATAAGTTAGTTTAATTCTGTTTTCGTGTTCAATTATAAGTAAAAACTACTTTTGTTAAAGTAACCCTGTGTTGTAGTGCTAATCTATTGCTGCTGGTTTTGGGGTCCTCTGGACTCTGTAACAACAGTAACATTATACAATAAACATAGCCCCCTTGTAGTCATCACAGTTACATTATATACAGACCATACTTTGCCTGAATCCCTCCTTCTCCCTTATTTACATTTACATTTAATCTGGAAGCAGTGGCAGGGTTCTTAAACAGTCTATTAACTCCCTTGGACCCTCCTGCCCTTACTATCTTCAGCATAGCCTGGTGAAGGAGGGTAAAACTCACATACCTTTGGTTTAAGGCTCTTTTTAACCATGTCAAATTCCCTCCTAAACTCCAACAGCACCGTGCTTAGGTTCGGGTAGAATAAAAGCTTCAACCTCTCCATATAACCATATACAGCACAGAACAGGCCAGTTTGGCCCTACTAGTCCATGCCAGAACAAATCCACATCCTCCTAGTCCCACTGACCAGCACCTGGTCCATACCCCTCCAATCCTCTCCCCTCCATATAATTATCCAGTCTTTCCTTAAATGTAAATAACGTTCCTGCTTCAACTACCTCCGCCGGAAGCTTATTTCACATCCCAACCACCCTTTGCGTGAAGAAATTTCCCCTCATGTTCCCCTTATAATTTTCTCCTTTCAATCTCAAACCATGGCCTCTGGTTTGAATACCCTCCACTCTTAATTGAAAAAGCCTATCCACGTTGACTCTCTCTGTCCTTTTTAAAATCTTGAACACCTCCATCAAATCCCCCCTCAATCTTCTACGCTCCAGAGAAAAAAGCACCAGGCTGCTCAACCTTTCTCTGTAACTCAAACCCTGACATCCTGTCAACATTCTCGTGAACCTTCTCTGCACTCTCTCTATTTTGTTTATATCCTTCCTATAATTTGGTGACCAAAACTGCACACTGTATTCCAAATTTGGCCTCACCAATGCTTTGTACAATTTCATCAAAACATCCCAACTCTTGAATTCAATACTCCGATTTATGAAGGTGTTGGAACCAAGGGGTTGTAATCATGGAAAATATGCCTATGTACTATTCATTATGTATTCATTAATCCATTACTATGTAGCAATTTACTATGTACTTCAATTATACTGTTTAGGGGAAATATTAATGCAATTAAGTAACAGCCACAGTATGTAGAAAGGTTGGCTGATTATAGTATGTGTAGAATTTGCTGACTCCAAATACAAAGAGAGAAAATACTTTCATCCCCAAGGTTACCTTAAACTGCTAATTGTAAAGCACAAGTCCAGAGAGAAAACATCAAAAGCACACATGGGAGTAACAGGATAGCAGATAGGAGAAGTTAGACAGGATGAGGTTGGAGGAACCATAGGGACAGTGATTTATTCTGAAATAGGCCAGTGACAGGAAGATAAGTGTATTGCAAGGATAAGTGATAAGAGTACCATGACTGAGAATGTCAGAGACAAATAAAATGGATAAACCAATTTAGTAGGAATGATGAGTCATAAGGGGACATGGGAGGTGTTGATTGGAACAGAAGACTATGGCCAGACGAGAACAAATAAATAATTAGAAATATCTGGAGTATGAATTGACTTCTGATCAAAACAACATGATGTTCTGGCCTTGGGGATTAAGATAGGAGGTCTACACCATATTGCAGAGCAGGAAATTGCTTGAGATAAATCTTATGCAAGGAGTCTATCAAAGAAAGCCAACTCTTGGCCAATGTAACAAGGTTGATCTATATAAACAGAAGAGACTGGACAGTTGGAGTCAGTCTTGGGAAATAGCTCACCAAGCAGGTGACCTATGAACTAATGACTGAACCAGAGCTCTGTTAAGCTTTATTCTTGTATTATGTAATAAACTGATTGTGAAACCGAATACCTTCTCCTATCATTTCATTCAACGAGCACGCTGGACTCAGACGACACAAAGACCAAATTAAGGGTAGGGTAAAGCCAGAGAGCGTCAAAGGCCAACATTCCAAATGGCTTCTTCACAACTCTATCTACCTGAATATCAACTTTGAAGGTACTGATTACCATAACTCCTAAATCCCTTTGTTGCTCTGCACTCCTCAATTGTCTATCATTCAATGTATATGACCTATTTAGATTTTCCTTTCCAAATTGCAACACTTCACACTTATCCGTATTAAATTCCATCAACCATTTCTCAGCCCACTCCTCCAGCTTTCCTATATCTCTTTTTAAGCTATGGTAATCTTCCTCTCTGTCCACAATACCATCAATCTTTGTATCATCTGCAAACTTACTTATCCAATTCACCACCCCTTCTTCCAGATCGTTAATATATATAACAAACAATAGTTTGTTTGTTAAAATAGTGGAGGAACTCCACTAGTCACCGGCCTCCATTTTGACAAACAATTTTCTACCACTACTCTCTGTCACCTCCCATCCAACCATTGCTGAATCTATTTCACTACTTCCTTATTTATACCTAATGACTCCACCTTTTAACCTAACCTCCTATGGGGAACTTTGTCAAAAGCTTTACCAAAGTCCAAATAGACAACATCCACAGCCTTCCCTTCATTAATCTTTTTCGTAACCCCCTCGAAAAACTCTAAGGTTTGCTAAGCATGATCTACCCCTGACAAAACCATGCTGACTGTTCATCCAAATATTTGTAAATGCCATCCCTCAGAACACTTTCCATCAGCTTACCCACCACACAGATGTTAGATTCACAGGTCTATAATTTGCAGGCTTACATTTGGACCCTTTCTTAAACAGCGGAACAACATGAGCCACCCTCCAATCCTCTGGCACTACCCCCATGACCAGTGACATCCTAAATGTCTCTGTTAATGGCCCCACTATCTGTCCACTAGCCTCCCTGAGTGTCCTTGGGAATACTTTGTCCGGACCCAGAGATTTGTCCATCTTTATCTTTTTTAACACTGCCATCACTACCTCCTCAGTTATCCTTAAATGATTCATGACCTCCCCACTATTTTCCTTTACTTCAACTGGTACAATATTTTTTTTCCCAAGTGAATAGCAAGGAAAAGAAATCATTTAAAATTTCCCCCACCTCCTCTGACTTCTCACATAGCCTACCCTCCCTATCTACAAGGGATCCAATTTTATCCCTCACTAATCTTTTATTTTTAATGTACCTATAGAAACCCTTTGGATTTATTCTTACTCTGCCTGCCAAATCCTCTTCGTGCCTCTTTTTGGCCTTTCTAATTTCTTTTTTAAGATTTTTTCTACATTCCTTGTAGTCCTCTTTCAATTTCTCAGCACCCTGCAGTTTATAGCTCTTGTACACCTCCCTCTTTCTCCTAACCAAATTTCTAATATTCCTCGAAAGACTTCCAGCCTTTCCTTTGATCCTCACTGGGACATAACTACTCTGTACTCTCAAAATTTCTTATTTGAATATTCTCCATTTTTCATTTACATCCTTTCCTGAAAAAATCATGTCCCACTCAATACTCCCCAAATCCATTCTTATTCCTTCAAAATTTGCTTTTCTCCAATCCAGAACCTCAACTTTAGGCCCTTCTTTGCTCTTCCCTAAAACAACCCTAAAACCAATAGAGTTGTGATCACTAGACCCAATTTGTTCTCCAACATTAACTTCATAAACCTGACCTATCTCGTTCCCTAACAGGAGATCCAGTATTACACCATCCCGAGTCGGTTCCTCTATGTATTGATTAAGAAAACTATCGTACACATTTGACAAACTCTAGCCCATCCAGCCCTCTTACTGTATGGGTATCCCAATCAATGTGAGGGATGATAAAATCTCCCATGATCACTACCTTATGTTTATTACACATATATGCTATCTCCTTACAAATTTTTCCTCCACCTCATATTCCACCGGTCGCTGCCCATATAATCCTCTCTCACTCCTAACATTGAAGGAGCATTACGAGAATAGTGAGGGGCTTTTGCTTTGTACCAGGGGCTGAGAGACTGGTGGGCACAATCTATTACTAGTTTTTTTTCCCATACTGTTCCCTCCCCAGTATATCTGAGGTGCACTTTATCAGGAACTCGGCCATGTCTCTCCCACTCCGTACCTTCCTTCACCACCAAAATCTTAATTGATCTTTCCCTGATGATGTTTTCTAAGGTGTCTCCACGCATCAATTTCATTCTTCCTCCTATCCAATATTTCCTCCACCCACTCCATTTCCCATACCCATTGCGTCGTTATTCAACTTTTTGTGATGGCACACCACTAGGCAGGCGAACTGGCCCCGCTTGTAATCCACGCAGTGGGGCAGCTGGCCAAAATGGCACCGTCAGGGTGTTAACCCTTCTTCTCAGCACAGGGCTCAGAAGCCCACACTGGGGGACCATGTGACGCCCGGGTGATGTCAGTGCCCCCCAGCGTGTCCAGCCCAGAAGCCTGCAATAAATCAGTTCTGCTCACTGAGCTGAATCCGTCTGGTTGTGTGTTCTTTCAGTAGCAGTGTAGCTGCTGCTACAATTGGTAACCCCGACTGGTTCAAACATCTTTGACCCCATCATGAGCGAACCTGGGATCAGTGCTAAAGCCGTCAAGCTGTCTGAATTCTGGATTCAGGATCCGGAGACCTGGTTCAGCCACGCAGAGATGCAATTTCACCTCTGCCAGATTTCATCCGACAAGACCAAATTCTACCATGTGATCACCGCCTGGACCAGGTCACTGCCAAACTTGTGCTGCACCTCGTTCAGCACCCACCCGCCAAAGATAAATACGAGATCATCAAGTGAGTGCTCACCGGATCCCTCGGACTATCCAGGCGCCAGCGTGCCACTCGGACGCTGCACCTCGACACCCTGGGTGACACGTCACTGATGCAGCTGATGGACGAGATGCTCCACTCATGGGTGATCACACCAACTGCCCACTCTTCTAGCGCATTTTCCTCAAGCATCTGCCCGAGGACATCCGGCTGTTACTGACCCAAGTGAGCTTTACCGACCCAAGGAAGGTCACTCAGAAGGCCCAAAAGCTATGGCTTGAGTGATTTCAGGAGGGCTTGGCGGTCCTGGAGGTCACGAGGCATGGGCATGACCACACCAAGTCCGCCCCTAGTGCTGCAGTAGAGTATCTGGCCCCTGCAGGTGCCACCAAGAGCATAACCAGGGGCACGGCATCTGCTCCAGTCCTCTACTTCTACCACCAGCACTGGGGAGCCAAGGCTCAGATGTGTCGTCAACCCTGCTCGTTCCAGGGAAATGAGCAGGCCAGCTGCTGTTAATGGCTGCAGCTGCTGGCCAAGGACACATCCTCCTCTACCTGCGGGACTTAGTCAGTGGCCAGCGGTTCTTCATCGACACTGGGGCCCAGATCAGCATCATCCTGGCTACGGTCATTGAGTCCAGGAACTGACCTCGAGGACCTCCCCTCCGTGTGGCCAATGCAACAGAGATCCGGACATATGGAGACATGACAGTCCAGTTCCAGATCAGCCAACGAAAGTTCTCATGGAGGTTCACCATGTTGTCTCGTCCCTTGCGACTGCCATCCTGGATGCCAACTTCCTACTTGCCCACGGGCTTCTGGTGGACATTCAGGGTAGACACCTCTCGTACAGAGCAGCCGCAGATGGCTATGATCAGCACGCCCAGAGACAAGTTCCAGTGAATCCTGGATGAATTTCTGACCCCACTCAAGCCACAGTTCTCCGCTGCTTCACCGCGCCATGGTGTGTTCCACCACATCCCCACCCAGGGCCCACCAGTTCACGCCAAGGTACGCCAGCTCCCGCCTGACAAGCTCCAAGTGGCGAAGGAGGAGTTTTCGCATCTGTTGGAGCTGGGGATCATTCGGCGGTCCCACAACCCGTGGGCCTCACCGCTCCACCTGGTCCCAAAAGCCTTTGGCGGCTGGCGCCCCTGCAGAGACTATCGACGGCTCAACAAGGTGTCAGTTCCTGACCGTTACCCCATCCCTCACATACAGGACTTTATGGCCAACCTACATGCTGCGAGGGTTTTCTCCAAGGTTCACATGGTGTGCGGGTATCACTAAATCCCAGTGCACCCTGAGGACATACCCAAGACGGCCATCAACACCCCCTTCGGCTTGTTTGAATTCCTTCGCATGCCGTTCAGGGTCAAGAACGCTGCTCAGACCTTCAGCACCTCATGGAATCACTGGGCAGGGACCTGGGTTTTGTTTTCATTCACTTAGCTGACATCCTCGTTGCCAGCAGGGATCAGGCGCAACACAAGGACCACCTGCGCACCTTCTCCCGGCTGGCCAACTTCGGCCTTGCCATCAACCCAGCCAAGTGCCAGTTTGCAAAAGAGTCCATACAGTTCCTGGGCCATACCATCATGGCCAAGGGAGCCACTCCCGCCATTACGAAAGTTGCCGCTGTCAAGGATTTCCCACGTCCGGACAATCTCAAGGGGCTGCAGGAGTTTGTGGGTATGGTCAACTTCTACAACCGATTCATCTTGGGAGCTGCACGCATCATGCAGCCGCTACTCAACCTCATCGCAGCCAGGCACAAATCGCTCATCTGGACCCCATAGGCCTGCAGTACATTCGAGGCCACCAAGGATGCCCTCGCGAAGGCTACCATGTTTGCCCACCCGCACACTGACCTGCATATGGCGCTCTACACCGATGCCTCTGCCAAAGCCGTCGGCGCCATCCTGAAGCAGCAGATGAACGGACAATGGAAGCTGCTGACATTCTTCAGTTGGCTTCTCCACCTACCAGAGCGCAAGTATAGCGCTTTTGACCATGAGTTACTGGGCATGTTCCTGACGGTGCGGTATTTCCACTATTTCTTGGAGGGGAGGACTTTTACCATCTTCACTGGCCACAAACCCCTCACCCAGGCACTCACGATGGCGTAGAACTCCTGCTCATCCAGCCAGGAGTGTCACCTTTCCTTTGTGTTGGAGTTTACCACTGACATTTGGCATAAGGTGGGGAAGGACAACGTGGTCACCAATGCACTCTTGCAACCGACCATCTGCATGCTGACGCCCGTCCTAGACTTAGACCAGCTCACCTGGGACCAGAAGTCCGGCGAGGAGACGCTAGCCTTCAGGACTGCCATCACGGGCCTGCGGTTCTGAGACCTCCCAACTCTGAGCGGTGGAAGCACCGTCCTGTGCGATGTCTCCACGGGCACCTAGTGGTTCCCCAGCAGTGGCGCAGGCAAGTCTTCCATCACATTCATGACTTTTTGCACCCATCCATCAGGTCCATGGTTCGGATGGTGGCAGAGCATGCACCCATTGCCAAATGTCCAAGGTACACAGGCACATGAGGGTGCCCATACAAGAGGTTGAGCACATCCGGGAACAGTTCAGCCACATTCACGTGGACATAGTCGGGCCCTTACCCGTTTCCCGGGGCAACCATTACCTGTTCACAGTGGTGGACTGCATGACTTGTTGGCCCGAGGTGATCCCAATGCTGGACGCTTCCACGGACTCCTGCTCCCGAACGCTGTTGCAGAGTTGGGTCACCTGGTGTGGTGTCCCAAATCACCTCACCAGCGATCGGGGCACCCAGTTCACCTCTGTGCACTGGGCACAGCTCACCAACAGGTTGAGGATCGAGCTACAGCGTACCACAGCCTATTACCCGCAGACCAATGGGTTGGTCGAGCGTCTGAACCACCACCTTAAGTCGGCACTTATGGCCTGCTTCACCGGTCCCGACTGGGTGGATGAACTGCCTTGGGTGCTCTTGGGCATCTACTCCATGCCAGGTGTCATCAGCTGAGCTGATCTACGGCGCACCGCTGGCACTTCCTGGTAAGTTCATCAATCCGCCTCACAACCCCCAGTGGTCACCGCACGAGCTGCTTCCCCACCTCCACCACCACCCAGACATGGCACACAGCCATCTCATGTCCCCAGTGAGCTGCTTTCTGCAGAGTACGTTTTTATTCGGCGGGGGCCCGCCCACAGCACCTCTGCAGAGACCTTATGAGGGGCTGTACAAGGTTGACCAGTATTCAGGGTCTACGTTCACGCTAGACATCAGCAGCAGCCGGGAACTGTTTACTGTGGACAGGCTGAAGCCAGCACACCTCGACCCCACTTGGTCCGGCCCAAGAAGCGAGGCCGTTCAGCTAAAAAGGACATTGGTTCTGGGGGGGGGGGGGGGAGCGCTGTGTGGCAGCACACCACTAGGCAGGCGAACAGGCCCGCTTGTAATCCACATGGTGGGGCCAATATTGTGCCGTCGGGAGTTTCCCCTTCTCAGCACAGGGCTCAGAAACCTGCGCTGGGGGATCATGTGATGCCCGGGTGACGTCAGCGCCCCCTAGTGAGGTTCTCAGCCAGGTCTGGGCTGGGAGTAGTCCAGCAATAAATCAGTTCTGCTCACGGAGCTCAACCCATCTGGTTGTGTGTTCTTTCAGTAGCAGTGTAGATTGCCTTCTACCCTGCCACCGCTGTCTTCAAAATATATTTTATTTGGCCAATGGCCTCTAGTATTTCTTTGGCAAAAGGCATCAGATCCTCTGCCTCCTTTGTCTGTCTTTGGCCTCTTTTTACCCCCCCTCCTTCCCTCCCCTGCACTTCCATCTCCTTTTCTTCATCCCCCTTTCTGACTCCAGACCGCCCCTCTAAGCGACCTTCCCATTGACTCCTCACTGGACGCGTTGCTCCTGGAGTCCACCATGCCAAAAGCCTAGAATGCCCTCCGACACATCGGAACAGACCTCTTCAAATCCGTCGGTTCAAGCGGCTTTACCTGGCAAGCCTTCTGCTTTTCTTTTCCTCCTGGCGTTGCCTCTAAAGTCACCGCCATCGCCTCTCAGGTTTCCCCGGCCTCAGGCCCTAAAACATCCCGTGCCCAATAGCAGTCGCGCTGCCTTAGTCCGGCCCCATTTCCTTGTCACCTGCGTCCCAGGCTGCCCTCTCTCCACTCTTCTGGCGAGCACTTTCCCCGCCAGGGGCTCCGTTGCTCGGGCGCCAGCGTCGTTTTCTCCGGCATCTGGGCAGATCCAGCATCGGTCTCTTCCTCCCTTCCACGATGTGAGTTTTTCTCGAGCTCTTCATTAACCGACAGATTTTCTCACTATTTTCTTATTTTATCTAAGTTTGCTGATTTATACAGCGGTTCTATAGGTTTATCTATCTTTTCTGATCCTCACTATAGGAAAGTCTCCACCGTCGCAATTTTATCTCTCCTGAAAAAGTATAAACTTACAGAGAAAAGTGACCTCTTAACTGTCTGCGGATTAGTTACAGTTTATATGGTTAGTTTACCTATCTCGGCTGCACCATTTCATCAGATGCAAGGATCGACAATGAGATAGACAACAGACTCGCCAAGGCAAATAGTGCCTTTGGAAGACTACACAAAAGAGTCTGGAAAAACAACCAACTGAAAAACCTCACAAAGATAAGCGTATACAGAGCCGTTGTCATACCCACACTCCTGTTCGGCTCCGAATCATGGGTCCTCTACCGGCACCACCTACGGCTCCTAGAACGCTTCCACCAGCGTTGTCTCCGCTCCATCCTCAACATCCATTGGAGCGCTTTCATCCCTAACGTCGAAGTACTCGAGATGGCAGAGGTCGACAGCATCGAGTCCACACTGCTGAAGATCCAGCTGCGCTGGATGGGTCACGTCTCCAGAATGGAGGACCATCGCCTTCCCAAGATCGTGTTATATGGCGAGCTCTCCACTGGCCACCATGACAGAGGTGCACCAAAGAAAAGGTACAAGGACTGCCTAAAGAAATCTCTTGGTGCCTGCCACATTGACCACCGCCAGTGGGCTGATAACGCCTCAAACCGTGCATCTTGGCGCCTCACAGTTTGGCGGGCAGCAACCTCCTTTGAAGAAGACTGCAGAGCCCACCTCACTGACAAAAGGCAAAGGAGGAAAAACCCAACACCCAACCCCAACCAACCAATTTTCCCCTGCAACCGCTGCAACCGTGTCTGCCTATCCCGCTTCGGACTTGTCAGCCACAAACGAGCCTGCAGCTGATGTGGACTTTTTACCCCCTCCATAAATCTTCGTCCGCGAAGCCAAGCCAAAGAAGAAAAAAAGATATGGTTATTACTTGATATATATACTTTATTTTTATATAAAACATATAACAATATTTCAAACGTGCCAAGGCAATGAGAACAAATTTTACTTGATATATATTCAATTTTAATTTAGGTTTAATCCCTCTGACATCTCCCATAAAAGTAACATTGGATCCTGTGGGTATCTTCCATCAGTTATTCGTTCTAATAAATTACCCAACTCAAGCCTAAAAGATTTAATTGTGGAACACTGCCAAGTAGAATGCGAAAAAGTACCACCGTCTTGTCCACAAAAAACATAAATCTGAATAAATATATTTCTTATTATGTAACTTATGTGGTGTTAAATATAACTGATTTTTAAAAATTATATTGAACTAACCAATATCTTACATTTATTGTACTTTTCATACTCTCTCTACATATCTGAATCCATCTACGTTCATCTATTTGCTTACTTAAATCTACCTCCTATTTATGTCTTGATTTATGAATGGATTTCCATATTTTTTCTTCAACCCTCTTACATTTTTGCTGGTTCTGCTGATTCCCTAAGCTACCTACTTCTGAAGGACTCGAGGTTAGCCATGTTCCAAATACCAGACTCTCCCTGGTACACAATATTCTAAACTGACTCAATGTACATAACACCAAATGACAATTTTATCTGGAAAAGTATTCAATCTAAATTCCGCGACTGACGTTATCTAGATGACTTCTGACAATAACAATATTAAAGATTCAAGTTGAAAAAAATCTTCCTTGCTGCTGTGAATTTCGTAATTGATAGTTTCTTCTCTTCTCAACAGTCTCAAGCGATCCCACCATTAATTCTATTTATTTCTTAGATGCATCATGATAGCAGTCTGTGCTTGCCGTCTTGTCTACAAAAGCCCTTGCCGCTCAAATGCACGCAATTAACCTACACCCTCTGCACGCTTTGAACGGTGGGTCAAAATCGGAGAAACTGGATGAAACCCAGACAGACACGGGATACACCCGCCGGATTCTTCACGAGTGAGGTAATTTAAGGGAAGCAATTTACTCTTCCAACCCATACAATGTTGAGATGAGGCAGGAATGTGGAACACCCGGAAAAATGCTTGCAGTCGCGAGAACGTCAGAGGATCGGATTGAACTTGGCCCGGTGACGGTGCAAAGTAATGCAAAGTTGTTATGGTTAGATTGTGTCCGCACTGCTCTAATCAGCAACAGCTCCTGATTGATCTGTGATCTCCTATGATTCTCAGGATCACTCTTGTCAATTAAATCTGACATCGTAATCACAAAGTTCTTGCAGAAGGTGCGATTATTCACAACGTGGTACCAAAAAATATAATTAAATCTTTATATTTTAAATGGGTTTACCTGGATTTATAAGTTGTAATGCAAATCAATCTCATCCTCTGGCCCAGTTTCCCAGCAGGTCGGAGACTAACATAGCGGTTGTAATGTGAGATGTGTACTTGTTCAGTAATGAACTCCAATTTTATTTTGACCATGTTAGATACATATTTCACCCTATTTTTGATCTCTTCTCTGAACTTCCACTGTGGCACGGCAAAAATACAAGTATTTGTGTAGTAGCTCAACAGCTGCTAAGTTCCGTCACGATCAGTGACATTTCTTTGTTGCCTGTTGTCTCTAGAAGAATAATTCAAGTACCACGAACAGAGACCACAGCGGGATGAAGTTCCCTGAGATCAGAAAGAGTAAAGTGATGGACTGTTTCCTACTCTTCGCTTCTGGGTAATTCTGACTCTCCCTCGTGACCTGTTCCCAAAGCCTTTTGCGAGTTCTGATCATGACCAGAAAGTGATTGCTTTGAACACAAGAATGAGAATGAACAGAACACATGGGGTGATGCCGTAGTGGAAGAATTCAATGTCAGCCTAAACTGGTGAAAATATAACGGTAAGGGTCATTACACAGAACCAGGGCACCCTCAGAAATGTATACTGAACTGTAGACAGAAAATACTAAAACGCACTAAACAATGCGGTCATTGTCCCTATCACCATTGCTGCAGTTCTCTCGTGCAGTGTTTAGCTTTTAGTTTCTGGCAACAAATGACCACATATAGGTCAAATGTGAAAGCGACAGTGAACCAGACAGAGCAGTCGGTGGCCATGTAGAGGGGGACTGCGTGGATGTTGCACAGCCTGATATCACAAATACATCTAAAATTTTTATGGTAAACTATAGGAATCTGTTTCAGGATCAGATCAAGGATAATGAACAGCAGATCCGCCATTGCCATGGGCACCAGGTAACACTTGCTGAGTCAACACTTCTTGTGATAAAGGACCAGAAGAATGATCAGGCTAAGTGGAGAGAAAAAAAGGGAGAGAAAATATGATGCATGAGCAATGAAGCAAAATAATTTTTGCATATTACTGTGGCAACATGAAGATGCCATCCTGCAGGCATATTACTCTGTCTCAGTGGAAATAATAGAGAAAACCATGGAAGGATCCAGCATAGAATTATGTCCTTCGGTATCCAGAATGAATTGACCATCCAATCTTATCATACCTTATATTGTTTTATTTCCTTACATTGCAAGGACTATTTTCCACATTATAAATACTTGAAGCGATTTACAGTAACTAATTCATATTTAACCTGTGAATACCTGAGAAACAAGAAGTGATAAATGCACCCAGCGGAATTTATGTTAAAGCATGGAGAAATTGAAGCATCCAGAATAGATCCATAGGCTGAGATTGCACTGGAGTGGTGAGACAGGAACAAGCTGCACGTGAGTTATCTCTGATTCAAATCTTGGGGACATCCAGACACCTTCTGCTAGATCTCAAGATCTATGGAATCAACATTAGTGTGCCCTATGCTTGTTCCGATTCTACATATTCCCTAGATTGATTGTGTGGTGGAAATAGACAGAACATGCATGTTTATGTTTTATGTTGACACTGTGTTTTGCTTGGCATCTCTTCTGGTTCATGAAATTCGGATTCCAATTATGTCATCAAATCGGTCGAATCTTCTGCGTAAAATATTCATTCAAAGTTGTTGAAAAGAGCATTAAAACCTTGTTCCCAGCTCAGAGCAGTTTCTGATGGGTCATATTTGTCTCCCTGAATCTGTGATCTCCATTTATATGCATACCATTAAATGTTAAAAGGGCTATTCATGGGGGGCGTGGCAAGATGGCGTAAGGATCAGACGTGCCTTCCAGTCCTCTCCTGACTCTATCTTATTGTTTTGTCTAGAAATGCCCATTAAAATTCTTTAAAAGTTTAGATAACTTCAGTGCTGTTAATTTAACTTATGATGGTACAATTGGTGGAAAAGAGCAAAAAAAAACGACAACAGATCATCAAAAAACTACATTTTCCAAAAGTTCAAGTTTTGGAGCCTACCTACAGGAAAGACACCGGGACTCAGCCTGAAATGGATCCCAGGAGAGAGGTACAGCTTTCGGATGTAGAGATCAATGTTACATCGGTAGAGCCCTCTAAAGAGGGCGCCAAACAGCCTTTAGAACAAAGAGTTACTCAGGTTCGCACATGTGCAGTAACATCAGTTGAAGTACCGGCTGGGGAAAGGCATTTGTCAACTGTAGCGGTGGCACTGCAAACTGCACCTCTTGAGATAAAAGAACCTATACAACTTGATGTACTGGGAGAAATTAATACATTATGGACTGGGGAAAATCCTGGCCAGCGTCCTCCAGTCACTGCTGGAAAGGCTGTGGCTGGGGTTTCCACACGCAGCTATACTACAAGGAAGGCAACCAGAATGAAGGAAGCAACAGAAGACTCTTTGGTTATGCAGAAGAAGCAGGAATCTGTTGAGCCAGAATCTCTTCCAATTGAAAAGATTCTTGTGAATCTTGAATCTAAATTATCTTATACAATGCAGGGATTATCTAAGATTATGACTGAACTTGGTACTAGGTTCAATACTCTGATGGAGATAAATTCTCAACAGATGGCTGAGTTTGGAGCTTTTAAGCTTGAAGTGAGAGATAAATTTAATTTGTGTGAAGAAGATATAGACGAAATACGAGATCAAGTTTCAGATATGACCAAAATGGTCGAAGATTTACAAACTCAAAATAAAAATTTGGTGAAAAAGATTGATTATTTGGAAAACCAATCCAGACGGAACAATATAAAGATTATTGGTTTGCCGGAAGGAATGGAGGGACCAGACCCAAGAAAATTTTTTACTGAATGGATTCCACAGGTGCTGGGTCAAGAACATTTCCCGGAAGATATAATACTGGAACGTGCTCACAGAGCCTTGCGTAGAAGACCTATTTCAGGTCAAAGTCCAAGACCTGTTTTGGTTCGTTGCTTGAATTATTATGACAGAGAAATAATTTTACGAGTGGCTATTAGAAATGCACAACAGAGAAAATCACCCTTGATGATTCAAAATAATCGAGTTTTCTTCTATGTGGATTTGAGTCAACGACGGGAATTCAACTCTGCTAGAGTTGTTGTGGAAGAAAGGTTATAAGGCAACCTTTAGATATCCAGCTGTTTTGAAGGTTTTTCAAGATGGTTACCAACCAAAGTTCTTTGATTCTCCAAAGGAAGCTATAGCATTTGCTCAAGAGCCGCCAATTACTCAGTTTCAACAGAGATGTAGTCCGCCGTGATCTCTAAGGAAACAAGAGATGGAAGAAAAGAGCCGTGCTCCAATAAGGAATGGTTGTAATGGTGACTCGGCAGTTGGAGTTGATTAAAAGAAGAGTTGTTCTTTTTTTTTCTAATGTTTTTGTTAAAAAAAAGGAATATTAAATAATGATGATGTTAGTTTAAGATGAAGTGAGAGTTGGGGGAGAGAACTGGATAGGCACTATTTCCTGAAAGTCATCTGCTACGTGTGAGTTATCTCACACCCATTTTTTTTTGGAAGTTACCGCATTGCGCGGTTTAGACGGGAGGGGGTATTTTTAACCTCCTACCCGTTTTTTTTCCTTTTTTTTATATTATTAGATTAAAGAGTGAAGGGTTTTTTTTTGTGTTTATAAAAAAAAGCATAAGAAAGTATTTGATTGTTTAAAAAACTAAAAATTGATGTGGTTTTTTTTGTAAAGTTTATTCAGTAGATAAGGAATATTTGAAATTTAAATGTGAATGGGATGGATAAGTTTTATTTAAATATTTTTTCTTTAACTTTAAGGTGAAAGGAGTGGTAATTCTGGTGTATATTATTTTGCTATTTTAGTTATAGAACGAAGGGAATAATGGTGAAAGTTATAAATTGAATTGTACAATTCTTAATGAGGCTTTAATTTTGTTTGTGGTTTATGCTCCATTTGTTGAAGATATAGATTTCGTTGTAGATGTGTTTTATTATTTGGATATCTGAATTTTAACGTAATGATTGGGGATATTTAAATGTGGTATTGGAGCTTTTATTGGATAATGATTCAAGAGTAAAAGGGAAAAATGGTGGAAGAGTACTAAAATTGAATTGTACAATGCTTAATGAGGTTTGAATTTTGTTTTAAGATGGTGGTTTATGTGACTAATATGATGATAGATGTGAAGTTAGTTGATATTTGGTGAAGGTTTATTTCTATAGAGAAAGTTTTTTTTTCATCTTTTTTTTCTCATGCTACAATTTTTTAAAAATAATTGATTATTGTTTAAGAATTTTTGATAGACAATGTTACTAACTTTACTAATTTTTTATATTAAGTTTGAGTTAAATATATGTTTCATCTTAACTCTGTTAAATATATGCATTTAAGTTTGATTTAAATATGTTTTTTAAGTCTGATATCTTAGTATTAATTACTTTGTTAGTATTTTAATCGGTTATGTTTTTGTTTTTTTTGTAAGTGGTTTTTTTCACATATATTATTAACTTTATTAATTCTTCACTCTTTATTTTGGGGGGGAAAGGGGGGGGTTGGACTAATTTGAGTTGGGTTATTAATGTGTAATAATTATTGGGGAGGGTATAGTTTATTTAGATTACTGATACTGTATTGTAATTTTATTATTTTATTCTTAATTTTTTTTAAAATGTAATCCTATATGTTATTCATGTTATAAAATCTTAAATAAAGTTTAAAAAAAAAAGGGCTATTCACAAGCATAGAGGATTTAACTGAGTGGGTCAGATCCTCCCCACATAACCAGGAGCATAAAACACAAGGTAGCATCATGATTGCCTTTCAAGAGGGTGCTTATACCATTACAGAGTTGTGTTGTGTGGTTTTACTTTAAAAAATGACAGTTTTCCTTTGAGAGCCAAGGTGAAGATGGACTACTGAGAGTGAGAGACAGACTAAGCATGTGCAAAAGATGATCTTGAAATTTCTGGACTAAACCTAACCTTAATGTGTGGCGGTAGAATGAAAGGAAACCCAAGCATGAGTCATTGTCTAAGAGGCAGTTTAGAATATTGGGAATTTAAAAAAAAAGAAGATTCTGAACACAGCCAGAAGGATCCAGACACAAGAAGACCACTTCGAATTTTGTGTGTTCTCTCTCTTCTTCAAAGATCTTTTGGCTTCATTTTACCAAACAAACAGAATTTTGTTTACGATCTTTACTTGATTGCAATCGAAGTTTTGTCAGTCTTATGTGTTTTGTGTCTACGTTTTTTTCAGTGGGCTGATTGGGAATATAACTTAGACTTTGATTATATATGTTTTATGTAGGCTGCGAAATTTATCATTTTTACACTGTTATAAAAATTTGTATACTGTTATAAAAAACTAGTGGGTATTGTTATAAAAAGGGGGATTTTGAATTAAAGTTTGATGGTGAAATTTTGTTAATAAAGTAATTGTTCATCTTTACCCCTGTGTGTTATGCCTTCTTTGTGGTTGCTGGTTTGATCTTGTAACATAATTTGGGGAGCATCCGGGATCAAACCAGTTTGGAAACTTTAGGGCAATTGACTTGTGCTTAGTTATCAGTCGTCTGAGTTTGACTCAAGCTCCAGCTTGAAGTTAAAAATAAATGGTGATTGTATAAATCATCAGCAGAAAAACCAGCAACTATGAATACTGACCAGTTCATAGCTAACCCTTCAGTGTTTAATTTAAAAATGGCTAAAAATTCTGAACTGATGGTTATAGTTGGGAAGTTAAAATTCTTACAGTAAAAACTAGGATGAAAGAAAGGAAATTGCCTGAAAGATTGTTAAGCACTATATAGGAAATGGGGTATTTGAAGTAGCTGCATTAGAACAATTTCCCAAGGAGAAAACTTTAGACGAAATAAGGTTGGCTTTGAGAAAAGTAGAGAAAAAAGAGGCAGAAAGAAAAGCCAAACAGGAAGCAGTAAGGCAGGCAGAAATGGATGAAAGGGTAGCCGCAAGGGAGGAGAGAAAGAATGGAAACATGAGCTAGAACTAGCTAAATTGAGACAGACCATAACCCAAGGAGAGGAAGAAGCCCAAAACCCACGTGCTGGTCAGGAGGGGAGGTTTCTGGTCAGTGGAAAAGTGAGGTTAGTTCCTCTATTTGAGGAAACTGAAATAGATCAGCATTTTCAGCATTTTGAGAAAGTAGCTGTAAATCTAGAATGGCCACCAGACCAGTGGTTACTACTGCTACAAAGTGTTCCTAAAGGGACAGCCCAACATGTGTATTCATGTCTCAATGTACGACAAGCAGCGGATTACGACTTCGTAAAGCAGGCTATACTCTGATCTTATGAACTAGTCCCAGAGGCTTGTAGACAAAAGTTCAGAGGTTTAAAAAATCATTAACCCCATCTTACATGGATTTTACTTATAGGAAGGTTGAGTGTTTTGATCGGTGGTGTGCTGCAATGAAAGTAGAAAAAAAACATTGATTTATTGTGGGAAAGCATTCTGATTGAGGAGATTAAAGCTTGTGTTCCTGATGATGTTCAAGTGTACTTGGCAGAGAAAAATATCAAAATTTGGCTAAATTCGCAGAGGAATATGCCTTAACCCACAAACCTAAGTGGGCATCAGGGAAAATGTTTCAAATCAATACTGCGGATGATCCAAGTAGAGTAGAAAGAAAATCAAGAAGTGAGGTTAAAGGAAGGGAGGAAGAGAAATGGGTGAAGGAAAAAATTTCGAGTGTTATTTACCACTATTGAAGAAGACCGTAGAGTCCACCTCACTGACAAAAGACAAAGGAGGAAAAACCCAACACCCAACCCCAACCAACCAATTTTCCCTTGCAACCGCTGCAACTGTGTCTGCCTGTCCCGCATCAGACTTGTCAGCCACAAACGAGCCTGCAGCTGACGTGGACATTACCCCTCCATAAATCTTCATCCGCGAAGCCAAGCCAAAGAAAGAATTTTATACACACACCCAAGCTTCTGGATTAGCCTGAAAAAAGGAATTTAATTACTCAATGGAAATTTTATCGATGACAAAGCTCCAGTTTCTGTGCTGTCTTCTTAACCCAATTTGGTTAAGCTTCAATTAGCTCCAAATGTGGTGAAAAAATCCTAGACGAGCTCCAAATTTTGTTATGAACTGCATGTAATGAGCATTAATAGACAATGACCTAGACAGTGTTTAATGTTAAAACACTAATTTTATTTCAAACTTTTAAATGACAGTCTTACATTTTAAAGTATCCTTAACACTAAATCTATCCCTTGCTATGTTCAGGTGTGTGTGTGTGTGTGTGTGTGTGTGTGTGTGTGTGTGTGTGTGTGTGTGTGTGTGTGTGTGTGTGTGTGTGTGTGTGTGTGTGTGTGTGTGTGGTTGCGCGTGCGCGATGCACCCAAACCATTACTGTCCAGGCCACAATCTAGAAAATTACTTTAAAGTTGTCTTTCAAATTCAGTGTTGAAGTGTAGGCCTTTGAAATTTGCTGCTAATGTGGAACTGATAGGAAGTTGTGGCTGTTACAGACTCACAAATTCTTCTTGTGTTGTCTTTGAGTCCATCCACATGAGCTATGGACTTGAACTGGGTGGCCTCCACAAAACTTCCAAGACTCTGGCACCAGTCTCTCCAAGTAATTTCACTGTTAATACACTTAAAATGAAGCAGTCTCTCTCAAGTGACCTCCGCTGTTCGTCACAATTAAAATGAAGCACTTTGTTTACCAAAAAGACCCTCATGGCACAGGTCAATCCACCAAAAAGGCCCAGTCATTCACAAAGCAAGCTTTGCTCTGAATTCCTCAAAAATGGCTGGGCACAAGAGATTCTTCAAAGGGCTGTGTTCTTTTCTGCAGAACCCTTTCCAAAATCACAATGTATCAAATTCGGGAACAGACTGTGACAAACCCCTCAATGTAACAATTTATTGCTGGGCTGTGAACATTCAGTCTTCTATGTATAATCCCATTTTACTGAAACTCTGCCAAATAGATAATTCCATTCCACCCAATCAAAAACCTTCTCTGCATCCAAAAAGAGAACATATTCAGGGGCAGGGGTGGGAGGTAGATATAAATGTTCAATAAATGGTGTATATTAAAATATGAATGATAATTTTTAATAAAACTGGTTTGATCTTCAGAAGTGATTAATGGTAAAATATTCTCCAATCTTTGGGCCAATATTTTAGACAAAATAATAGTACATTAAGAAAAGAAATAGTTCTATAAGAAGTACACTCAAATGGATCTTTCCCTTTTTACCAAACAAGCTTCATTAAAAGGAGATGGAAGATTCTCTTGTTTAAATGAGTCATTAAGCACAGAACTTAGTTGAGAAAGTGTAGGTAAATTAAGGAGGCCCAGAAAATTTAACATTGAAGTACTATCATTATTAGATTCAGAAGTATACAATCTGGAATAGAATTTTCAAAATGTATCATTTATTTTAGTATGCATACCATCTTCCATTCGAATTTGATTAATTTCAATTGACTAGCCAAAGACTTACCAGATTTTTCACCATGAATACAGAACTGACTCTTAATTCTCAAAAGTTGCTTTTCAATGGGAATAAATAGAAAGAACATCAAATTTAGTTTTCAGTTCAACTCTCCTTTTATATAAATCAGGATTTTTAACTTGTGCATACTGTAAATCAATTTGTTTAATCTGATTGGTTCAATCTAATCTTTCCTTATTAGTCTTCTCCTTCATATGAGCTATATAAGAAACAATTTGCCCTCTCAGATAAGCTTTCATAGTCTCTCAAACAATCAGGTTAGAACTCGTTGGAGATGATTTTTAGTGAAGAAAAAGTGAAGTTGCTCTTTCTTAAAATTCAAAGAATCTTTATCTGAGAGGAAGGAAGAATTAAAATGCCATTGTTTCTTTGTAACACGAATGCCAGGAAAGTTGAAATATATCAGGAGCATGGTCAGATATCACCATTCCTTGATATTCACATGATTTGGTCAGTGAAATCAATTGATTATCTATTAAAAATAATTAATCAGAGTATAGTTATGATTCACATTTGGAAAAAAAATATTATCTGCTATTAGGATGTAAAAACTCTAAACATCTGAAATTAAAAATTTTATTTTAAAAAAGGGCGAATTACAGCTGCAAATGATCTAGAACAGTTTTTAACTATTAATTAAAGGCCACTCCCCTGTAAAGGTTTTTTAACCCTTAGTTAATTTTGTGCCAATTGAAGAGACTTTAAGAGGTTTGTAGCATTACCATAGTGACTATGATGTGATATGTCATAATAACCGCCTAGACTAATGACTTGCTCATTATTCACAAGATGTGAGAGTGTGCACACGAGAAAATTTTCTTTGAATTTTTTTCTGTATCTCTTTAAAGTTTGAGCTTTATATACATTTTATATCTCTATCATACAGTAAATGCTTTGTTATTCACCATTATTAAAGTCTTAATGCAAATTTATGCAAAATGTTTATCCATTTTATCAACAAATTAAAGCTACATAAAGTAACAGCCACAGAGTTTGATTTAATGGATTAAAGAGATCGAAATTTGGAATATCGTAGCTCATGCTTTTGGAAGATTTTTAATTAGGATATATTAGAATCAGGTAAGTGTTGTCTATACCCTCCCCCCCAAAAAAAATCAGGTAGGGCTGAAAATAAAATAGAAAATATTCTGGCTCATCTATGTTAGGGCCGTATACATTAGCAAAAACAACCATTTTATTATGTAATTTACCTGCAAGAATAATATAATGACATTTCTTATTTGATAAAGTGTGATGAGGTACAAATGGAATGTTTTGATTAATTAAAATTGAAATTCCCCTGATTTTAGCATCAGAGGACGAATGAAAACTTTGTCCTCTCCATTTAGGAAAGAGCCTACTTCATCAGAATTCCTGATTTGGGTTTCTTTACGAAAAATAATATCAGCCTTTAAATGCCTAACATAAGCAAATACCCTACAACATTTAGTTGGACAACAATATAAGTTTAATTGGGTTAATCATGAGTCTTAATTAATGTTATAACAATGATCCAACTTTGTCACCATTCCCAAGAGCTGTGACCTTGAAACCATGTCGCAACACAAAATATGTAAACCATGAAACAAAAATCTTGCATATCAAAAACAAACAAAAAACACTCTCACCAAAGCTTCCCAACACTGAAAGTTGCAAGACATTTGCAACAAGCTCAAAAAAATAAATTTTAACCCTCACACTCCTAGTGTAAATATTAAAAAATAATAATTAATAATTTTTTTCCCCAAAGAAAGAAAGAATTCTATAGAAAGGAACTTTAACCAAAGTGAAAACTACAAAGTTAGCTGTAAAGATAAACTATATATGCACATGCACAATAGAAACATGCCCAGTTCCCATGAAAAAAAAGCATACGTAGATGCTGTAACATCATCAAAACTTTTAAACCTGAAACTTTCAAAATTACGTCAAAATATTAGGAATTAAAAAAAGGCTGCTTAAATTATAAAAATCCACATTTAATTTTCCAAAGCTCAGTAACATTAAAACTTATATTTGATTATTATAAAATTTTCCAAATCTAAAATAGATTAAACACATATACCTTATTTCAATGCTGATCACATTTTCCCACAGTCATATAATAAACTAACCACACAAATCTACTTTACCCGCGTCAAATAATAAACTACTTGCAGTATATCACTTATGGTATTAATAAAAGAATAATCAAAATAGGCAAATACTGTCAATATTAATAAAGTTAGATTAATAGAATCTATTTAAATCCTTAACATCAAAGAAAACCAAAATAAACTAAATACACAAAATTAAAATAAAAAACCATATAATTATTAAGTTAATTAACCCTTCCATTAACAGAAAAAAAGAGCAGTTAGACTTCCCCAAACAAAAAAAAAACCCTTTCAAGATGAGAACAACTTCAGACAAAGACTATTAGATCATATCACATTTGAGTCCAAGTCGGAATCAGCCATAACTTTGTGAGTTTCAACCATCATATTCAAAAATTGCTTATGGCCATCTTCCAAGGAGATCCGCAGACAGGCTGCATAGAACTCAATCATAACATCTCTATATTCTTTCCACATCTCTATTGTAAGCATGAATCTTCAATGATTCTAATTTGTTGATCCTGATAGTTCAAATTTCTATTCCAATGAACTTCATGAATAACTTGATCCATCTCTGGATAGTAATGAAAATGAAGAATTACCGAATGTGAACAATGTTCTGAGGTTGGCTTGGGAACCACACTGCAAAGCTGAAGGGCCTCTCGCCAGTGTGAATGCACAAGTGTTAATTGAACCCCAGTTGCATTTGGGGCAGGTTTCAGGTGGCATGACTTTCCAAACCCCCAATCACATGTGGGGTAGATGAAGGGCTTCCCATTGGTGTTGATCTGACAGTGGGACTTCAGGTGAGAAGAGTGGGTGAAGTCCTTGCCATACTTGGGACAGATGAAGACTCTCTTGTCAGTGTCAGCAAGTCTGCTGATAGATTGAACCCCTTGCAGCAGGTGTAAGGCCTCTCCCTGGTGTGGATCTGTCAGTGAGTCTTCAGGCTAGAGGAGTGGGTGAAACTCTTGTAGCACTCGGTGAAGGTGAAGGAACACACCCAATGTGGATCCGCCAGTGAGTTTTCAAGCTAGAGGAATGGATGAAGCCTTTACCGCACTCAGGGCAGCTGTAGGGCCTCTCCCCGGTGTGGATCCGCTGGTGGGTCTTCAGGCTGGATGAGTGGGTGAAGCCTTTGCCGCACTCAGGACAGGTGAAGGGCTTCTCCCCGGTGTGGATCCATCGATGGGACTTCAGGTGAGAAAACAGGGTGAAGCCCCTGCCACAATCAAGGCAAGTGAAGGGCCTCTCCCCGGTGTGGATCCGTAGGTGGGACTTCAGGTTAGAGGACTGGGTGAAGCCCTTGGCGCACTCTGGGCAGGAGAAGGGCCACTCGCCAGTGTGAACCTGCCGGTGGGTCAGCATGTCCCATGATTGAGTGAACCCCTTGCCACATTCAGGGCAGGTGAAAGGCTTCTCCCTAGTGTGGATCCACTGGTGGGTCTTCAGGCCAGAGGACAGTGTGAATCCCTTGTCACACTCAGGGCAGGTGAAGGGCTTCTCCCCAGTGTGGATCCGCCGATGGGACTTCAATTTTGAAGACTGGGTGAAGCCCTTGCCACACTCAGGGCAGATGAAGGGCCTCTCCCCGGTGTGCATCCACTGATGGATCTTCAGGTTAGAGGAATGAGTGAAGCACTTGCCGCACTCAGGGCAAGTGAAGGGCTTCTCCCCAGTGTGGATCCGCTGATGGGACTTCAGTTTTGAAGACTGGGTGAAGCCCTTGCCACACTCAGGGCAGATGAAGGGTCTCTCCCCGGTGTGCATTCGCCGATGGATCTTCAGGTTAGAGGAATGAGTGAAGCACTTGCCGCACTCAGGGCAAGTGAAGGGCTTCTCCCCGGTGTGGATCCGCTGGTGGATCTTCAGGTAAGAGGATTGGGTAAAGCCCTTGCCACATTCGGGGCAGGGGAAGGGCTTCTCACCAGTGTGAACAAGCTGGTGGGTCAACAAGTCTGACGATCGACTGAACCCCTTGCTGCACTCAGGGCAGGTGAAGGGCCTCTTCTTTGTGTGAATCCGTCGGTGAGTCTTCAGGTGAGAGGACTGAGTGAAGCCCTTGCCGCACTCTGAGCAGGTGAACGGCTGCTTCCTGGTGTGGGCTTGCTGGTGGGCACTCATTTCAGAAGGGAGAATGAACCCCTTCACTCACAGCAATTGAGTGACCAGGCTTCAGTTAGGATGTGCTCTCGAAGCACCAAATCATCAGTGGAAAGGACACGGTTTTTGCTCCAGGTTCACCAACTACCTCCAGGTAAAGACCAGCTAATTCTGAAGCACAAATTTTAGTCTGGGACAGAAAATAGTTTTTCAAGCATCAATCACGTTTAACAATCAAATATTTGCTCACTCCTTCAGCGATGTGCAAAATAAATTATTTGGTTTCACTCATGTTTAGTTTATCAAAGCATCTCAGAGGATGTGCTTCTTTCCCTCAGCTCTCTCTGCCAAGATTCCTAAAAACTCTTATTCGGGGTGTGTGAATCTCACTGCCTTGTGGCTTGTAATCTCTTCGCAGGAATAAAATACGCAAGTACCTCCTCTTCGCTGACATGACTGGTGCTAATGATCCCATCCACAACTCTTCTGCTTTATCACCCTGTAAAACAAGTGTACCCGCATTATTATTCAGAGAAAGGTGGCAAGATAGAAGAGGTCATTTGGTCTCTGTGGTCAGCTATTGGCTGTATTCCCACCTCAGTCAAAAAGCTGTGATTTTATAGGCGTTAATTGAGTCAAGACATTCATTGAATCAGAAAGGTAATGAGAGTTTTGTAAAGGGTACCAACCTGAAATGTTGACCTTGAATGCGACCTGACCCATTGTTCCCATTGTTCACACAAAATTCCAGCATCTGCAGTTTTTATTTTCTGGAAA